>NC_041393.1:500572184-500615073 GCF_002162155.2 Triticum dicoccoides | reverse complement strand
AATCGATCGGCTTCAGTTAGCAGCAGTAGCGAAGGAATCGCTCCATCGGGTTCAGTTAACAGCCATTGATCGATCGCTCGGGTTCAGTAACGTGTAGCCTGCAGTGCAATCGCTCGGGTTCAGTTAGAACCCAACGCCTCGCTCGGGTTCAGTTAGAGCCAACGCCTCACACACACGCGCGTACGTGTATGAGAGAAACACGCATCGCTCGGCCCCCGACCTCCCACCGTAACCGGCAACTCCCCGAAATTTTCCTCCCCCTCACTTCATGGTTTTTTCCGTCATGGACGGCCCAACGAATGTCATGCGGCTGCGTCTCCGGCCCACCCAGGACGAAAAGCCCATTTTCTGTCATGATTTTTTGTCATAGAAGTAGGAGCCCACCACATCTATGATGATACCGGGTTTTGTCATAATTATCGTCATAGAAGTGTCATATGTATGACAGAAAAAAAATTTGTTCGGCCCAAAATGTCACAGATGTGTCTTTTTTGTAGTGTATGGTGGCTGTTTTGAGGAAGATATAAGGAGTTTTATGTGTGATAGAGATTATCGTATCATGGGGTTTGGATGCACCGGTGAAGTTTGCACCAACTCTCGAGGTGAGAAAGGGCAATGCACGGTACCGAAGAGGCTAGCAATGATGGAAGGGTGAGAGTGCGTATAATCCATGGACTCAACATTAGTCATAAAGAACTCATATACTTATTGCAAAAATCTATTAGTTATCGAAACAAAGGACTATGCGCATGCTCCTAGGGGGATAGATTGGTAGGAAAAGACCATCGCTCGTCCCCGACCGCCACTCATAAGGAAGACAATCAATAAATAAATCATGCTCCGACTTCATCAGATAACGGTTCATCATACATGCATGTTACGGGAATCACAAACTTTAACACAAGTATTTCTTAAATTTATAACTACTCAACTAGCATGACTCTAATATCACCATCTCAAAACAATTATCAAGTCTCAAACTTCTCATAGTATTCAATGCACTTTTTATGATAGTTTTTATTATACCTATCTTGGATGTTCATTACTTTTAGGACTAAAATTTCAACCAAAGCAAATTACCATGCTGTTTTATAGGACTCTATAAATAATATAAGTGAAGCATGAGAGATCAAATAATTATCATCCAAGAAGATCCTATAGGTTTTACTTGGCACAAACACTAATTAAAACATAAAAACAAATCTAACCAGAGGCTAGATCAGAGATTTATTACTAAACAGAACCAAAAAGCAAGGAACTAAAATAAAATTGGGTTGCCTCCCAACAAGCGCTATCGTTTAACGCCCCTAGCTAGGCATAAAAGCGGGGATAGATCTAGGTATTATCATCTTTGGTTTTAGGAAAGAAAAGGGAAAACTCATTATCTATAGCATTGATCTTTCTATTTTGATAAAGCACATGGCCATTAATGGTAGAAGAAAGATTAAGCATGCTACGGAAATTTGCATCTAAGCTAACGTTCATCTCTTTGATAGTTACGTTTTGATAAGAGAGCAAAAGAGAGGTAGATTCGACCTTCTCATTCATGGGGTGCCCAAATATGGTTTTCATCTTTTCATAGGTATCTATGGCATCCCCCTCAAGAAAACCTTCTTCAAAAATAGAGTCTAAGACTTGATTGAACAAAGAGGGTAAGGCAACATAAAAGCTTTTTGAGTATATCTCAATTTGGTATTTGGGCACATAGATAGCCCGGATCCTTAATAGCCTATCCCACGCATCATTCAAAGACTCATCAAGTAAATAACAAAAAAAATTGGGGTCATCTTCATCAAAATTATTCAGACTCTCATTGATAACCCCGGTAGGCCTTTCCATAGCATCATTATTTATGAGCTTAGAGAGGATAGAAGGACTATCCAAAGTACTAAAACTCGGGAGAGAACCCCTAGCCATTTTTGATTCGGCCAGGGCAAAAGGAAGGCAAAACGGAAAAGAGGGGGCGAATAAAACGGCAAGGGTGAAGTGGGGGAGAGGAAAACGAGAGGCAAATGGCAAATAATGTAATGCGAGGGATAAGAGTTTGTGATCGGTACTTGGTATGTCTTGACTTGTGTGTAGACTCCCCGGCAACGGTGCCAAAAACCCTTCTTGCTACCTCTTGAGCACTGCCTTGGTTTTCCCTTGAAGAGGAAAGGGTGATGCAGTAAAATAGCGTAAGTGTTTCCCTCAGTTTTTGAGAACTAAGGTATCAATCCAGTAGGAGACCACGCTCAAGTCCCTCGTACCTGAAGGAAATATGCCCTAGAGGCAATAATAAAGTTATTATTTATTTCCTTATTTCATGATAAATGTTTATTATTCATGCTAGAATTGTATTAACCGGAAACATAATACATGTGTGAATACATAGACAAACAGAGTGTCACTAGTATGCCTCTACTTGACTAGCCTGTTGAATCAAAGATGGTTAAGTTTCCTAACCATAGACATGAGTTGTCATTTGATTAACAAGATCACATCATTAGGAGAATGATGTGATTGACTTGACCCATTCCGTTAGCTTAGCACTTGATCGTTTAGTATGTTGCTATTGCTTTCTTCATGACTTATACATGTTCCTATGACTATGAGATTATGCAACTCCCGTTTACCGGAGGAACACTTTGTGTGCTACCAAACGTCACAACGTAACTGGGTGATTATAAAGGAGCTCTACAGGTGTCTCCGAAGGTACATGTTTAGTTGGCGTATTTCGAGATTAGGATTTGTCACTCCGATTGTCGGAGAGGTATCTCTGAGCCCTCTCGATAATGCACATCACTATAAGCCTTGCAAGCAATGTAGCTAATGAGTTAGTTACGGAATGATGCATTACCTAACGAGTAAAGAGACTTGCTGGTAACGAGATTGAACTAGGTATTGAGATACCGACAATCGAATCTCGGGCAAGTAACATACAGATGACAAAGGGAACAACGTATGTTGTTATGCAGTTTGACCGATAAAGATCTTCGTATAATATGTAGGAGCCAATATGAGCATCTAGGTTCCGCTATTGGTTATTGACCGGAGACGTGTCTCGGTCATGTCTACATAGTTCTCGAACCCGTAGAGTCTACACGCTTAAAGTTCGATGACAGTTATATTATGAGTTTATGTGTTTTGATGTACCGAAGAAGTTCGGAGTACCGAATGAGATCTAGGACATGACGAGGAGTCTCGAAATGGTCGAGACGTAAAGATCGATATATTGGACGACTATATTCGGACATCGGAAAGGTTCCTAGTGATTCGGGTATTTTCGGAGTACTGGAGATTTACGGGAATTCGTATTGGGCCTCGATGGGCCATACGGGAAAAGGAGAGAAAGGCCCCAAACGGTGGCCGCACCCCTCCCCATGGACTAGTCCGAATTGGACTAGGGAGGGGGGCTCCCCCTTCCTTCCTTCTCCTTCTCCCTTCCCTTCTTCTACTCCAACAAGGAAAGGAGGAGTCCTACTCCCGGTGGGAGTAGGACTCCCCCCTTGGTGCACCCTCCTCCTAGGACGGCCGCCTCTCCCATTGCTCCTTTATATACGGGGGCAGGGGGCACCTCTAGACACAACAATTGATCCCTTAGATCTCTTAGCCGTGTGCGGTGCCCCCCTCCACCATAATCCACCTCGATAATATCGTAGCGGTGCTTAGGCAAAGCCCTGCGTCGGTAGAACATCATCATCATCACCACGCCGTCATGTTGACGGAACTCTCCCTCAAAACTCGGCTAGATCGGAGTTCGAGGGACGTCATCGAGATGAACATGTGCTGAACTCGGAGGTGCCGTGCGTTCGGTACTTGATCGGTCGGATCATGAAGACGTACGACTACATCAACCGTGTTGTGCTACAGCTTCCACTTTCAATCTACGAGGGTACGTGGACAACACTCTCCCCTCTCGTTGCTATGCATCACCATGATCTCGCATGTGCGTAGGAAAATTTTGAAATTACTACGTTCCCCAACAGTGGCATCCGAGCCTGGTTTTATGCATAGATGTTATATGCACGAGTAGAACACAAGTGAGTTGTGGGCGATACAAGTCATACTGCTTACCAGCATGTCATACTTTGGTTCGGCGGTATTGTTGGATGAAGCGTCCCGGACTGACATTACGCGTATGCTTACGCGAGACTGGTTCTACCGACGTGCTTTGCGCACAGGTGGCTGGCGGGTGTCAGATTCTCCAACTTTAGTTGAACCAAGTGTGGCTACGCCCGGTCCTTGAGAAGGTTAAAACAACACTGACTTGACGAACTATCATTGTGGTTTTGATGCGTAGGTAAGAACGGTTCTTGCTCAGCTCGTAGCAGCCATGTAAAACTTGCAACAACAAAGTAGAGGACGCCTAACTTATTTTTGTAGGGCATGTTGTGATGTGATATGGTCAAGACGAGATGAGATATAAGTTGTTGTACGTGATGATCATGTTTTTTTGAAGTTATCGGCAACTGGCAGAAGCCTTATGGTTTTCTCTTTATTGCATAAAATGCAAGCGCCAAATAATTGCTTTACTTTATCGTTATGTGATAGCAATAGTTGCAAGAGCAATAATTGGTGAGACGACGATGTGATGACACATTGATATAGATCAAGATGATGGAGATCATGGTGTCGTGCCGGTGACGATAGAGATCATGACAGTACTTTGGAGATGGAGATCGAAGGCGCAAGATGATCATGGCCATATCATGTCACATATTTTGATTGCATATGATGTTTATCTTTTATACATCTTATTTTGCTTAGTTCGACGGTAGCTTTATAAGATGATCTCTCACTAAATTTCAAGGTGTAAGTGTTCTCCTTGAGTATGCACCATTGCGGAAGTTCTTTGTGCTGAGACACCACGTGATGATCGGTTGTGATAGGCTCTACGTTCAAATACAACGGGTGCAAAACAGTTGCACACGCGGAATACTCAGGTTAAACTTGACGAGCCTAGCACATACAGATATGGCATTGGAACACTGAGACCGAAAGGTCGAGTGTGAATCATATAGTAGATATGATCAACATAGAGATGTTCACCATTGAAAACTACTCCATCTCATGTGATGATCGGACATGGTTTAGTTGATTTGGATCACGTGATCACTTAGATGATTAGAGGGATGTATATCTAAGTGGGAGTTCTTAAGTAATATGATTAATTGAACTTTAATTTATCATGAACTTAGTCATGATAGTATTTTGCAAATTATGTTGTAGATCAATAGCTCGCGTTGTTGCTTCCCTATGTTTATTTTTGATATGATCCTAGAGAAAAACTATGTTGAAATATATTAGTAGCAATGATGCGGATTAGATCCGTGATCTGAGGTTTATCCTCATTGCTGCAAAGAAGAATTATGTCCTTGATGCACCGCTAGGTGACAGACCTATTGCAGGAGCAGATGCAGACGTTATGAACGTTTGGCTAGCTCTATATGATGACTACTTGATAGTTTAGTGCACCATGCTTAACGGCTTAGAATCGGGACTTCAAAGATGTTTTGAACGTCATGGACCATATGAGATGTTCCAGGAGTTGAAGTTAATATTTCAAGCAAATACCCGAGTTGAGAGATATGAAGTCTCCAACAAGTTCTATAGCTAAAAGATGGAGGACAATCGCTCAACTAGTGAGCATGTGCTCATATTGTCTGGGTACTACAATCACTTGAATCAAGTGGGAGTTAATCTTCCAGATAAGATAGTGATTGATAGAGTTCTCTAGTCACCATCACCAAGTTACTAGAACTTTGTGATGAACTATAGTATGCAAGGGATGACGAAAACGATTCCCGAGCTCTTCATAATGTTGAAATCGACGAAGGTAGAAATCAAGAAAGAGCATCAAGTGTTGATGATTGACAAGACCACTAGTTTCAAGAAAAGGGCAAAGGGAAAGAAAGGGAACTTCAAGTAGAATGGCAAGCAAGTTGTCACTCCCGCGAAGAAGCCCAAAGCTGGACCAAAGCCTAAAACTGAGTGCTTCTACTGCAAAGGAAATGGTCACTGGAAGTGGGAATGCCGTGAATATTTGGTAGATAAGAAGGATGGCAAAGTGAACAAGGGTATATTTGATATACAGGTTATTGATGTGTACCTTACTATTGTTTATAGTAACCCCTGGGTATTTGATACTTGTTTGGTTGCTAACATTAGTAACTCGAAATAGGAGTTACATAATAAACACACACTAGTTGAGGGGAAGTGATGATGAGTGTTGGAAGTAGTTCCAAGATTGATATGATCATCATCACACACTCCCTATACTTTCGGGATTAGTGTTAAACCTAAATAAATGTTATTTGGCGTTTGCATTGAGCATGAATATGATTTGATCATGTTTATTGCAATACGGTTATTCATTTAAAGTCAGAGAATAATTGTTGTTCTGTTTACATGAATAAAACCTTCAATGGTCATACACCCAATGAAAATAGTTTGTTGGATCTCGATCGTAGTGATACACATATTCATAATATTGATGCCAAAAGATGCAAAGTTAATAATGATACGTCAGATATTATTTATTCTAGTATTTGGAACACGAAATAGATAGAGTGGATCAAAAAATGCAACTATGATTCATACTCACTATTAAGACCTCGCAACCAGACTGAAAAATTCAAGTAGTTCTTAAATAAAAATAAAAAAGTGTAACTTATTTGTGGCATTGCCGTTTGGGTCATATTAATGTAAAGCGCATGAAGAAACTCCATTAAGATGGATTTTTTGGAATCACTTGGTTATGAATCATTTGATGCTTGTGAACCGCGCCTTTTGGGCAAGATGACTAAAACTCCGTTCTCCGGAACAATGGAACGAGCTACTGACTTGTTGGAAATAATACATATCGATGTATGCAGTCCAATGAGTGTTGATGCTCGTGGCGGGTATCGTTATTTTCTAACCTTCACAGATGATTTGAGCAGATATGAGTATATCTACTTAATGAAGCACAAGCCTGAAACATTTGAAAAGTTCAAAGAATTTCAGAGTGAAGTGGAGAATCATCGTAACAAAAAATAAAGTTTCTACATTTTGATTGTAGAGAAGAATATTTTAGTTACAAGTTTGGCCTTCATATAAAACAATGTGGAATAGTTTCACAAACTCATGCAACCTGGAACACCACAGCATAAACGGTGTGTCCGAACTTCATAACCGCGCTTTATTTGATATGGTGCGATTAATGATGTCTCCTACCGATTTACCAATATCATTTTGGGGTTATGCATTAGAGATAGCTACATTCACGTTAAATAGGGCACCATCTAAATCCGTTGAGATGACACCGTATGAACTATGGTTTAGCAATAAACCTAAGCTGTCGTTTCTTAAAGTTTGGAGCTGCGATGCTTATGTGAAAAAGTTTTAACCTGATAAGCTCAAACCCAAATAGGAGAAGTGTGTCTTCATAGAATACCCAAAGGAAACTGTTGGGTACACCTTCTATCACAGATCCGAAGGCAAGATATTCGTTGCTAAAATGGATCCTTTCTAGAGAAGGTGTTTCTCTTGAAAGAAGTGAGTGGGAGGAAAGTAGAACTTGATAAGGTAATTGTACCTTCTCATGAATTGGAAAGTAGTTCATCACAGAAATCAGTTCTAGTGATTCCTACACCAATTAGTGAGGAAGTTAATGATGATGATCATGAAACTTCAGATTAAGTTACTACAGAACCTCGTACGTCTTCCAGAGTAAGATCCGCACCAGAGTGGTACGGTAATCCTATTCTGGAGGTCATGTTACTTGACCGTGGCGAACCTACGAACTATGAGAAAGCGATGATGAGCCCAGATTCCGTGAAAAATGGCTTGAGGCCATGAAATTTGAGATTGGATCCATGTATGAGAACAAAGTGTGGACTTTGGTGGACTTGCCCGATGATCGGCAAGCCATAGAAAATAAATGGATCTTCAAGAGAAAGACGGACGCTGATAGTAGTGTTACTATCTACAAAGCTCGACTTGTCGCAAAAGGTTTTTTGACAAGTTCAAGGTGTTGAATACGATGAGATTTTCTCACTCGTATCGATGCTTAAGTCTATCCGAATCATGTTAGCAATTTCCACATTTTATGAAATCTGGCAAATGAATGTCAAAGCTGCATTCCTTAATGGATTTATTAAAGAAGAGTTGTATATGATGCAACCAGAAGGTTTTGTCAATCCTAAAGGTGCTAACAAAATGTGCAAGCTCTAGTGATCCTGTCGGATTTAGGGTTCCGGCAGACCCTTGAGGTTCGAAAACTGGAGTGCGCGCGGAGGTTTCGCCTTCTACCTACCCGTTCCTCGCCGAATCGCTAGGATCTAAACTACGAGAAGAACAAGACAAGAGACACATGGTTTATACTAGTTCAGGCCACCATCGTGGTATAATACCCTACTCCAGAGTGTGGCGTGCTGGATTGCCTCTTGGGCTGATGATGAACAATACAACGAAGAACAGCCTCGCGAGGGTCTGTTCTTGTGGTGGTGTTGTCCCTTTGGAAAGGTTGATTCTAGATGCCTATCTTATCTCCAGTTTTCTATCCAGATGTCGATCCCTTTACCCTGTGGGTGGCTAGTCCTATTTATAGGCGAAGGCCCTGGGCCTCTTCCCAAATATTGAGCGGGAAGGGTGCCAACAATCGGCCAATTTGAAGGGGAACATCTAGTACACTTATCCTGACTAAAGTTGGTCCTCGCCTGTCAAAGGCTCTAGTGGTGACGCCAACTTGGGCTCCACGGTGACCTCCATCCTGCCGTTGGACTGGTCTTGGTCTTGTTGCTCCGAAATGGATGCCTTTGCTTGATGCTCTCGCCTGCGCTTGCTCCCCTTGCACCAAAGAGGAAAGTAGGACACTACGCGGGCTGGCGCCCGTCCAGTGCCCTTGGTCGTCATGGCTGGCATCATGGGCACCTCGCGAGGTACCCCGCCTTGAACTCTCCGCCTCCTCGTGAGCCAGCCTGACGAGGCCGTGCCTGAGGAAGCTCCTTGTCGTCCGCCCCGCGAGGCTTGGCCCCTCGCGAGGGTCTTGAGCTTGTGTTGATGAAGATGGGCTGTGCTGGGCCCCCTTTGAGCCACGCCGCAGGCCGCAGGCAGGCAAACCTGGGGACCCCCATTCCCAGAACGCCGACAGTAGCCCCCGGGCCCAAGGCGCGCCCGGACTTGGCCGAGCAAAGAGGCGAAAGGGGAAGTGCGAAGCATCGCGAGCCCTAACAGCCTGCGGCCTTAGGCGTCGCGTGGCGGTTGATTGGACGTGGGCGCCTCCTCTTCCCCATGATGCCTCGGCAACTGCACGGATTCGACAAGTCCCTACACGCGAAATGAATCATAATTACCTGCGGTCGCGGAGGCCGACGGTTGGCCTCCTCTGGCTTTAAGTACGGCACGCCACGTGCCCTTCCAGTTCATCCCCTCTTGCTTCTCCATCTTCCTTATGGCCCCGCCAAGGAGGCTCTCGGCCGCAGAGAAGGGAAAAGCTCACCAGGCCAGGCCTGCCTCTCCCCCGCCCAAGCGCGGTCGCGGCCGCCCTCGCAAGCACCCCGTGGCCTCCATGGCGGTTCCCCGTGACCGCGGAGGTGATTTCGCGCGTGGTGACGGGCGGCCGGCCGCGGCCGGGGGGGGCGTGTCTCAGCCGTGCCGCCCCCGAGGCCGCGCTCTCGCACTGCGGAGGTGCTGTCGGAGTTTGTTGTGTGGGCAGCGGAGCCGGCCAGCGCCCGGCTTCAGCTCCCTCGCTTCCTCCTAGGTGAGCTCCCGGCTGGTGCCCCGAGCGGCCTCTGGCTCCAGGCAGACGGTTGCTGCAGCCGGGCCTCATGGGCTTCGCTGGAGGTCTTTGCGTCCGGGAGCCTAGCCCTGACCCACGGCTGGCAGACGTTTGCCTGCGCGCGAGGGCTGAGCCGCCGGTGCACCCTGCACTTCAAGTTCGACGGCGACGCCACCCTCTGCATGAAGGTGTTTGGGGAAGATGGTCGTCGCGCTGGGTGCTGCCCTGAAGACGACGGCCACGGCCGGGGACCCAGCCCCGGTGAGGATGGAGAGGGCAGCGAGCACGCGGCTGGTGGCGCCCAGGATTCCTCAAGCTTCACTGGTTCCTCTTCGGGTAGCGACTCTTCTAGCAGCGGCCGCGGTCTGCCTTCGCGCCGTCGTGCCTGCTTGGAGGGCGGTAGCGGGTCCACCCGCCGTCGCACCCTGGTGAAGCGCGAGAGGGAGTCCGCCTGAGCTCCGGAGGCAGCTCGGGCCCGGCGCCTGGCGAGCTTTGCCTGATTTGTTCCCCCTTCTCCTTTCTCCTGCGCAAAAAGACAGCTATGTGGGGGCCCCGTGGGGGCGTGTTTGTGTTATCGTTGTCAATCATCATAATGTTCCCATTATTCTGGTATTGTTCCTTCTTGCTGAACGCCCGCGCGTAGGTAATCCCCAGGCTTGGCCATGGGGCGACCGACCCGGGTCCTGTATTCGTGTCGCGGTGCCCGTGAGGCACGGACTGGAGGAACGCTCCTGTTAGTGGGCCCGGGTCGTGAGGTCTTGACCGAAAGGATCAAAACACTCGCGAGGGCACCAGGGTCGTCCCCTCGCGAGACCTCGCGCAAGAGAAATCGAGGTCGGAGGGCGAAAAACCGAAGAGCCAAAAGTCAAAAGACAGTGACAGTTTCAATAAAATTTCAAATGAGAATGAACTAGCCAACTGCAGAAAGCAAATGAAAAAGCCGCGTCCGGCACCTAATCTAGTCTTCGACGTCTTCTCACCAGCGCGGAGCTAAGTGCTGCCAGTAGGCGTGGGAGGGAGCCCCAGGGCCTGAGGTCGGCGCTCCTGAGACTCCGGGGCGTGTACAGCCCCAACTCATTATTACGTGAGAGTGTCACGGGCGGCAAGCTTCACAGGCGTTGGCCTTCTTCATAGGCTCCAGGCCTTTCTTCAAGGAAGCAAGCTTCACGGGCATTGGCCCTCTTCACAGGCTCTGGGCCTTTCCCCAAAACGCGATAGCTTCACATGCGTTCGCCTTCTTCACAGGCTCCGGGCCTTTTCCAAAAAGATGGTCTTCACAGGCGTTCGCCTTCTTCATAGGCTCCGGGCCTTTTCCAAAAAGATGGTCTTCATAGGCGTCCACCTTCTTCACAGGCTTCGGGCCTTTTCCAAAAAGATGGTCTTCACAGGCGTTCGCCTTCTTCACAGGCTCCGGGCCTTTTCCAAAAAGATGGTCTTCACAGGTGTTCGCCTTCTTCATAGGCTCCGGGCCTTTTCAGGGGTAAAATCTCCGGAGGTGCTGGATGTTCCACGCATTCTGGACTGGCACCCCCTCCTGAGTCTCCAAGCGCGCGGAGCCAGGCCTGGAAACATGAACAACCTTGAACGGGCCCTCCCACATGGGAGAGAGCTTATGAAGTCCCTCCCTGGAGAGAACCCACCTGAGCACGAGGTCCCCTACCTCGAGAGTCCTGGGGCGGATGTTGCGGCAGTGGTATCGCTGCAGTACTTGTTGATATCTCGCCGCTCACAGTGCGGCTTCTCGGTGACGCTCCTCCCCCAGCACGAGGTCAATCGCCCGCATGGCGTCCTGCTGCGCTTCGTCGAACGCCAGGACCTGCGCGGACCGACGTCTAACCTCGTGAGGGAGGACCGCTTCGGCTCCATAAACCAAGAAGAAAGGGGTCTCTCCGGTCGGCTTGGCTGCGGTCGTGCGGATGGACCACAACACGGATTGGAGCTCGTCATACCAGCCTCTGCTGCAAGCCTCCAGCTTCTTCATGAATGTTCTAGTCTTGAGGCCCCTCAGGACCTCCGCGTTGGCCCGCTCGGCCTGGCCGTTGCTTCGGGGGTGCGCCACTGAAGCGTAGCATATCTGCGTTCCAAGGTTAGCACAGTATGTTTTGAAGAGGTTGCTGGTGAACTGCGAACCGTTGTCGGTGATGATGCGGTTCGGCACCCCGATCCGGCTCACCATGCCCTTGATGAACTTGACCGCTGAACCCGCGGGGATGGTGCGGACGGCTTCCACCTCGGCCCACTTGGTGAATTAGTCCACGGCGACGTAGAGGTAGCGATAGCCCCCTGGTGCCCGAGGAAACGGGCCCAGGATATCAAGCCCCCAGACTGCGAATGGCCACGTGAGGGGTATGGTCTGTAGACCCCCCGCTGGCTGATGGATCTGTTTTGCATGGAATTGACAGGCTTCACAGGCCTTTACCAGTTCGACGGCGTCATTGAGCGCGGTAGGCCAATAGAAACCGCTTCGGAATGTCTTGCCCGCGAGGGTTCGCGATGACGAGTGGTGCCCGCAGTCTCCACCGTGTATGTCCGCCAGTAGCTCTTTCCCTTGCTCCCTGGAGATGCAGTGTATGGATACATCATTTGGTCGCTTCTGGTAGAGTTCCCCACCCCTGATGCAGTATGTTGTGGCCTGCCGCGCCACGCGCTCTGCTTCCTCCTCCTTCTCTGGCAAGATCCCTTGTGTCAGATAGCTCCGGAGCTCCGTGACCCAGCATCCCTCCTGAGGCTCCATTGTCAAGAGCAAACGCGCCCCCGAGGCCGGCCCGTAGATCGGGGCTCCCAAGGCTGGCGGCTGGGGGAGCTCCTCCCGAGGTTGCACTGCGCTTGACAGTGACGGCGTGGCCGAGGGCTTGAAGAGCCGCTCCTCGAAGATGCCAGGCTCCTGAGGCAGCCGCCTGGCCTCTCGTTTGGCGATGTTGTCGGCCTCCTGATTGGTGCCACGGGGCATGTGCTGTAACTCCAGCCCCCAGAACTGCTTCTCCATCCTGCGGACCTCCGCAAGGTAGGCTTCCATGTGCTCATCCCTTGGCTCGTATACTTTGTTGGAGAAGTTGACGAGGAGTTGTGAATCACCTTTGATGGTAAGGCGCTTTACTCCGAGGGCGGCCGCGGCCTTCAGGCCCGCTATCAGGCCTTCATATTCTGCTATATTGTTGGAGACCTTTTCTCCGTGTTGGAAACAGAGCTGCACGGCGTAGTAGAGCTTGTCTTGGGTAGGAGATATAAGTACCGCGCCGGCCCCCGCGCCGTGCCTGGAGAACGCCCCGTGGAAGTACATGACCCAATCGTCCGGCGCCTCACTTCCCGAGGAGAGGGATCGATCCTCACCAGCCTTTAGGCCCGGTGCCTCAGTCCACTTTGCCACGAAATCTGCCAAGGCGACCCCCTTGATGACTCGGGTCATGCTGAATTCGAGCTGAAATGCTTGCAGCTCAATGTTCCACTCGACGACCCTTCCGGCTAAGTTAGGGCTCCGGAGCACTATTTCCAAGGGGTACGCGGAGACAACGTTGATAGGGTGACCCTGAAAGTAGTGCCGCAGCTTGCGTGAGGCCACCAGTAGCGCAAGGAGAAGTTTCTGAGGCATGGGGTATCATGCCCTCGCATCTCGCAACACCGTGCTGACGAAGTACACCGGGTGCTCGACGAGGCTTGGAGTGTCGGTGCTGGTGACATCCTTCGGAAACCGTGGTGCCTCCTGAGGCGGCGGAGCCTCCAGAAGCTGGTTGCCTGGGGGAAGGGCCTTTCCCGCTCCTGGTGCGTCCCCCTGCGGCGGCTGATCTTCCTCAATCATGGTGGTGATCTTTGTGAGTCCTTTTTGGTCCTGTTTTGCCTTGGCGCGGGCAGCTGCCGTAGCCTTGGTCCGACGCAACTCCCTAACCGCCACCAGGGCCGCGCTGGCTGAGTAGGGAGTGGCGGCAAGGTAGAGTACCAAGGGCTCTTGTGGGCGTGGGGCCACCATCACCGGTGGGCTGGTTAGGTATCTCTTGAGGTCTTGGAATGCCTTGTCGGCCTCTTCAGTCCATTCAAAGGGCCCCTTTTTCTTCATCAACTAGAAGAAAGGCAGCGCCCGCTCCCCCAACCTGGAGATGAAGCGCCCCAGTGCAGTCACGCGCCCCGTGAGCTTCTGCATCTCTCTGAGGGTCTTTGGCGGGCTCATGTCCTCGACCGCCTTGACCTTTTCTGGGTTGGCCTCGATGCCTCGGTGGGATACGAGGAAACCCAAGAGCTTGCCCGAGGGGACTCCAAACACACACTTCTCCGGGTTGAGCCTCAGGCTTACTGCGTTGAGTCTTGCAAAGGTTTCCTCCAGGTCTTGTATCAGGGTCTTGGCCTCGCCAGACTTTACTACAATGTCGTCGACGTACGCCTCCATGTTCTTCCTGAGTTGCGGGCCCAAGGTGATGTGCATGAGCCGCTGAAAGGTTGCCCCCGTGTTGCACAGTTCGAAGGGCATGCATGTATAGAAGTATACCCCACACGGGGTCAGGAAGGCCGTCTTCTCCATGTCTTCCACCGCCATCTTGATCTGATGATACCCGGAGTAGGCGTCCAAGAAGCATAACATGTCACACTCAGCGGTGGAGTCGACGATTTGATCGATGCGTGGGAGCGGGAAAGGATCTTGCGGGCATGCTTTGTTGAGGTTGGTGAAGTCGACGCACATGCGTTCCTTCCCTCCCTTCTTTGGTACCACCACAGGGTTGGCCAACCAATCTGGATATCGAACATCGCGAATGACCCCCGCGGCTTCTAGCTTGCGGGTCTCCTGGACGATGAAGGCCTACTTTTCAGTGGACTGCCGTCTTGCTTTCTGCTTTACGGGGCGCACGTTGGGGCACACGTTGAGGTGGTGCTCGATCACGCCCCGTGGGATCCCTGCCAGCTGATCGGGCTCCCAAGCAAACACCTTCTTGTTTGCACGCAGGAACTTGACCAGGGCTTCCTCCTGCTCGGGCCTGAAGTGGGCGCCTATGGTGAAAGTGGCGCTGGTGGACCCATCCTCGTCGACGGGTATCTGCTTGGTCTCCGCCTTGTCTTGGGTGAACAATTGTTTCTTCTTGGCTGGTGCAGCCCCCTTGGGCTCTGGGGCCTCCGCGTTGGCGGGCTGTGTTGACGCCGCCATCTTGAAGGCGAGCTGGAGCGCTCGCAGCGCGTCCCCGGTGTCCCCAGGCACGGTGAGGACTCCGCTGCTCCCGGGCATCTTCATGAGGTTGTATGACGGGTGAGTCGCGGCCATGAATTGGGCCAGCGCTGGGTAGCCGAGGATGGCATTGTAGGGGAGGCCGATGAGGGCGATGTTGAAATCGACCAGCTCCGTGCGGAAATTGTCGTAGGTGCCGAAGGTCACTGGGAGCCGGATCTGTCCCAAGGAGCTAGATGACCCGCCCCCGATGCCCATGAAGGGCTGGCTCGGCCGCAGCCGCCCCCGGGGTATGCGGAGGGGGTCGAAAGTTTCGACTGAAAGCACGCTGAGGCCCGCGGCACCGTCGATGAGGGTCCTGGTGACAGCCACCTGGCAGATGGTGGGGGTGCACAACATCGGGAGCGCACCCGAGCAGGCCGAGTTGGAGGGGTGGTCTCCCGAATTGAAGGCTAGCCTGGTCTGGGGCTCCAGTCGGTCCCGGGAAGCCCCCTGCCGCGTGGAGGTGGCGCCGACCTGGCGGATGAACGGCTTGACATGGTGACTGGAGGGCGGCGCCTGCGAGCCGCCCAGGAGGGCCGCGACCACCGGGGAGGCTGGAGCAGCGTGGCGGGCGAGGAAGAGCTTGCACGGCTTTTCCCAAGAGGCCACGAAGGGATGCAGGGGCGATACTCATTGCTCGTTCCCCGCCGGGCCGATGGCGGTGTTGACGGCAGGCGACGGGGAGCGACGAGGGCGCGCGCCGACGGGAGCCGTCCGGGCGACTCGAGCGGCGCGAGCAGCCCGACGAGTGTCAGCCATGGGCGCGACGGTCGGAGAAGAGCAGGGCGACGAAAGACGAATTCCGGCGCACCCCTACCTGGCGCGCCAAATGTCGGATTTAGGGTTCCGGCAGACCCTTGAGGTTCGAACACTGGAGTGCGCGCGGAGGTTTGGCCTTCTACCTACCCGTTCCTCGCCGAATCGCTAGGATCTAAACTACGAGAAGAACAACACAAGAGACACAGGGTTTATACTGGTTCAGGCCACCATCATGGTGTAATACCCTACTCCAGAGTGTGGCGTGGTGGATTGCCTCTTGGGCTGATGATGAAAAATACAAGGAAGAACAGCCTCGCGAGGGTCTGTTCTTGTGGTGGTGTTGTCCCTTTGGAAAGGTTGATTCTAGATGCCTATCTTATCTCCAGTTTTCTATCCAGATGTCGATCCCTCTACCCTGTGGGTGGCTAGTCCTATTTATAGGCGAAGGCCCTGGGCCTCTTCCCAAATATTGAGCGGGAAGGGCGCCAACAATCGGCCAATTTGAAGGGGAACATCTAGTACACTTATCCTGACTAAAGTTGGTCCTCGGCTGTCAAAGGCTCTGGTGGTGACGCCGACTTGGGCTCCACGGTGACCTCCATCCTGCCGTTAGACTGGTCTTGGTCTTGTTGCACCGAAATCGATGCCTTTGCTTGATGCTCTCGCCTGCGCTTGCTCCCCTTGCACCAAAGAGGAAAGTAGGACACTGCGCGGGCTGGCGCCCATCCGGCGCCCTTGGTCGTCATGGCTGGCATCATGGGCACCTCGCGAGGTACCCCGCCTTGAACTCTCCGCCTCCTCGTGAGCCAGCCTGACGAGGTCGTGCCTGAGGAAGCTCCTTGTCGTCCGCCCCGCGAGGCTTGGCCCCTCGCGAGGGTCTTGAGCTTGTGTTGATGAAGATGGGCCGTGCTGGGCCCCCTTTGAGCCACGCCGCAGGCCGTAGGCAGGCAAGTCTGGGGACCCCCATTCCCAGAACACCGACAAATCCATCTATGGACTAGTGTAAGCATCTCGGAGTTGGAATATACGCTTTGATGAGTTGATCAAAGCATATAGTTTTATACAGACTTGCGGTGAAGCCTGTATTTGCAAGAAAGTGAGTGGGAGCACTACAACATTTCTGATAAGTATATGTGAATAACATATTGTTGATCGGAAATAATGTAGAATTTTCTGGAAAGCATAAAGGAGTATTTGAAAAGAGTTTTTCAAGGAAAGACCTCGGTGAAGCTGCTTACACATTGAGCATCAAGATCTATAGAAATAGATCAAGACGCTTGATAAGATTTTTTAATGAGTACATACCTTGATAAGTTTTTGAAGTAATTCAAAATGGAACCGTCAAAGAAGGAGTTCTTGCCTGTGTTGCAAGGTGTGAAGTTGAGTAAGACTCAAAAACCCGACCATGGCAGAAAATAGAAAAGAATGAAAAGGCATTCCCTATGCCTCAGTCATAGGTTCTATAAAGTATGCTATGTCATGTACCAGACCTATTGTATACCTTGTTCTGAGTTTGGTAAGGGAGTACAATTTTGATCTAGGAGTAGATCACTGGACAGTGGTCAAGAATATCCTTAGTGAGGACTAAGGAAATATTTCTCGATTATGGAGGTGATAAAAGAGCCTGTTGTAAAGAGTTACATCGGTGCAAGCTTTTACACTGATCCAGATGACTCTAATCTCAATCTGGATACATATTGAAAGTGGGAGCAATTAGCTAGAGTAGCTCCGTGCAGAGCATTGTAGACATAGAATATTTGCAACATACATACGGCTTTGAATGTGACAGACCCGTTGACTAAACTTCTCTCACGAGCAAAACATGATCATACCTTAGTACTCTTTGGGTGTTAATCACATAGCAATGTGAACTAGATAATTGACTCTAGTAAACCCTTTGGGTGTTGATCACATGACGATGTGAACTATGGGTATTAATCACATACAAATGTGAATATTGGTGTTAAATCACATGGCGATGTGAACTAGATTATTGACTCTAGTGCAAGTGGAAGACTGAAGGAAATATGCCCTAGAGGCAATAATAAAGTTGTTATTTATTTCCTTATTTCATGATAAATGTTTATTATTCATGCTAGAATTGTATTAACCGGAAACATAATACATGTGTGAATACATAGACAAACAGAGTGTCACTAGTATGCCTCTACTTGACTAGCTCGTTGAATCAAAGATGGTTAAGTTTCCTAACCATAGACATGAGTTGTCATTTGATTAACAAGATCACATCATTAGGAGAATGATGTGATTGACTTGACCCATTCCGTTAGCTTAGCACTTGATCATTTAGTATGTTGCTATTGCTTTCTTCGTGACTTATACATGTTCCTATGACTATGAGATTATGCAACTCCCGTTTACTGGAGGAACACTTTGTGTGCTACCAAATGTCACAACGTAACTGGGTGATTATAAAGGAGCTCTACATGTGTCTCCGAAGGTACATGTTGAGTTGGCGTATTTCGAGATTAGGATTTGTCACTCCGATTATCGGAGAGGTATCTCTGGGCCCTCTCGGTAATGCACATCACTATAAGCCTTGCAAGCAATGTAGCTAATGAGTTAGTTACGGAATGATGCAATATGTAACGAGTAAAGAGACTTGCCAGTAATGAGATTGAACTAGGTATTGAGATACCAATGATCGAATCTCGGGCAAGTAACTTACCGATGACAAAGGGAACAATGTATGTTGTTATACGGTTTGACCGATAAAGATCTTCGTAGAATATGTAGGAGCCAATATGTGCATCCAGGTTCCGCTATTGGTTATTGACCGGAGACGTGTCTCGGTCATGTCTACATAGTTCTCGAACCCGTAGAGTCTGCACATAACCCGTAGATGACGGTTATATTATGAATTTATGTGTTTTGATGTACCTAAGAAGTTCGGAGTCCCGGATGAGATCGGGGACATGACGAGGAGTCTCTAAATGGTCTAGACGTAAAGATCGATATATTGGACGACTATATTTAGACATCGGAAAGGTTCCGAGTGATTCGGGTATTTTTCAAAGTACCGGAGAGTTACGGGAATTCGTATTGGGCCTTAATGGGCCATACAGGAAAGGAGAGAAAGGCCCCAAAGGGTGGTCGCACCCCTCCCCATGGACTAGTCCGAATTGGACTAGGGAGTGGGGCACCCCCTTCCTTCCTTCTCCTTCTCCCTTCCCTTCTTCTACTCCAAAAAGGAAAGGAGGAGTCCTAATCCCGGTGGGAGTAGGACTCCCCCCTTGGCGCGCCCTCCTCCTAGGCCGTCCGCCTCTCCCCTTGCTCCTTTATATACGAGGGCAGAGGGGCACCTCTAGACACAACAATTGATCCCTTAGATCTCTTAGCCGTGTGCGGTGCCCCCCTCCACCATAATCCACCTCGATAATATCATAGCGGTGCTTAGGCGAAGCCCTGAGTCGGTAGAACATCATCATCGTCACCTCGCCGTCATGTTGACGGAACTCTCCCTCAAAGCTCGGCTGGATCGGAGTTCGAGGGATGTCGTCAAGCTGAACGTGTGCTGAACTCGGAGGTGCCGTGCGTTCGGTACTTGATCGGTCGGATCGTGAAGACGTACGACTACATCAACCGCGTTGTGCTAAAGCTTCCGCTTTCAGTCTACGAGGGTACGTGGACAACACTCTCCCCTCTTGTTGCTATGCATCACCATGATCTTGCATGTGCGTAGGAAAATTTTGAAATTACAATGTTCCCCAAGAGTACCTACACAAGCAAATAAGAACCTTGCAACCAACACGATATAGGGGTTGTCAATCCCTTCACGACCACTTGCAATAGTGAGATCTGATAGAGATGATAAGATAACATTTTTGGTATTTTTATGATAAAGACTAAAAGTAAAGAAAGCAAAATAAACGGTGATAGAAACAATGGGAGATTAATATGATAGAGAATAGACCCGGGGGCCATAGGTTTCACTAGTGGCTTCTCTCAAGAGCATAAGTATTACAGTGGGTGAACAAATTACTATCGAGCAATTGATATAATTATGAGAATATCTAGGAATGATCATGTATATAGGCATCACGTCCGCGACAAGTAGACCGACTCCTGCCTGCATCTACTACTATTACTCCACACATCGACCGCTATCCAGCATGCATCTAGAGTATTAAGTTCATAAGAACAGAGTAACTTATTAAGCAAGATGACATGATGTAGAGGGATATACTCAAGCAATATGATATAAACCGCATCTTTTTATCCTTGATGGCGACAACACAATATGTGTCATTTCCCCTTCTGTCACTGGGATCGAGCACCGCATGATTGAACCCAAAGCTAAGCACTTCTCCCATTGCAAGAAATATCAATCTAGTAGGCCAAACCAGACTGATAATTCGAAGAGACTTGCAAAGATAACAAATCATACGTAAAAGAATTCAGAGGAGATTCAAATATTGTTCATAGATAATCTTGATCATAAACCCACAATTCATCGGATCTCGACAAACACACCGCAAAAAGAGTTACATCGAATAGATCTCCAAGAAGATCGAGGAGAACTTTGTATTGAGATCCAAAGAGAGAGAAGAATCCATCTAGCTAATAACTATGGACTCGAAAGTCTGAGGTAAACTACTCATACATCATCGGAGAGGCTATGGTGTTGATGTACAAGCCCTCCGTGATCGATGGCCCCACCGACAGAGCACCGGAAAAGGCCCCAAGATGGGATCTCACGGGTACAGAAGGTTGCGGCGGTGGAAATAGGGTTTTGTGGTGCTCCTTGATGGTTTCGGGGTACGTAGGTATATATAGGAGGAAGAAGTAGGTCGGTGGAGCCACGAGGGTGGGGGCGCGCCTCCCTGCCTCGTGGCCTCCTTGTTGGTTGCTTGACTTCCACTCCAAGTCCTCTGGATCACGTTTGTTCCAAAAATCACGCTCCCGAAGGTTTCATTCCGTTTGGACTCCGTTTGATATTCCTTTTCTGCGAAACACTGAAATAAGCAAAAAAAAACAGCAATTTGCACTAGGCCTTGGGTTAGTAGGTTAGTCCCAAAAATAATATAAAAGTGCATAATAAAGCCCATTAAACATCCAAAACAGAATATATAATAGCATGGAACAATCAAAAATTATAGATACCTTGGAGACGTATCAGGTCACCCGGATGTACTGTTTGCGTTGAGACAAGAGAACAGAAACGGTTCAATATAACAAATACCATAAATATTGCAAGGTTCAAATTCAAAGATTACAACACCCAAATTCAAACATTGCAAGTTGCGTCATTTCCGAAAAGGGATCAGCCGCTGACAAGTCATGTATGGGTTTGACACAATAACTTCCAATTGCTTTGCCATATGCTCTACCAATACAATGTTCGGCATTTTTGGAGGCACTTCCATTCCACAGTACCAGCCGGCTCTGATAATCATACCATTGATCTTTCCTAATTAAATGTGTGTTCAACCTCAGTACCCTCAGCACCTTTGCTCTGGCAAGAAAGAACCTGGCGAGTGTAATCTCCGGTGGGGTCCCTCGGTAGGAGTTCAAAGTAATATTTGAGAGATGCAGATCCAGGCATTCGATGAGATTGTCATTATAAACATCATCCACCTCCGGGCCTAATATGCACTGCAAAAGAAGAGAACGTGTTAGTGCCTACATGCAGTTTTGAACACTACTACACGCCCATCTGGTTTGCAGGATTTGTAAAATGCACCAATGTGCCATCTTCGATCTGGCATGATTAACATGCAATGGGCATTTGATTACAATCTACTCCCTCCATCCCATAATGTAAGACATTTTTTGACACTACACTAGTGTTAAAAAAGGTCTTACATTATGGGACGGAGGGAGTAGAAACATGTAGCCTTCTTCACAAGAGGTTGGATTGGATGAAAAATTCCCTAAGAAAACTAGTACAGATGAATCCAAAGGAGAAATGCTTATGGACGATTGTAACCATATGAATGAAGCAACCAATATGGGGTGGGGGTGTATGTCCTAAAATCTTCCAAAATTCCTTCAGAAATCATAGTACATTGTCATTGTAAACTTGGGAAAAGGTGCAAAAAATTGAACTCCCTTATGGTTAACATTTAACAGGAAAGGAACATCACCTCGATATACAGCTTCTTCAAGCACGAAAAGCATCTCAGGCAACTGACAACTTGGTCCAGGTTGGGGCCGACAGATTCTAGTGCCAAGACCTTCACTGTGCCCAGAGTCTGGGTGAAGCTTCGCTAGATGACAAACGAACATACATCTTCCAAACTAGAAATAACGTTGATATCAAGAAGGAGAGGTATATAAGGCGACTGTTGTACCTAAAAGTTGAAGTATTTGACAGATGAGTAGCCCACCACTTTCAATTTCGGCGCAGAAATGACATTGATTCTTGTTGGACCTTGTTGATCAACTACAAGTAATCTCTCAAGTGAAGGTGTGTCCTCGATGACCATATTGTGGTCCACCTTTTGTGATCTCTCATTGGAGCACCAGCAACACACATAAATAGTCTGGAGAGTCTTGGAGGTGATGTGCAAGGTACTCGACCAATTCATCGCCTGAAGACAAAGGAACTCGAGTGCAGTACAGCCGTGGAGCAGGCGCTCCACGTCATCCTTTGGGATGCGGACGGCGACGAGCTCGAGGTGCTTCGGTCGTGGTAGAAAAAGAGCAGACGCGTCATTAAGGGGATGGCAGTTTATGAACTTGGCGAGGCGCAGCGTGGGCGCGAAGCAAAGCACGGACATTGGCAGCAAGCGCATATGCCCATCATTATAACTTAGCTTCTCGAGCTGATCTATGGTGCGGGATCGGAACCACTCGTCAAGCTTGGCTCGGTCCTTGCCATTGGAACGGAACTTGCCCATGATTAGGCCTTTGATTGGGCCATCACGACTGCCGAGGATCTGGGAGAACGCATCCAAGCTTTGGCAATAGCCATGGCAGAGCTTGTGGGCATTGAGGAGGTCGACAGGGGTGCGGAGCCATAGGGTGTGCCACCGCCGGGAAAGGATGGATGTCCTCGCCCGATATTTTATTAGGAGGAGGGATATGATGACTATCAACATATCATCGGGGAGGTTGTTGAAGAAGTCTAGGCCTGCTGGAGTCGCTTGCGGTTCTTTCTCGACCCGCCTCCGCTTGTTGGCAGCCTCGTTCTCCACCTCGTCGGTGGGGACAGAAACCTCTGTCTCCATATTCACGCCGTGCTCCGGTGCTTCAGCAGCCCCGGCATCGCCACTCCCTCCGATGGGGCGCTTTGGCGGCATCCTCATACACTGAAGGCTTTGAGGACTCAGAGCAGCGTCAAGGATGCGGGTGGAGAGAGAGGAATTGTGTGTGGAGAGAGGATGGGGGGTGCGGCCACTCGGCGGCGCCATTAGTATAGACCAGTGGGAGCGAGGCGGGCGGCGGTCCAAGGGTGTCTCGCTTCCCTGTGAGAACGACTGCTTAATCTCTAGTATGAATGAAATCTATGCTTAATTATTGAATTTTAGTTGCAAAAAATAGATAGTGCTATTGATTTTTAGTCGCATATTTTGAAAAATCGCAGTGTCTCTTGGCTTAGCGCCGAAGTCTGGCTTTAATTTGCATACCATAATCTGAACCGTTTGCGTTGAAGAGATGCACAGATCCTGCGTTGAACAGCTTGTACGCTTCTCGGTGAGCCTGCGCACCGGACTGCGCTTGCACGCCTCCAGTTCAGTCAAGAAGTTGTCCACACGGCACCTCCTATAGCCATTAAAACCAAGACACATGGCATCACGTGAATGTTTAACCAAACGCACATGGTTTGAATTATACAAACGTTTGAGATATTAAAGTGGCAGCTATTTTTTTCAAAATGCCTTCGTTGGTTGTCATTATTCGAGTGCGCCTTCTCTCAAAATGGACACGAAAAATACCTCAGCATGTCGGGTGCCCTTCCATGATAGCATGCCAAGTTTCATGAATTTCAGATGAGTTTTAGATTTACTAGAATTTAAACGAAGTATCTCAACGTTTTGCCGGCAATCAACGTGGCCCTGGTGTTTGAAATTCATTCCCATTTCTTGCATGCACCCAAGGACACAGATTGATTTTTCAACCAACTAATATGCACTGGAGCATGTGCATGTAGTTCAAATTTGAATTATGCACATAAATGCATTGAAATCTCAGTTAATGCATAAAAATGTCCAAACGAACCCCGAAAAATCACAAAAATTGACACAACACTCCCGTTGTTCTATGTTGACACGAGAAAAAATTTGAAAGCAATAAGAGGCAATGGATATCGTTTTGTCCCCAAAGGTGGGGCGTTCCTTATCAAAACAATCACGCTTGTTGTGAGAAGCTCTGGTTTGTGAGAAGCATATACCCAAACCTGCCCCAAATGGGACAATAAATTTACCATGGCATGTTGATGCCGCTCCATGATAGCATGCCAAGTTTCATGATTTCAGACGAGTTTTGGTTTTACTAGAATTTAAAAACGAGGCATCTCAATGTTTTGCCGGCAAGCAACGGTGCCCTGGTGTTTGAAATTCATTCCCATTTCTTGCATGGAACCTAAGCATGCACCCAAGGACACAGATTTGATTTTTCAACCAATTTATATGCACTAGAACATGTGCATGTAGTTCAAATTTGAATTATGCACATAAATGCATTGAAAACTCACTTAATGCATAAAAATATCCAAACGAACCCCGAAAAATCACAAAAAATAACACAACACTCATGTTGTTCTATGTTAACACGATAAAAAATTTGAAAGCAATAAGGGGCAATGGATATTGTTTCGTCCCCAAAGGTGGGGCGTTCCCTACCGAAACCATCATGCTTGTTGTGAGATGCTCTGGTTTGTGAGAAGCATATACCCAAACCTGCCCCAAATGGGACAAAAAAATTACCACGGCATGTTGATGTCGCTCCATGATAGCATGCCAAGTTTCATGAATTCCAGACGAGTTTTGGATTTACTAGAATTTAAAAATCAGACATCTCAATGTTTTGCCGGCAATCAAACGTGCCCTGGTGTTTGCAATTCATTCCCGTTTCTTGCATGGGACCTAAGCATGCACCCAAGGACACAGATTTGATTTTTCAACCAATTTATATGCACTGGAGCATGTGCATGTAGTTCAAATTTGAATTGTGCACATAAATGCATTGAAAACTCAGTTAATGCATCAAAATGTCCAAACGAACCCCGAAAAATCACAAAAATTGTAACAACGCTCATGTTGTTCTATGTTGACATGAGAAATTTTTTGAAAGAAATATGAGGCAATGGATATCGTTTCATCCCCAAAGGTGGGGCGTTCCCTACTGAAACAATCATGCTTGTTGTGAGAAGCTCTGGTTTGTGAGAAGCATATACTCAAACCTGAACCAAATGGGACAAAATATTTACCATGGCATGTTGATGCCGCTCCATGATAGCATGCCAAGTTTCATGAATTTCAGATGAGTTTTGGATTTACTAGAACTTAAAAACCAGGCATCTCAATGTTTTGCCGGCAATCATCGGTGCCCTGGTGTTTGAAATTCATTCCCATTTCTTGCATGGGACCTAAGCATGCACCCAAGAACACATATTTGATTTTTTTTCAACCAATTTATATGCACTGGAGCATGTGCATGTAGTTCAAATTTGAATTATGCACATAAATGCATTGAAAACTCACTTAATGCATAAAATGTCCAAACGAACCCCGAAAAATCACAAAAAATAACACAACACTCGTGTTGTTCTATGTTGACACGAGAAAAATTTTGAAAGCAATAAGAGGCAATTGATATCATTTCGTCCCCAAAGGTGGGGTGTTCTGTACCGAAACCATCATGCTTGTTGTGAGAAGCTCTGGTTTGTAAGAAGCATATACCCAAACCTGCCCCAAATGGGACAAAAAATTTACCACGGCATGTTGATGCCGCTCCATGATAGCATGCCAAGTTTTGTGAATTGTAGACGAGTTTTGGATTTACTAGAATTTAAAAACCAGGCACCTCAATGTTTTACCGGCAATCAACAGTGCCCTGGTGTTTGAAATTCATTCCCATTTCTTGCATGGGACCTAAGCATGCACCCAAGGACAAAGATTTGATTTTTCAACCAATTTATATGCACTGGAGCATGTGCATGTGGTTCAAATTTGAATTATGCACATAAATGCATTGAAAAGTTGCTTAATGCATAAAAATGTCCAAACGAACCTTGAATAATTCCAATTCTTTTATGACACATATATAGTTGCATGATCACTTCATATAAAAGGTCTAGCAATTCAAACACTGTCCATGGCCGCTGTGACCCCATTATGTAATTCAAATCAAGACGAAAAATCAAGTAGATCCCACATAGTTTATTATAACCAACCGTGTGAAATGCAGCACAAAATATCTTGGAGCACCGTTGGAGTATAGTACGCATACGACTTATGCGAGAAGGTGCGCCGGCTACAGTCCACAGCCCGCTCTGAATAAGGGACCGTGTCTGATGACACTTTGCACACCAGTTTTTTGGCTGAAGCGATTCCAAATTTTTGGCTTCCGCGGAAATATCTACCTCCCCGCCCCCTCCCACTTACCAAAAGCCATATTTCCCCTATTTCTTCCTTCCTTTCCAAGTTGAAACCTTCACTCCTTTCTTGCAGCACCGCCGCCTCCTCGCCGGTGACCCTCCTTTATGCTGCTCGGCCTCGCCTATCCAGGCAGGTAATCCACACCCGACCCCCATCCTCCTCCTCATTCCACATCCCACATGCCCCGACCGTCGGCGCGAGCGTGACACCTTCCACCCAAATCACCGACCCCTCCACCAAATAAGCACTGGCCTAAGACATGGTGCATGCAGTATAGCCAGGACCTCAAGGAGCATTTGGCAGCGGAGAAGCAAATCGCGGCCGCACGCGCGGATGAGGTTGCGATGGCTGCCATTTGTGCTGACCCCCAGATCTTGGAGGAGCACCTCGCCGTCGAGGCCACCGTTGACGCCTCATGCGCCAATGTGGCGACGCGATTGGCTGCTTTAAACGACAGTTCGTGGCATTTTCTCAAGGCCACCGTCGGTGCCTTCGACAAAGACTACGAGGTGTTTTCTCAGCGTGCACATGCTTACCTCATCTCGAGAGTCAGCAGGTTGGTGCCCGAAGCGGCTCAAGCAACTCACCACTATAACGAGGGCACCCACGATGCAGATGTGTCACCCTCTTCCATGTCCAAGGAGCCAATCATCATCGATATCTCCGACAATGAAGAGTAGCTTGTCTTATTAGCTCACTATAAGGACCCATGTTCAGTTTGCTAGTTACTGCCTTTCCTTAACAAATTCTAGTGAATTGTGCTATCTACTTTTACCATGCAATCTTCTGCTATAGTGTATATGTTCTATATGTCGTGCAATGTGGTGTTCAATTAACTGCTCGGTTCAATTCTGCAAATGTGATGTTCAATTCTTCAGGGTGCAATATTTCCGAGTTGTTAAGCATGCTTGGTTTGGTTAACTATCTAATCTTCTATTAGGAGTATGTTATATTGTTCAATTGGTGTTTAGTTAACTGCTTGGTTCATTTGTTGTGGCTTGGTTCACTTGTTGTGGACTTTAGTTAACTGCTTGGTTCAATTCTGCAATGCGATGTTCAATTGTTGTGGCTGCATTCTGTTATTGTATACCATGTGAGGAATAAATCAAATTTGGCTGCACTTAATACATGAGAAACATATGAAAGTGCTATATTTCCTAGTTCTTAATCATGCTTGGTTTGGAAAAATGGGTTTTCCATGTGGCTTGAATTAATCTGATGACTCTGCAATGTGCTTATTTTTCATCAACATATTTTACTGATATCATGCGAACCCTTACTTAACCTCATGACTAACTACCGTATATGTGTTGCAGGGAAACAATGAGAAGCACTAAGGTTTACAAGATGGTACTAACTATTATACCTTGCCTTTTTTATTCCTTTGCCCCGTTTCCAATATAAAGAAGATATTTATGCACATCCTTGTTTCCAGGGTTCACTGATGATTACCTCTCAAACCACCTCTGTGGTCAGGAGGTGAGGAAAGTTTTCATACAACACCCACAGTTCAATATTGAAGTGTTCCTGAAGAGGTTGAAGGATGGACGGTCAATCATCCACAGGCACTGGCCTAAAGTTGCAAAGACCTTCAACATGAATGAAGGCTCAATATTCGCCTTCCGCTTCAGTAGTTTTCCAGATGAGATGCATCTCTCTATGTACCGTCTATGATGCTAATTTTGAAAGGTTCTAGATGTTGCATGTGAAACTTGTTGCTGGTGCAATTGTGTAATGGGGTAGCTGAGTGTTGAAGCTATATCATGTTGTACTCCGATGTATTTCAATTATAAAATCCTGCTTCCTTAATATGGAAATGGAATATATTATGTGCTTAAAATGAATGTCAATTAGATTAGTAAATGGACTATTAATAATAGGGCAGTTGGCCCCCTAATTGGCCAATTAGCTTGCTAATTGGGTTTTCCTATTGCGAACGGTTAATGAGAAAACACCGTGGGTGATTGAGGGGGTCCTGGATTAGGGGGTATCCGGACAGCCGGACTATATACTTTGTCCGGACTATTGGAGCATGAAGATACAAGACTCAAGACTTCGTCCTGTGTCCGGATGGGACTCTCCTTTGCATGGAAGACAAGCTTGGCGATCTGGATAATAGATTTCCTTCTTTGTAACCGACTCTCTATAAACCCTAGCCCCCTCTGGTGTCAATATAAACCAGAGGGTTTAGTCCTTAGAGACACAATCACAATCATAATCATCATAGGCTAGATTCTAGGGTTTAGCCTCTACGATCTCGTGGTAGATCAGCTCTTGTAATACCCAGATCATCAATATCAATCAAGCAGGAAGTAGGGTTTTATCTCCGTCGAGAGGGCCCAAACCAGGGTAAAACATCGTGTCCCCTGTGTCGGGGATATACCCAGCGGTGTAACCCACCGGATGTATGACCTGGCTGGAGTGTGGTGACTCACTAGTGACCTGCCTGGAGCTTGGTGATTCACAGATAACCTGCCCGATGATGGCGACCCATTAGTAACCCGGTGGGCGGGTCAGATGGACAACAAGGCCCAAAGCCCAGAAGGCCGGCTCATGTTATGATGGGCCGGCTTAAGAGGAAAGGGATGATGAATATTTCCTTTACAAGGAAGCAAGACCCGGACTTGTATTCAACTTGTAAGAGAAGATAGACTAGTCCTAGTCCTACTAGGACTCCACATGTAACCCGCCCCTCTAACATATATAAGGAGGGGCAGGGTTCCCCAAAGAGGGACAGGAAAGAAGAAACAATCTCTAGGGCTAGACACAAAGAGCCGGTTTACGGGCAACTCCCTCGTGATGATAATGAGACCTAGCCTCAAACAGCATGTAGGGCTATTACCGGATGATGTTTCCCGGGGCCCGAAGCTGTCTAAAACCTTGTCTTGCATTGCGTCTCTCGATTCCGCTCAACCCCTCTCAAGCTACCGCATAGATGCGTTGGCCTCATGACTAAGTCCTCACACTAGGACATCTGCCGTGACAATTCCACGACAGTTGGCGCCCACCATGGGGCTGGCGCACGGTGGTGTTCAGTTCTTGGAGGGAATTCTTTTAGGGATCGAGAAGCTGATGAGTGATTGGATGAAGAAGAGCCGGCATGAAACAATCGCGCAAGATAAGCTGCCATGGAAAAACCTCATGCAGATCCGGCGAATTCATCGTTTGGTGATCAAAAGTGTGATTAAATTTTGAAGACTGCAATATGAAGGAAAATTAGGGTTTGGTGTTCGGTGTGCCACCGATGCTACATGAGCCATCGAATACGGATAAGAGATCGATTTCTACTGTAGCTGTCGCGTGTCGCCAAGTTCAATAGAAGTACTGCTCCAACCGCCGTACGTGCGCGGTTCACGCAAGCCGCCGAATTTCACTATTGTTCCACGTATACATCAACAGGTCCGGAGGCAGGCCCTGCTGGTATTACTCGTAGCAAAGCATCAGATCGGAGTTCTAGTACTATGGATGGCTGCAATGCAGTTTACAGTCTGATTGTTTTTGGAATAATTCACTGGCACTCCATAATGCTAGCTGAAGACCACTCCAAGGAGATTACGTGTTGGATTAGTACATCATTAGAGGCCAAGTTAGTTTTTCCTTTGTCAACTCTGATTACTATAACGAAGCTACGACGAGGTTAAATTCCAGGATTAAGGAAAAGTTACCAAGCTGGGCTAGCCTTTGATTAAAAGTAAAAAATAAAAAAATGAAGGCCACGACTTGGAGGAAGACATGGACAATCAAATGACAACGACCAAGACGAGGACACGGACGGGTGGTTAGACTCGGACTCTGCATCATCGCCTCCCGCCCCCAGCGTCGCGGCTGTACCTCACCGGCGCGCCTACGCGGTCGAGCCGCCTCCGCCGGTCGCCTCTGTCCTGGCCGTGGCCCGCTGAGCCGCCTTGGCTGCTCTAACCCGCCCTCTTCAGCCGCCGCCTCGAGCAGCCCCTGCTAAACCGACTGGCTACTGCTGCTCCCCGCGCTCCGGCTCACCACTGCTATCAGCGCCTGTGCACGCGTGCTGGCTCACCACCCATGCCCGCGCCCTTGCTCTTCCTCTGCCGGCCCGGCCTTAAGCCGTCAGCGCGCTGCCTTCGTCCCCGAGGAGCACTTACCTCGTTCACCTACTTTTTCCATACGTCGCTGCCGCGCCGAGTCACCGCTCCTACCTCGAGTCGCCGCTGGTGTGGGCTACCGCAAGTCACCGCCCTCACCCCTAGGCATGTTTCTGTCGAGAGCCGCTGGCTCGCGAGCTGCCTTTATTGGAGCAATAAGTGTGAGATACAGGAAAGAAGTAGTCTTCAGAGATGATACCTCTCACGCATTCAGAAGAAACCCAAAGGCTGGGCACAAGTCACTGGACCAAGCACATGCACAGTTCAGGTTCCGAGGTTGAGTTATCCGCGGAACAAAATGTGCTTATCCAGTATAAGCGCCTGACATATAAAAATACCAGGTGATATTTGTCCGGTCTATTTTAGCGCATTTTTTTCAAAAAACAAGCTACTCTGGTATGTGTGTTTCAAATGCAGGATAATTATCCATCACAAAGGTACTATGGATATGGAGTGCGGGCCAGTATTATTCTGCACTAGCGTTCGCTCCATGCCATGCTGCTCGACGGATACATGGAAAACTCACTGCTTCCACTATATCAACACACGCGACCTCCTCATTGTCCGTGCCCATGGCCGACTTGCCCGCGTCCGTGCCGTTTCCAATGCCGCGGCCGACTCTCTCGTCCGCACCGGCTTACAACGCCGCTACCGACTCGCCCATCCGCATGGGTTACTGTGCCATATGCGTTGGCAGTACTTGATGGTATGGTCATGTGTATGGCTATTATCAGAGAAGGGTAGCTGCTGGAGATGTTCAGATGAGCTGCTATCAACATCCGAAAAATACCAGGTGCTGTTTGCCCTATTTATTTTTAAGCATATATTAATTCATCCGAGCAAAACTACTTTGCCCTGCTATGTTTTATATAAGGAGAATTATTCATTACAATTATACTGCAGAGATGGAGGCATGCCAACATCATTCGGCACAGGTGGTCGTCCTTACTCAACGGAATCCCGCACCGGCTTACAACGCCGTGGCCGACTCGCCCATCCGCCCTTGCGGCCGGTTCACGCGTCCGCACCGGCTTACAACGCGGAGGCCAACTTGCTCGTCTGCACCGGTTTACAATGCCTTGTCGACTCATCTGTCTACATCCGTGGCCGACTCGCTCGTGATTGGTTTTAACTTCACCATAGTGATCATCAACTCCGTGATGGATAATTTCAGGCTTAACATATCAGGTGAATTCCATCCAATATATTTTTATATTATATATTGCTTTCGTTAAAAGAGCAATTACTCTGGCTTGCAAGTTTTCCAATGCAGGACAAATTGTCAACTGCAAAAAGGGATTATTATATCACTAAGTTATTGGATAACTCCTGCCGGTTTATATCACGGTTAAATATGAAGAATCTCAAGCCAACTCTTCGAGTCGTCTTGAGACTCGGGGGCTACAATGACATGACTCGGGAACCCCGGGTCATTGGAGGGAAGGATAACCCGGTTCCGGAGGCCACCGCCATATTGATGAAAATTTAAGCCGTCAGAAGATTTCCGGCTAAAAATAAGGACTTTGGTTTAAAATTCGGTTCAAGAGACATCTTTCTCCCACAAAGCATTGAAGCTCTCAAATCCGGTTCAAAAGCCGGCCTGGGGTAAATTTGTCCCTCACAAATTTTTGAAGCTCTCAAATCCGGTTCAAAATCCAGCTCAAGGTAAATTTGTCCCTCACAATTTTTTGAAGCTTTCAAATCCGGTTTAAAGTTCCGGTTCAAAAAGAATTAATCTCTCGCAAGTTCGAGTTCTAAGAAAAATTAAAGGTTGCCAAAAAGAACTTGCTGCCATGATGCGCGGTTCAAACATAGGTATCCTGCCTTACGGCTTATCTTATTATGGTCACTTGGGGGCTTCCTGCTCATCGAGCATAGTTGTCGGTACCCTCTTGATTGGTGCAATGCTAATATATGATCACTTGGGGGCTTCTTGTTCAAACATAGGTCGTATTCGAACCAAAGAGAACATAGCTGTCGAAACCCTTTTGATTGGCACACTGCCAAACTCACTAGGGGGCTTCTTGATCATATCCGAATCATAGCTTAACCTCTTTTGGGTCCAACGTGGATCATATTCGAATCAGCATTGTTAAACAACTCTCAAGGTCATTTGGGGGCTTCCTGTTCAAACATAGGTCATATTCGAACCAAAGAGAACATAGCTGTCGGTACCCTCTTGATCGGCAACGCCAAAGCCACTGGGGGCTATATGATCGTATTCGAATCTTAGCTCAACCCCTTTGGAACAGTTTTCTGATCATATACGAATCAGAAGCCTTAAGTTTTTGAAGTCTTTTTTGCGAACAATTTTGGGTTTGACTTGAGACCTTTTTTGGATTATATCTCAAATGTATATTAGTGTTTTATGCTTAACCCGGCTTGACTTTTTGACTATACGTCGCCAGCTTATGACAATCATCATCTATGTGGAAGCGTTGGCTTCTAAAGATTTGGTTATCACCCTTACTACACAGGTCATGTAAACCGGTAGTACAAATTCAATATCACAGTGGTTATATGTGAGGTATTATGACCCACCCTGCGGTAAACTGCCAAGGGTTCTTGTGATCTACTTGTGTGCAGGGTAAGACTACATTTGGGTGGTTACCCGCCCTGGCCCTTGACGTTAAGTCACTAGGGCATATGTTGTTTCAACTCTGTGCAGGATTTGTAGAATTAGGACTTATATAAATGCTTTAGTCCAAGCTCAACACTAAAATTGGTGTCTCAAAAGGGTTATCAATTATTGATTTTCTCAAGGGCTATAGGCCACCGGGTTACAAAAATTCTGGCTTACAATGAATGCGCATTAAGTCGTCATCGGCCAAGAGCCGCCAGGTATTTAAACTCCGGATTTACTTATTAACCGATGAGGTATTCAAATCTTTAATAGCCAAAACTGGCTAGATTTTCATGACGATATTGAATGATTGAGGTTTTCATACCGGATTATATTATTCAAATCTCGAATAGCCAACATGGCTGGATTTCTATTGTGATTATCAATAACCAGTGTTATGATTGAGGTTTTCAAAGTCGCTTTAGCGCAACGGCTATTATTTTTATCAATGAATATGATTTATTTTACAGTGGAAGGAATAATCCCGAGTCGCTATAGGCTTACGACCCAGCACTTGGGGGCTATATTATTCAGATTGGGATTATATCAAATATGCAAGTCCCATGTCACTGCCAGCATGCACCATGGCACTTGGGGGCTAATGCAAAGTCATTTTTTGCTCAACTTATTGAAGACCTGACTCATCACATTCTAAATGAATTGGCCCTTGGGGGCTACCAATTGCTCCTGTCAAAAATTCAAGGTACACAAGCATTAATCCATTATATTGAACGGTCCACTATTCAGTTGGTGGAGTACAACGCTCTTAACCTTGTGGACGTGGGTTCAAGCCCCATGGTGGAGACTATATTATATGATGTTATTATCAATTATATACAAAGTCCCAGCTCAGTATTATCTTACTAAGCCCTTGGGGGCTACACATTGTTGTTCAAATTTACATGGTTATATCTACAAAGTCCCTACTCATTATTGCATAATGACCCGGCCCTTGGGGGCTACACTGGTTAAAATTTTCATGAGCATAAAGCAATTACAAGTCCCAGGTTGCTGCAAGCATGACAACCCGACACTTGGGGGCTACATGTGTGGAATATTCAGTTTTTATGATTGAGATATAAGGGAGAAAAATCTTCAAATTATCAGTTTTGAGCAAATCAGGAGGATCAATTACATAAACCCGTGTCAACAACAATTATGACCCGGCATCGTCTGTTTTATAATCCGGCAGTTTTTGGTAATGATAAACCGGCAAGTTTTACATCTTCAAGCCGGCTGAATATCAGATGAGAATTTGAAGACCAAAATTATCTAACCCGGCGCCTTGGAAGCCGACTCAAGTGGATTATTCTTCATAATATTTTTCTGTGAGAAACCAACATCAGCAAATTGAGTATGAAGCTAGCTTATTTGACCCGGATTTTCTAGATGAAGGAAATGACAATGACTTAAGGATAATCAGGTCCCGACTCAGGAGAATATTTAACCCGGAGCACAACCTAACAAATTTGTCCTTGAGTTATTTTGCAGGATCAGTTTAACATGAATAAATCCAAATTAAACTTGGGGCTAATGTTGGGGATATACCCCGCGGTGTAACCCGCCGGATGTATGACCCGGCTGGAGCGTGGCGACTCACTGGTGACCTGCCTGGAGCTTGGCGATTCACAGATAACCCGCCCGATGATGGCGACCCATTAGTAACCCGGCGGGCAGGTCAGATGGACAACAAGGCCCAAAGCCCAGAAGGCCGGCTCACGTTATGATGGGTCGGGTTAAGAGGAAAGGGATGATGAATATTTCCTTTACAAGGAAGCAAGACCCGGACTTGTATTCAACTTGTAAGAGAAGATAGACTAGTCCTAGTCCTACTAGGACTCCACATGTAACCCGCCCCTCTAACATATATAAGGAGGGGCAGGGTTCCCCAAAGAGGGACAGGAAAGAAGAAACAATCTCTAGGGCTAGACACAAAGAGCCAGTTTACCGGCAACTCCCTCGTGATGATAATGAGACCTAGCCTCAAACAGCATGTAGGGCTATTACCGGATGATGTTTCCCGGGGCCCGAAGCTGTCTAAAACCTTGTCTTCGTTGCGTCTCTCGATTCTGCTCAACCCCTCTCAAGCTACCGCATATATGTGTTGGCCTCACGACTAAGTCCTCACACTAGGACATCTGCCGTGACAATTCCATGACACCCTGCTTCCTGTTACCATCGGTCTTAGACGCACAGATCGGGACCCCCTACCCGAGATCCGCCGATTTTGACACCGACATTGGTGCTTTCATTGAGAGTTCCTCTATGTCGTCGCCTCAAGGCTTGATGGCTCCTTCAATCATCAACAACAACGTGGTCCAGGGTGAGACTTTTCTCCCCGGACAGATCTTCATGTTTGGTGGCTTCGCACTGCGGGCCAACTCGCTTGGCCATCTGGAGCAGATCGACAGCTACGCCCCTGGCCATCAGGTCATGTTCGGAAGCTTGAACTACACGGCCGATGTCCGCGGAGACTTGATCTTCGACAGATTCAGGCCTATGTCAGGAGCGCCGAACAGTCACGACAAGCATGGCTTAGACGCGCTGTCTGACAATACTCGGGATATCACACCTGCAGGAGCTCCGGACCTAAATCCGAGGCAAATTGCGTCGTCCGAGGACGGGTGGGTGGACCCCGCCCCGGAAGACGCACACGAATTGGCGGTAGAGCCGAGCACAGGCTTCACCCTCAAGGAATCCTGTGACATCGGACCCCCGGACTCGTTTCCGGCTGTAGGTTCCAGACTGTGCATCCCCGAGCCCGCCGAAACTGGTTGGGCTCCGGTAATGGAGTTCACTGCTATGGATATCTTCCAGCACTCGCCCTTTGGCGACATGCTGAACTCGTTAAAGTCTCTGTCTTTGTCAGGAGACTCTTGGCTGAACTATGTCCGGCTTGAGTGGGAGGCAGGCGACGAGGGAATTCGTTGCCCACCCACCACCCACTTCATTGCCACGGTCGATGATTTGACTGACGTGCTTAATTACGACTCTGAAAACATCGACGTTGTGGACGATGATGTAGGAGAGGAACAGGAACCACCGCCCACGGGACAGTGGACAGCCACATCCTCATATAATATATATATATGGTGGACACTCCGAAAGAAACCAATGGCGATGAGGCAATGGAGGATAACCCCTCAAGGAAGAAGGCAAAGTATGAACGTCATCAGCGCCGCCTCAAGCCCCGCCACAACAATACCGGCACAGCAGTCAAAAACAATCCAGACGATGCCAAAGATGAATACAATCCCGATCAGCCTGCCTTCGAGTAGGCCGGACAGGCGACGGACGGATACTTGGAAAGGGACAACTACATGCCCCCGTCCGAAGACGAGGTGAGCCTCGGCGACGATGAATTCGGCGTGCCTGAAGATCCCACGGAACAAGTTCACTTTAAGTGATGGCTTATGGCCACGGCGAAAAGCCTGCAAAAGAAACAACAGTAGCTCAAAGCCGACCAAGAAATGCTCATAGACAGATGGACCAAGGTCCTGGCCACCGAGGAATACGGACTCGACCGCCCCGCCAAAGGATACCCAAGTCACAATTTGCTACCTCAACCTAAGAAGGAGAACCTAAAGCCCACACCCCGACGCCAATATACCACGGTCCGGGACAATACACAGGAAACGTGAGGCAGCATCCACAAATCTTGATGCAATCGTCATAAGCATCAAGTCAAGGAAATGGTGCCGAATTCAGCGACCCCTAGTTCGGTCAGCGAAAAAAGAATAGCTCACGCCCATTCGGGCCGAGCAGCATACTCGATCAACCATGTCAAATTCATGGTACCCCTAGAAGGGCAGCCAAGCATACCAATAGAGAATGCCGGATCCTCAAAACAAAACGGCGGATCGGGTGCCGAAAACAACGAAGGGAAGTCTCAAATAACGAGAAGCCCACCAAATATGGCGAGGTCAAAGGGAGATCCTCCGCAGTACAAAAATACGGTCGATCGTCTCCGATCACATTGACCGTCCGGACAACATCAACCATGGAAATTTAATTGCACTCACCATCGACCCAATAGTTTGTGGGCTCCATCTCACATGAGCCCCCATGGGCATTAATAACATCTTCTAAAAGATGCCAAGTGCATAGGCCAAGTTTTACAGGCCCACCACTCTAGTGGTTGTCTTCGGACCACCAAACAAACACCATGTCGAATAATAAGTCTCCGGCATTGTCCCCTTATACAGTAACTGCCATATACTATCGGGACGAACCACGTTGGCTAGACCCAACAGGGTACAACATTAGGCCAATCCCGCGTAACATAGTCACAATTATGGGCAATGCCGAACTCCACCCTCAGAGTGGAAATCCTACCACCGCTGGAATAGCGAGTTGTGCCCATTTTGATTCGGTAGCCAATTACCCGGACACCAACTGAGGATTCCGAACTACTTTATGGCATGATAACCTGGTCCGCCCAGGCTCCGATTAGGCACCCGCGGTTCAACCACAATATGACATGCAGCTGCCCTTGAGCAGTTGTCTTTACAGACTAACTTTTGCACAGATCAGGACTAGCGGCATGGAATCCGCTCGGACGCACAAGGCGGGAACACCAAAGTAACCCCCCCCCCCAAAGGGGACAGTCCGGATACATTTGGGATCCGTACACAGCCTCCTCCAGTCCGGCCACGACAGGTTCTGCCAGCTCACCTCTTTTCATAAGCAGTACTACATAGACATGTCATTCTACTATGATACGTAGACCTAAATAACACTCACCGGCCATCGTTTCTCATTGACGATCTTTCATCATAACGGCACCAGTACATCGTGTTATGCCCCACTATGCCAGGGGCTTCATAGTACTCGTTATATGGCAATAAAGTCCGGCCACCTTTTCGGTCGCTCGGCACCCTGAACTTATAGCACTATATGCATCAGCTCCGAATCATGTCTTGGGTCATTAGTTGGGTTTTCCCGGCTCCCATGTTTTGGTACCTTACGTTCCGCTCTATCGGCTAAGGTAGCGCTGGGAGAACTGCTGCGATTGTGTCCCAATTCTTATGGACGAGCACCTCAGTAGAGAAAGCCAAAACTGACTGTCATGATACGGCGAGAGCTGGTCAGCTGTTCGAGAGGTTGTAAAATCTTTAAAGATTCATTCCGCACAATGCCATAATCAATGCAGAGTGCGACGGATCAGTTTTCTGATCAGGCATCGTTAGAGCCCCTAGTACGGGCTTCCGAATACTAGGGGCTACGCCCACCATACTCGAATTCCTATGGCTAAGTGAGAGTGATAAAGCCCTATAGTCTGATTGTCTGGTTCGTGGTGAGGAACACCTCCTTAAAAGGACCCAACAATGGGATAAAGAGTGTTCAGGTATGTCCCGAACACCCCCGTACTTTTTACGTGGGGGCAGAATCCGATGACTGGCCAACTCTCAGGATTTATATACACTAAACAGCCGCACAGGAAGAACAAACGTTCATATAAACAGGCAATAAATAACAACAGTGCCATTATCCCGCATTACAAAGGACGGCATGACTGCCTTCAGGGAAATATCGTGTCTTTGGTACACTGATCCGCCACAAGGCGGGCTCCTTTCAGGACACCTTCATAGTATAACTCGGGCTTGTGATGCTCCTTACCCTCTGGTGCTCCCCCAGTCATCAGCTTCTCAACATCAAGCTTCCCCCAGTGCAACTTCGCACGGGCAAACGCCATGCGTGCACCCTCTATGCAGACCGATCGCTTAATGACATCGAGCCGAGGGTGAGCACCAACAATCCGCTTCACGAGTCCGAAGTAACTGCTTGGAATTGGCTCCGCGGCCACAGCCGGACAACCAAGTCCTTCATGGCTAGTTCGGCCGCCTGGTGCAGTTCGACCAGCTGCTTTAGCTGATCGATAAAGGGCACCGGATAATTCGGCGCCAAATATTGCAACCAGAAATGCTTCTCCGCAGACTTCTTCTCCTTAGTCCGGTAGAATTGGGCAGCATCTGATATGCTGCGTGGCAGGTCCGCAAACGCCCCGGGAGAAACAAGAATTCAGCTTGTCGCTTAGAGTTCCTCCAATTACTAAGTAAAAATGGCCATGAGTATAAAAGGTCTTACCAGCCGCAACCTCCCGTGCCTCATGAATGTCCTTCAGAGCACCTCAGGCTTCTTCCCGAGCATCATCTGTAGCTTGGAGAGCTTGCGTGAGTTCGGATTCTTTTCCGGCTAGACTCTGCTCCAAAATCTCGCTTTTCTTCACGGCCTCCTGGAGCTCTCGCTCAGCTTCAATGACCATGGCCTCGTGCTTCTCACGAAGAGCCTGCTCGGTGGCAGCCTTCTTGTCGGCTTCGGCCACAGCCTTCTTTAGTGCCTCAATTTCGGCGCCCCCTCCTAGAGCATTCAATACAAATATTTTCAGGCACAACTACTAGTTTGTGCCCAACTTGGCAAAAGACTTCGACATACCTTGCTTGTCCTCCAACTGCTTCTTCAAGCAGCCAAGTTCTTCTTCGGCCCGTTCCAGACTCTGTTTTAGTCCGGACACCTCCGCATTATGTGAGGCGGTCATCGCTACAGACGCATGTTTTCAAACAAAGGGATATACGTCATTAACTAAGTCTCTTGCAAAGAGAAAATTTGATCCCCTGTCTGGCTCTCTCTATCTTTCACCGGACAGTGCATCAGGGGCTACTACTCATACTATGACAATCTTCCAAAGGTTCCTAAAAACATACCTCAAAGCCTTTTATAAGACTAAGGCAGGATTCATTCAGCCCGCTCTCAGCGGACTGAATCTTCTCAATCACCGCACCCATGAGTGCGCGATGTTCGTCGACGATGGACGCACTTTCTAGCACTGTCGATAGACCGCCCGGCAACTCTCCTTGGACAGAGGTTGCCGGTGGAGCGGGCTGGCCTCCCTCTGTCAAGGGGGGCTGCTCGCCAAATATTGGGGCTTTAAAGGCCTCCAAGACTGTGTCCGGCCGCGGGCCGAATCCGAGATCGCCCCCGCCGTCGACATTCATGGGAACCGCTGCTCCCATGTATCCGGCCCCAGAGATGTGTCCTCCCTAGTCCGGGCCACGCTGGGACGACACCTCGGTGTCGCGCCTAGGCTTCATGGAAGGGGCCTCTGGAGGCGTCTCGCCCTCCAGGGCATCTGTGTAACGCCCCGGATTCGTTGCGCCAGGTGTCTGCCAGTTATTCGCCGTTGTTGCCATGTCTTTTGCTTGTGTTTTGCATTTTGCCATGTCATCATCTGCATATTATCTGCATGTTTTCCAAAACTTGCATCCGTTCGGGTTGCCCCGGTTCTCTCTGTTGTCCATTCCGAGCCCCGACACTCTCACACGCGCCCGCGGCACCTCCGAAATAATATTTTATAAGCGGCATAAAAATGTTCTCGGAATGGGATGAAACTTGTTGAGCGGTCTTATTATAGTGTAGACAGGCCGCCTGCCAAATTTCGTCGCATTCGGAGTTCGTTTGACTGCCCAACCGTTAAATATATAACTGCGATATAGTCGGTCTAGCGTCAAACGTTTTCGGTATTCGGAAACTGTTGCCGGGCCTCTCTTCTCTTCTCTCCTCTCAGCCTGAGGCCTCTCATCACAGCCCGTCTAGCCCTCCTACACTTCCCCTCCGCTCCGGACCGTCCGATTATGATCGAACGGCTCCAAAACCTCCCTCCTAACCCCTCAAACCCTAGCCCCTTCCATATATATACGCCCCCTACCAAAAATGGGCTAACCTAGCTCTTCCCCTACCCCGAGACCCCCTCCCTCGTATCCAGCCGCCCCTTCTCCTCGGATCCGCTGCCGACCACCTTCTCCCCGCCACTTGGCGCCGTCCCACTCGCCAGCGCCACCGCAAGCCGACTTCTCACCCAACTAGCGGCTGCCACGCGTTCCCCTGTCTCTCCTCCACCCACGCGGCCCGCGGAGCCCATCCAGGGCCCGCCTGGGCCCGAAGCCGCGCTGCCGCAGCCCGCCATCGCGCGCGTGAGCCTGCCTGACCGCCCGCCTCCTCCTTCCCGTTCTGGATCGAGGGGAGGAGACCCTCGATCCCGAGCTCCCCGTCGACCCGCCGCCGGCCATCGTCCGCGTCACCTAGCCGGAGGGTTGTGGCTGCGCCGGAACCCAGATCCGTCGCCGCCCGAGCACCCCACTGCCGCGCAGCCTCACCGTCGCCCCTCGGTGTCTCTCCGCCGCCTACCGTCGCCAACCCCCTGTGCTGCCATGGAACTCCGCCGGAGTTGTCGTCCCTCTCTGTCAGCCCTCCTTCCTGCCAGATCCGGCCGAGGCTTGGCCTCCGGCACCCGTTCCCGGCAAATCCCGTGCCTCCCGGCGTTCTCCCCGCCTTCGCACAGCCGCGCTCGACGAGCCTCCACCACCGCCGCCATGTCTCTGCTCGGGACGAGCAGAGGAGCTGCTCGTCCCGCGCGCATCGCACCCGCGTGGGCCTCCCCAGCTACAGCCCAGCCTCTCCACCGAACCGGCCCAAGGCCCAGGGTGAGAAGCCCCCCTGGCCTTTCCTCTATTGGGCTAGTCAGATCGGCCCATGCATGTTTTTTTCCTGTCCAGTGATTTTAGCATTATCTGGTGAATTACAGTTTTACAGAAAACCCCTCAATATCATGCATATAATAAACTCCACAACCGTGCATCGGATTAAAATGTTTTATATATGTAAAATGCTTAGAATTTCATCTAGTTTCATAATATGTCACTTTCATCCATGTTTAAAATGTTTAAAATGCTGTTTGTGTTAATTTGCTTAAATGCCATGTTAAAATGATTTATTTCGCAACTAAATAACTGTAGATCGATTTTAAATAAACTTTATATGTATTTGGGGTGGAAAAATGCCTAGATTAACTTGGTGCACTCATCTTGCATGTTTAACAACATTAAAATATGGTTTAGGGCAGAACAGTACCAAATTCATTTTATGCACATGGGGATTTTCCGGAATTGTTGTTTGTTGTTTCCGGCCTCACTTAAACTTGCCTAGATAGGTAGATTAATTATGTTTCACCTCTTGCCATGTTTAACAACATTTAATATTGTTGTGTACCTAAACGAGATTAAACTAAATATGTCAATGTGGTGTTTCGTCAATATGCAACTCGTTGCATATTGAGCTCCACTTAATTGGCAGTATTGTTTGTTGCACTTTGCCATGCCATGCCTTATTAAACCGGACATGCATCATACTTGTTTGTGCATCATGCCATGTTTATGCTTGTGCATTTACCATGTTGTTTGCTTCTTTCTGGGTTGCCTTCGGTTTCGTTCCGGAGTTGTGAGGATTCGTTCGACTACGTCCGCTTGTCTTCTTCATGGACTCGTTCTTCTTCCTTGCGGGATTTCAGGCAAGATGACCGCTACCCTGGATCTCACTACTATCATTGCTATGCTAGTTGCTTCGTTCTATCGCTATGCTGCATTACCTATCTTTTGCTCATCAAGCCTCCCAAATTGCCATGAACCTCTAACCTTTGACACCCTTCCTAGCAAACCGTTGCTTGGCTATGTTACCGCTTTGCTCAGCCCCTCTTATAGCGTTGTTAATTGCGGGTGAAGTTGAAGATTGCTCCATGGTGGACAGGGTTTTGGTTGGGATATCACAATATCTCTTATATTATTAATGCATCTATATATTTGGTAAAGGGTGGAAGGCTCGGCCTTATGCCTGGTGTTTTGTTCCACTCTTGCCGCCCTAGTTTCCTTCATACCGGTGTTATGTTCCCGGATTTTGCGTTCCTTACGCGGTCGGGTGATTTATGGGACCCCCCTGACAGTTCGCTTTGAATAAAACTCCTCCAGCAAGGCCCAACATTGGTTTTACCATTTGCCTCACCACCACCTATATTTCCCCCGGGAGTAATTAACACAAGGGTCATCTTTATTACAGCCCCCCCCC
>NC_041393.1:500548003-500571883 GCF_002162155.2 Triticum dicoccoides | reverse complement strand
AATGCTTGTCTAAGTGTTGGTCCAAACTAGAGCACCGTGCCGGACCATTCCTTGGCAACTTGGATTCGTCGGTTCCTGTACGCTTCGCTTATCCGGTGTTGCCGTGAGAACGAGTTTTGTGCAGCTCCTATCGGGATTGTCGGCGCATCGGGCGGCTTTGTTGGTCTTGTTTTACCATTGTCGAAATGTCTTGTAAACCGGGATTCTGAGTCTGATCAGGTCTTCCTGGGAGAAGGTATATCCTTCGTTGATCGCGAGAGCTTATCATGGGCTAAGTTGGGACACCCCTGCAGGGTATAATCTTTCGAAAGCCGTGTCTGCGGTTATAGGCAGATGGGAATTTGTTAATGTCCGGTTGTAGATAACTTGACACCAGATCCGAAGTAAAACGCATCAACCGCGTGTGTAGCCGTGATGGTCTCTTCTCGGCGGAGTCCGGGAAGTGAACACGGTCTTTGGGTTATGATTGACGTAAGTAGGAGTTCAGGATCACTTCTTGATCATTGCTAGCTTCACGACCGTTCCGCTTGCTCTCTTCTCGCTCTTATTTGCGTATGTTAGCCACCATATATGCTTAGTCGCTGCTGCAGCCTCACCACTTTACCCTTCCTTTCCCTTTAAGCTTTGCTAGTCTTGATACCCATGGTAATGGGATTGCTGAGTCCTCGTGGCTCACAGATTACTACAAGAACAGTTGCAGGTATAGGTTATGCGCTGATCATGACGCGAGAGCGATGTTACTTGTTTTGGAGTTCTTCTTCTGCTTCTTCGATCAGGGATAGGTTCCAGGTCGGCAGCCTGGGCTAGCAGGGTGGATGTCGTTTGAGTTTCTGTTTGTGTTTCATCCGTAGTCGGATGATGCTCTTTTGTATTGTGATGTTGTATTCGTGTGGCATTGTATGCCTCTTGTATGTATCCCCATCTATTATGTAATGTTGATGTAATGATTTCCACCTTGCAAAAGCGTTTCAATATGCGGGTCTATCCTTGGTGGGACCTTCGAGTTCCTTTTGGATAGGGTCGCATATTGGGCGTGACAAGTTGGCATATTTCCCGGTTCGAGATGTTTCATCTTTTCGTTTCCGGAGTTCCAAGTTTTCTCGGTTAGATCGTCGCAAAGCTCCATCTAAATCGTCGCAAGGCTTCACCTTGTGTTTTCAACTTCTCTTTCTTTCTATCATCCTTTCATTACCGGAGTTCTTCATGGAGGCTCTACATGGTGGTTCGTCAAGGATTCTATTCATATTTCAATTGTTCTTCAAGATTTCTCTCGAAGTTATGATCCGCCAAGCTTTACTCTAAAATAAACATGGTGCTCAACACATGTTTTGTTTTGAGGAGCTCAAGTATTCTTCATCTTGCATTCTGAAGTGCAATTCTTTCTACCTTATCTTTTGTGGTGGTGTTATGTCACTCTTCACAATTTCCGTCATGGTTCATGATTCATATTGTTTTCAAGAATGAGGTATTTTAAATCCATCAATCTCTTTGTTGGAGTTATCTTGGGTTATATTTCACCTAAAGCCTTCCATTGGGAATGTTGCTATTTGTGGTGCTTATCATTGATCCAAGCTTTCTCCATATCCTTCTCGGTGAAAGAGGTTTTTCATCTCTTCATTGATCTCAAACAAGCAATTGTTTCCTTTAGTGGTCGGTTGTCACCTCATAATGTTGAGATGTTTCCATAAGCTCACTACAAGCTTATTCTTTTCGTTGTTGGTTTTCCAACAACTCCATTCAATCCTTCTTTGCAAGGATGCTTTCCAAGTTCATTTGTGGCAGAAATTGTCATTTTCTTCTCCGTCCCTTTTATCCCAACAATCTAGCTTCTATTCTTTCGTTCCGGAGGCATTGTGATGTTGCTCTCTTCACTAATCATCTCGTTTTGTCAAGATCATGTTCTTTTCGTTCTTATCCATTTAACCAGAGTGTTGTGTTCTCATTCAAGCTCTTTCATCTTATCAAGTTTTGCTTCTCTTTTCAACCGGAGTGCTGTCTGAAATCTTTCTTACCCCTTGTGCCATTTTTTTCAATAGTTCCGGAGGCAGTGTGTTGTGGATTTCATCAAGTATCCTCTCATCTTGTCAAGTTCATGCTCAATTTCTTCCATTTACAGTCGGAGTGCTGTCAAAATTATATCATTCTTATCTCGTTTCAACCAGAGTGGTTTCAATTCCTTCTTGTCCATTGTGCTCGTCATTCATGTCTTTGCAACCTTCAAGTTCTCGTAATGTTCCTTGTTCCTCTTTTCTAACAGATTGTTTGCAATCTCGTTCATCTCTATTGTACTCTTTCTTTTATATTGCTCAACCTCTCAAGGTTCGTGGTTTCACTCATTTGTCGAAGAAGCAACTTAGTTTTACCTCTTCTCTTCCCTTTTTGTTTTCCCTCCGGTGCCATCCTAGATCTCGGGACGAGATCCTCTCGTAGTGGTGGAGTGTTGTAATGCCCCGGATTCGTTGCGCCAGATGTCTGCCAGTTATTCGCCGTCGTTGCCATGTCTTTTGCTTGTGTGTTGCATTTTGCCATGTCATCATCTGCATATCATCTGCATGTTTTCCAAAACTTGCATCCGTTCGGGTTTCCCCGGTTCTCTCCGTTGTCCATTCCGAGCCCCGACACTCTCACACGCGCCCGCGGCACCTCCGAAATAATATTTTATAAGCGGCATAAAAATGTTCTCGGAATGGGATGAAACTTGTCGAGCGGTCTTATTATAGTGTAGACAGGCCGCCTGCCAAATTTCGTCGCATTCGGGGTTCGTTTGACTGCCCAACCGTTAAATATATAACCGCGATATAGTCGGTCTAGCGTCAGACGTTTTCAGTATTCGGAAACTGTTGTCGGGCCTCTCTTCTCTTCTCTCCTCTCAGCCTGAGGCCTCTCATCACAGCCCGTCTAGCCCTCCTACGCTTCCCCTCCACTCCGGACCGTCCGATTATGATCGAACGGCTCCGAAACCCCCCTCCTAACCCCACAGACCCTAGCCCCTTCCATATATATACACCCCCCTACCAAAATGGGCTAACCTAGCTCTTCCCCTACCCCGAGACCCCCTCCCTCGGATCCAGCGCCGCCCCTTCTCCTCGGATCCGCCGCCGACCACCTTCTCCACGCCACTTGGCGCCGTCCCACTCGCCAGCGCCACCGCAAGCCGACTTCTCACCAAACCAGCGGCTGCCACGCGTCCCCCTGTCTCTCCTCCACCCACGCGGCCCGCGGAGCCCATCCAGGGCCCGCCTGGGCCCGAAGCCGCGCTGCCGCAGCCCGCCATCGTGCGCGTGAGCCTTCCTGACCGCCCGCCTCCTCCTTCCCGTTCTGGATCGAGGGGAGGAGACCCTCGATCCCGAGCTCCCCGTCGACCCGCCGCCGGCCATCGTCCGCGTCGCCTAGCTGGAGGGCTGTGGCTGCGCCGGAACCCAGATATGTTGCCGCCCGAGCACCCCACCGTCGCGCAGCCTCATCGTCGCCCCTCGGTGTCTCTCCGCCGCCCACCGTCGCCAACCCCCTGTGCTGCCATGGAACTTCGCCGGAGTTGTCGTCCCTCTCTGTCGGCCCTCCTTCCTGTCAGATCCGGCCGAGGCTTGGCCTCCGGCACCCGTCCCCGGTGAGTCTCGTGCCTCCTAGCGTTCTCCCCGCCTTCGCGCAGCCGCGCTCGGTGATCCTCCACCGCCGCCGCCATGTCTCTGCTCGGCACGAGCAGAGGAGCTGCTTGTCCCGCGCGCACCGCACCCGCGTGGGCCTCCCCAGCTATAGCCCAGCCTCTCCACCGAACCGGCCCAAGGCCCAGGGTGAGGAGCCCCCCTGGCCTTTCCTCTATTGGGCTAGTCAGATTCGGCCCATGCATGTTTTTTTCCTGTCCAGCGATTTTAGCATTATCCGGTGAATTACAGTTTTACAGAAAACCCCTCAATATCATGCATATAATAAACTCCACAACCGTGCATCGGATTAAAATGTTTTATATATGTAAAATGCTTAGAATTTCATCTAGTTTCATAATATGTCACTTTCATCCATGTTTAAAATGTTTAAAATGCTATTTGTGTTAATTTGCTTAAATGCCATGTTAAAATGATTTATTTCGCAACTAAATAACGGTAGCTCGATTTTAAATAAACTTTATATGTATTTGGGGTGGAAAAATGCCTAGATTAACTTGGTGCACTCATCTTGCATGTTTAACAACATTAAAATATGGTTTAGGGCAGAACAGTACCAAATTCATTTTATGCACATGGGGATTTTCCGGAATTGTTGTTTGTTGTTTCCGGCCTCACTTAAACTTGCCTAGATAGGTAGATTAATTATGTTTCACCTCTTGCCATGTTTAACAACATTTAATATTGTTGTGTACCTAAATGAGATTAAACTAAATATGTCAATGTGGTGTTTCGTCAATATGCAACTCGTTGCATATTGAGCTCCACTTAATTGGTAGTATTGTTTGTTGCACTTTGCCATGCCATGCCTTATTAAACCGGACATGCATCATAGTTGTTTGTGCATCATGCCATGTTTATGCTTGTGCATTTACCATGTTGTTTGCTTCTTTTCGGGTTGCCTTCGGTTTCGTTCCGGCGTTGTGAGGATTCGTTCGACTACGTCCGCTTGTCTTCTTCATGGACTCGTTCTTCTCCCTTGCGGGATTTCAGGCAAGATGACCGCTACCCTGGATCTCACTACTATCATTGCTATGCTAGTTGCTTCGTTCTATCGCTATGTTGCCTTACCTATCTTTTGCTCATCAAGCCTCCCAAATTTCCATGAACCTCTAACCTTTGACACCCTTCCTAGCAAACCGTTGCTTGGCTATGTTACTGCTTTGCTCAGCCCCTCTTATAGCATTGTTAGTTGCAGGTGAAGTTGAAGATTGCCCCATGGTGGACAGGGTTTTGGTTGGGATATCACAATATCTCTTATATTATTAATGCATCTATATATTTGGTAAAGGGTGGAAGGCTCGGCCTTATGCCTGGTGTTTTGTTCCACTCTTGCCACCCTAGTTTCCGTCATACCGGTGTTATGTTCCCGGATTTTGCGTTCCTTATGCGGTTGGGTGATTTATGGGACCCCCTTGATAGTTCGCTTTGAATAAAACTCCTCCAGCAAGGCCCAACATTGGTTTTACCATTTGCCTCACCACCACCTATATTTCCCTTGGGAGTAATTAACCCAAGGGTCATCTTTATTACAGCCCCCCCCCCCCGGGCCAATGCTTGTCTAAGTGTTGGTCCAAACTAGAGCACCGTGCGGGACCATTCCTTGGCAACTTGGATTCGTCAGTTCCTGTACGCTTCGCTTATCCGGTGTTGCCCTGAGAACGAGATATGTGCAGCTCCTATCGGGATTGTCGGTGCATCGGGCGGCTTTGCTGGTCTTGTTTTACCATTGTTGAAATGTCTTGTAAACCGGGATTCCGAGTCTGATCGGGTCTTCCTGGGAGAAGGTATATCCTTCTTTGATCGCGAGAGCTTATCATGGGCTAAGTTGGGACACCCCTGCAGGGTATAATCTTTTGAAAGCCGTGCCTGCAGTTATAGGTAGATGGGAATTTGTTAATGTCCGGTTGTAGATAACTTGACACCAGATCCGAAGTAAAACACATCAACCGCGTGTGTAGCCGTGATGGTCTCTTGTCAGCGGAGTCCGGGAAGTGAACACGGTCTTTGGGTTATGATTGACTTAAGTAGGAGTTCAGGATCACTTCTTGATCATTGCTAGCTTCACGACCGTTCCGCTTGCTCTCTTCTCGCTCTTATTTGCGTATGTTAGCCACCATACTTGCTTAGTCGCTGCTGCAGCCTCACCACTTTACCCTTCCTTTCCCTTTAAGCTTTGCTAGTCTTGATACCCATGGTAATGGGATTGCTGAGTCCTCATGGCTCACAGATTACTACAACAACAGTTGTAGGTACAGGTTATGCGCTGATCATGACGCGAGAGCGATGTTACTTGTTTTGGAGTTCTTCTTTTGCTTCTTCGATTAGGGGATAGGTTCCAGGTCGGCAGCCTGGGCTAGCAGGGTGGATGTCGTTTGAGTTTCTGTTTGTGTTTCATCCGTAGTCGGATGATGCTCTTTTGTATTGTGATGTTGTATTCGTGTGGCATTTTATGCCTCTTGTATGTATCCCCATCTATTATGTAATGTTGATGTAATGATATCCACCTTGCAAAAGCATTTCAATATGCGGGTCTATCCTTGGTGGGACCTTCGAGTTCCTTTAGGATAGGGTCGCATATTGGGCGTGACAATCTGAGCCCAGCGAATCCTCTGAGGAGGACTGTTCGGCGCGAGACCTCGCCAGGCTACACAAAACAATGGCGACAGTTAAAACTACTACATCCTAATAACCCCAGGCGCGTATGCGTGTTCGGATTTCGTATACTTACGACTTTACGAGGGGCTGGACCCTGGGATCCCACTCCGGGCTGCTATCAGCAGCCGTTGTCGATGCCTCTGGGAGGGAACCTTTCCACCTCTTTGGTGATTCAGCCTCCAGGGATGAGGAAGCCGTCCTTTTCTTCCCTCCCCCTGCGGGGGACTCGTCTTCTTCCTCCTCCTTCGTCTTCGGAGGAGGGATGGTCGCTGGAGTCTTCAGATTTTGCGTCCGAAGCATCGCGACGGCGGAGGCCACTCCGGGTCTTCTTGACCCTCTTGGAAGCCTCTTTCTTTGGCGCCTCGTAAGGCGCTGGGACCAGCATCTTCGTCAGAAGAGGTCCGGTCGGTTCCTCCGGCAGCGGGGCAGGACAATGTATCCGCTCCACCTTTTTCGTCCATCCCTGGGATTATTGTAAAGCATGATAAAAGCTTCTCCCTCAGGACATGCCAACTAAAGCATGGATGGACAGAGCACAGCATTGACTTACCGAACTTGCAGAGCGGGCTAGTTGATACCCACGGTCCTCGGCGGAGCTCGGCCATGGTTTGCCGGACTTGAAGAGCGCCTTCCAGATATCCTTGTGGGAGGAGCCATAGAGCTCCCGTAGGGTCTGGTGCTCGGTTGGGTCATATTCCCACAAATTGCAGGATCGACACTGGCAAGGGAGAACCAGGCGAACTAACATCACCTGGACTATGTTGACGAGTTTGACATCCTTGTCGACCACACTCTGGACGCGCGTTTGGAGCATTGGCAGCTCGTCGGATGAGGACCAGTTCAGGCCCTTCTCGGGCCAGGACGTGAGCCGCACTGGGGCTCCGGATCTGAATTCAGTAGCAGCGGCCCACTTTTTACCACACGGATCGGTGATGTAGAACCACTGCTGCTGCCACTCCTTGACGGAGTCATTGAAGACACCCGTTGGCCATACGACCTTGGGCATCTTGCTCACCATGGCGCCGCCGCATTCAGCGTGCTCATCATTCACCACCTTGGGCTTCACGTTGAAAATCTTCAGCCATAAGCCGAAGTGGGGTGAAATACGGAGAAAAGCCTCACACACAACGATGAACGTCGATATGTTAAGGAAAGAATTTGGGGACAGATCATGAAAATCAATCCCGTAATAATACATGGTACCGCGCATGAATGGGTGAAGGGGAAACCCGGGCCCGTGGACAAAATGAGGAAGAAACACGACCCTCTTGTGGGGCTCCGGAGTAGGGATGATCTGTCCCGCCAACGGAAGACGGTGGCCGATTTTCTTGGCTAGGTACCCGGCCTCTCGGAGCCTTTTGATATCCTTCTCCTGGACGGTAGAGGACATCCATTTGCTTCCTGCTTCGGATCCGGACATCTTCGGAGAACCTCTCTTCGGTGGAGAAGACGAGTGCTTGGGAGCTAGGGCTTGAGCAAAGGGGAATGGACGAGTGAAGGGAAAGGCGTGGGTGAAGAGGGAGAGGCCTTATCTCTTTAGAGAGGCGATAAAAGCTTTTGCGCCTCCCCACTTGCCTATTGGAACCCGCTCGTTCCCCACTTGCCGCGATTGGCGGTGCGATTGGGCTGCCCGTGCCCGTATTAATGAAAGCCCCGCGATGAGGGGAACACGATCTCTGCTTCGGTGAGACGTGCCCGGAAAACCGCCTTGCAATGTGTGTGGTGGTTGGTTGTATAGAGATGGTTCAATAATGTCTCTACCATGATGTTATGTCATGCTATCTAAAAATGTCAGCAGGTTGTGGAATATTGTTCTCCCCATAAGGGCATGCGAAGATCGTCTTGCAGATCCGGACACGATTTAAGTGTTCGATAATTACTTTGGAGCAATGTTGAGGATATCGCTTATCGTTATCGTCTTGGTCAGCTAGGGATTAGAGATTAATCGGAAATTGGTTAATTCGTCTATTTTATCGGTTGACTCTTAATCGGATATTTTTTGCAAATCTCAGGTACCCAACACAAAAATATGCTATATCCAACACCAAAACAATATTTGATAGAAGTGTTACCTTGATTTCTAGCCTTTGAATCCTTGTATAATGACAAAAAAATAGGACACAAATGCATATTGCGCAACAAGGTCCATAAAACATAAATAAACATAGTTTTTGCTAACATAGTGCTATGAATAGGTCTGATTTATCGGTAGTTTCTCGATAAATCGCTTGTTAGAGCGATAAATCAGTCCACAAGATAAATGATGAAGATAAGGCATAATCTTATCGGTCACCCCTCGATTAGCGATAAATCGGAAGATTAATCGCTGAATCGGAAGATTTCTTAAACAGTTCTTTGGAGTATTCAGAGATGGAACCTGCCTTGCAATGCCGCAGACAAGCTGCGCGCCGGACTCATCATCATTGAAGCCTGGTCCAGGGGCTACTGAGGGAGTCCTAGATTAGGGGCTATCCGGATAGCCGGACTATATACTTTGTCCGGACTATTGGAGCGTGAATATACAAGACTCAAGACTTCGTCCCGTGTCCGGATGGGACTCTCCTTTGCGTGGAAGACAAGCTTGGCGATCCGATAATAGATTTCCTTCTTTGTAACTGACTCTGTGTAAACCCTAGCCCTCTCTGGTGTCTATATAAACCGGAGGGTTTAGTCCTTAGAGACACAATCACAATCATAATCATCATAGGCTAGCTTCTAGGGTTTAGCCTCTACGATCTTGTGGTAGATCAACTCTTGTAATACCCATATCATCAATACCAATCAAGCAGGAAGTAGGGTTTTACCTCCGTCGAGAGGGCCCAAACATGGGTAAAACATCGTGTCCCCTGCCTCCTGTTACCATCGGCCTTAGACGCACAGATCGGGACCCCCTACCCGAGATCCGCCGGTTTTGACACCGACAGCGACGACCTCAGAAAACGCACACATTTTCTAGGAAAAAACCGTGTCGGATCAATGAACAATCACACACCACATTCTCTTCAAAACTGTTTGCGTTACGCCACCTCGCGCAAATGTTTTCCCTGTAGTGACTATGTGGGATGTATATACGAACGAAAACGTTTAGTGGTGACTAACTGTGTGGGATGTACTTACGACCGGAAATGATTTCGCCTGTATAATTGTATTTTTTTAGCACTACTATACGTATTTCTGTATTTGAGTGCTCGCCGCTCGCACACGATCTCATTTTGCCGAGCGTGTGTGCCAGGAGGGAACATCCCCAACGATTTCTGGGTCGTGTGGGAAGGACCCCCCTATCGCCCACACTCACTTGACAACGGTTCCGAATGCCGTCGCGGAAAGGGGTTAAAAATTGTTTTTTAGGACTCGCGCGTACTAGTGCCCCTTCTCCTTGTGGAAGTAGGAAGGGGGGCCGAATCCTACTTGGAGTAGGACTCCCCCACTTGGGTGCGCGTCCTCCCTCCCTCCTTTATATATGTGGGGAAGGGGGCACCCAAAGACACAACATACTATCTCTTAGCCGTGTGCGGTGCCCCCTCCACAGTTGTACACCTCGGTCATATCGTCGTAGTGCTTAGGCGAAGCCCTGCGCTGGTAACTTCATCATCACCATCACCATGCCATCATGCTGACGGAACTCTCCCTCGGCCTCAGCTGGATCAAGAGTTCGAGGGATGTCTGATACGTCTCCAACGTATCTATAATTTTTTTATTGTTCCATGCTATTATATTATCTCTTTTGGATGTTTAATGGGCTTTATTATACACTTTTATATTATTTTTGGGACTAACCTACTAACTGGAGGCCGAGTCCAAATTGTTGTTTTTTGCCTATTTCAGTGTTTCGCAGAAAAGGAATATCAAATGGAATCCAAACGGAATGAAACCTTCGGGGGAGTGATTTTTGGAACAAACGCAATCCAGGAGACTTGGAGTGGACGTCAAGGAAGCGACGAGGTGGCCATGAGGTAGGGAGGCGCGCCCCCACCCTCGTGGGCCCCTCATGGCTCCCTCAACCGACTTGTTTCACCTATATATACGCATATACCCTGAAAACATCCGAGAGCACCACGAAACCCTATTTCCACCGCCACAACCTTCTGTACCTGTGAGATCCCATCTTGGGGCCTTTTCCGGCGCTCCGCCGGAGGAGGAATCGATCACGGAGGGCTTCTACATCAACACCATAGCCTCTCCGATGATGTGTGAGTACTTTACCTCAGACCTTCGGGTCCATAGTTATTATCTATATGGCTTATTCTCTCTCTATGGATCTCAATACAAAGCTCTCCTCGATCTTCTTGGAGATCTATTTGATGTAATTTTTTTTGCGGTGTGTTTGTCGAGATCCGATGAATTGTGGGTTTATGATCAAGATTATCTATGAACAATATTTGAATATCCTCTGAATTCTTTTATGTATGATTTGTTATCTTTGCAAGTCTCTTCGAATTATAAGTTTGGTTTGGCCTACTAGATTGATCTTTCTTGCAATGGTAGAAGTGCTTAGATTTGGGTTCAATCTTGCGGTGTCCTTTCCCAGTGATAGCAGGGGCAGCAAGGCACACATTGTATTGTTGCCATCGAGGATAAAAAGATGGGGTTTATATCATATTGCTTGAGTTTATCCTTCTACATCATGTCATCTTGCCTAATGCGTTACTCTATTCTTATGAACTTAATACTCAAGATGCATGCTGGATAGTGGTCGATGTGTGGAGTATTAGTAGTAGATGCAGAATCGTTTCGGTCTACTTGTTGCGGACGTGATGCCTATATACATGATCATGCCTAGATATTCTCATAACTATGCACTTTTCTATCAATTGCTCGATAGTAATTTGTTCACCCACCGTAATATTTATGCTATCTTGAGAGAAGCCACTAGTGAAACCTATGGCCCCCGGGTCTATCTTCCATCATATAGGTTTCCGATCTATATTATTTTGCAATCTTTACTTTCCAATCTATACAACAAAAATACCAAAAATATTTATCTTATTATCTCTATCAGATCTCACTTTTGCAAGTGGTCGTGAAGGGATTGACAACCCCTTTATCGCGTTGGTTGCAAGGTTCTTATTTGTTTGTGCAGGTACGAGGGATTTGCTTGTAGTCTCCTACTGGATTGATACCTTGGTTCTCAAATACTGAGGGAAATACTTACGCTACTTTGCTGCATCACCCTTTCCTCTTCAAGGGAAAACCAACACAGTGCTCAAGAGGTAGCAAAAAGGATTTCTGGCGCCATTGCCAGGGAGTCTACGCACAAGTCAAGACATACCAAGTACCCATCACAAACTCTTATCCCTCGCATTACATTATTTGCCATTTGCCTCTCGTTTTCCTCTCCCCCACTTCACCCTTGCCGTTTTATTCGCCCTTTTTCCATTCGTCCCTTTTCGCTTGCCTCTTGTGTGCCTGTTTGCCCTAGGACTTGTCTAAAAACATTGATCTTCACCTTAGAAGGTTGGAAGAAATTGAAAATAATGTTCGCAGCTTCATGTCTCTACAATTTGAGCATAATAACTTCTTCAGAAATTAGCTTAAAGAACAGAAAAGTTTTATGGAATACATGAATAAAGAGCTTGATGATATGTCTAAAGAATTTTATGGTTTGAGATCTTAGTTTGCTCATCTTGAAATTTTAGTTGGCCAAATCTCGGATAAGCAAGCCACCTTAGTAAATAAGATGGTTGTTAAACCGGAAGATCTAGAGGATAATAGGGATTAAAATCTAAAAGTGATTGATGTGTCTCCTATTAAATCTTTGTTTTCCAATATGAATCTTGATAATGATGGGACTGGAGATGAGTCAACTTTAGTTAGAAGGCGTCCCAATAATTCGGAGTTTTTAGATCTTGATGCAAAAATTGGTAAAAGTGGGATTGAAGAGGTCAAAACTTTACATAGAAATGAACCCACTATTTTGGATTTCAAGGAAATTAATTATGATAATTGTTCTTTAACAGATTGTATTTCCTTGTTGCAATCCGTGTTAAATTCTCCTCATGCTTATAGTCAAAATAAAGCTTTTACCAAACATATCGTTGATGCTTTAATGCAATGCTATGAAGAAAAACTTGAGTTAGAAGTTTCTATCCCTAGAAAACTTTATGATGAGTGGGAACCTACTATTAAAATTAAGATTAAAGATCATGAATGCTATGCTTTATGTGATTTGGGTGCTAGTGTTTCCACGATTCCAAAAACTTTGTGTGATGTGTTAGGTTTCCGTGAATTTGATGATTGTTCTTTAAACTTGCACCTTGCGGATTCCACCATTAATAAACCTATGGGAAGGATTAATTATGTTCTTATTGTTGCAAATAGGAATTATGTGCCCGTAGATTTTATGTTCTTGATATAGATTGCAATCCTACATGTCCTATTATTCTTGGTAGGCCTTTCCTTAGAACGATTGGGGCAGTTATTGATATGAAAGAAGGGAATATTATATTCCAATTTCCATTAAGGAAAGGCATTGAACACTTTCCTAGGAAGAAAATTAAATTACCTTATGAATCTATTATGAGAGCCACTTATGAATCGCATACCAAAGATGATGATACTTAGATCTATTCTTGCGTTTATGCCTAGCTAGGGGCGTTAAACGATAGCGCTTGTTGGGAGGCAACCCAATTTTATATTTGTTCCTTGCTTTTTGTTCCTGTTTAGTAATAAATAATTCATCTAGCCTCTAGTTAGATGTGGTTTTTTGTTTTAATTAGTGTTTGTGCCAAGTAAAACCTTTAGGATAACCAACGATGATAGTTATTTTGATCTTGCTGAAAAATAGAAACTTTTGCGCGCACGAGATTAGTTTTCATAAATCATAGAAACGTGCTTTTTTGATTATTTTTGCAAAAGATTAATAAACAAATTATCTAGGACTTCCTAATTTATCATAATTTTTTAAGTTCCAGAAGTTTGCGTTTGATACAGATTGCTGCAGACTGTTCTATTTTTGACAGATTCTGTTTTTCGTGTGTTGTTTGCTTATTTTGATGAATGTATGGCTAGTATCGGGGGGTATGAACCATAGAGAAGTTGGAATACAGTAGGTTTAACACCAATATAAATAAATAATGAGTTCATTACAGTACCTTATTGTGGTTGTTTGTTTTCTTGCACTAACGGAGCTCATGACATTTTTTGTTAAGTTTTGTGTTGTGAAGTTTTCAAGTTTTGGGTAAAGATTTGATGGGTTATGGAATAGAGAGTGGCAAGAGCATAAGCTTGGGGATGCCCAAGGCACCCCAAGGTAAAATTCAAGTACAACCAAAAGCCTAAGCTTGGGGATGCCCCGGAAGACATCCCCTCTTTCATCTTCGTCCATCGGTAACTTTACTTGATGCTATATGTTTATTCACCACATGATATGTGATTTGCTTGGAGCGTCTTGTATGATTTGAGTCTTTGATTTTTAGTTTACCACAATCATCCTTGCTGTACACACATTTTGGGAGAGACACACATGAATCGGAATTTATTAGAATACTCTATGTGCTTCACTTATATCTTTTGAGCTAGGAAATTTTGCTCTAGTGTTTCACTTATATATTTTTAGAGCACGGTGGTGGTTTTATTTTATAGAAATTATTGATATCTCATGCTTCACTTATATTCTTTTGAGAGTCTTTTAGAACAGCATGGTAATTTGCTTTGGCTATAAAATTAGTCCTAATATGATAGGCATCCAAGATGGATATAATAAAAACTTTCATATAGAGTGCATTGAATACTATGATAAGTTTGATACTTGATGATTGTTTTGATATATGAAGATGGTAATATTAGAGTCATGCTAGTTGAGTAGTTATGAATTTGAGAAATACTTGTGTTGAAGTTTGTGATTCCCGTAGCATGCATGTATGGTGAACCGTTATGTGATGAAGTCGGAGCATGATTTATTTCTTGATTGTCTTCCTTATGTGTGGAGGTCGAGATCGCGTGATGGTTAACTCCTACCAACCCTTCCCCTAGGAGCATGCGTGTAGTACTTTGTTTTGATGACTTGTAGATTTTTGCAATAGTATGTGAGTTCTTTATGACAAATGTTGAGTCCGTGGATTATACGCACTCTCACCCTTCCACCATTGCTAGCCTCTCTAGTACCGTGCAACTTTCGCCGGTACCATACACCCACCATTTACCTTCCTCAAAACATCCACCATACCTACCTATTATGGCCTTTCCATAGCCATTCCGAGATATGTTGCCATGCAACTTTCCACCATTTCGTTTATTATGACACATTCCATCATTGTCATATTGCTTTGCATGATCATGTAGTTGGCATCATATTTGTGGCAAAGCCACCATTCATAATTCTTTCATACATGTCACTCTTGATTCATTGCATATCCCAGTACACCGCCGGAGGCATATACATACAGTCATATTTTGTTTTAAGTATCGAGTTGTAATTCTTGAGTTGTGAGTAAATAGAAGTGTGATGATCACCATTATTAGAGCATTGTCCCATGTGAGGAAAGGATGTTGGAAGCTATGATTACCTCACAAGTTGGGATGAGACTCCGGACGAAAAAAAAGGGGGGAGAAAAAAAGAGGCCATAAAAGAGAGAGAAAGAAAGGCCCAAATAAAAAATGAGAGAAAAAGAGAGAAGGGACAATGTTACTATCTTTTTTCCACACTTGTGCTACAAAGTAGCACCATGATCTACATGATAGAGAGTCTCCTATTTTGTCTCTTTCATATACTAGTGGGAATTTTTCATTATAGAACTTGGCTTGTATATTCCAATGATGGGCTTCCTCAAATTGCCCTAGGTCTTCGTGAGCAAGCAAGTTGGATGCACACCCGCTTAGTTTCTTTTGTTGAGCTTTCATACACTTATAGCACTTTTGCATCCGTTGCATGGCAATCCCTACTCACTCACATTGATACCTATTGATGGGCATCTCCATAGCCCATTGATATGCCTAGTTGATGTGAGACTATCTTCTCCTTTTTGTCTTCTCCACAACCACCATTCTATTCCACATATAGTGCTATGTCCATGGCTCACGCTCATGTATTGCGTGAAAGTTTAAAAAGTTTGAAAATACTAAAGTATGAAACAATTGCTTGGATGAAACCGGGGTTGTGCATGATTTAAATATTTTGTGTGATGAAGATAGAGCATAGCCAGACTATATGATTTTGTAGGGATAACTTTCTTTGGCCATGTTATTTTGAGAAGACATGATTGCTTTGTTAGTATGCTTGAAGTATTATTATTTTTATGTCATATTAAACTTTTATCTTGAATCTTTCGGATCTGAATATTCATGCCACAATAAAGAAAATTACATTGAGAAATATGCTAGGTAGCATTCCACATCAAAAATTCTATTTTTATCATTTACCTACTCGAGGACGAGCAGGAATTAAGATTGGGGATGCTTGATACGTCTCCAATGTATCTATAATTTTTTATTGTTCCATGCTATTATATTATCTGTTTTGGATGTTTAATGTGCTTTATTATACACTTTTATATTATTTTTGGGACTAACCTACTAACCGGAGGCCGAGTCCAAATTGCTGTTTTTTGCCTATTTCAGTGTTTCGCAGAAAAGGAATATCAAATGGAATCCAAACGGAATGAAACCTTCGGGGGAGTGATTTTTGGAACAAACGCAATCCAGGAGACTTGGAGTGGACGTCAAGGAAGCGACGGGGTGGCCACGAGGCAGGGAGGCGCGCCCATGGGGTAGGCGTGCCCCCCACCCTTGTGGGCCCCTTGTGGCTCCCCCAACCGACTTCTTTTGCCTATATATACTCATATACCCCGAAAACATCCAAGGGCACCACGAAACCTTATTTCCACCACTGCAACCTTCTGTACCCGTTAGATCCCATCTTGGGGCCTTTTCTGGCGCTCGGCCGGAGGGGGAATCGATTACGGAGGGCTTCTACATCAACACCATAGCCTCTCCGATGATGTGTGAGTAGTTTACCTTAGACCTTCGGGTCCATAGTTATTAGCTAGATGGCATCTTCTCTCTCTTTGGATCTCAATACAAAGTTCTCCTTGATCTTCTTGGAGATCTATTCGATGTAATTCTTTTTGCGGTGTGTTTGTCGAGATCCGATGAATTGTGGGTTTATGATCAAGATTATCTATGAACAATATTTGAATCTCCTCTGAATTCTTTTATGTATGATATGTTATCTTTGCAAGTCTCGTTGAATTATCAGTTTAGTTTGGCCTACTAGATTGACCTTTCTTGCAATGGGAGAAGTGCTTAGCTTTGGGTTCAATCTTGCGGTGTCCTTTCCCAGTGACAGCAGGGGTAGCAAGGCACGCATTGTATTGTTGCCATCAAGGATAAAAAGATGGGGTTTATATCATATTGCTTGAGTTTATCCTTCTACATCATATCATCTTGCCTAATGCGTTACTCTGTTCTTATGAAAATACTCTAGATGCATGCTGGATAGCGGTCGATGTGTGGAGTAATAGTAGTAGATGCAGAATCGTTTTGGTCTACTTGTCGCGGACATGATGCCTATATACATGATCATGCCTAGATATTCTCATAACTATGCACTTTTCTATCAATTGCTCAACAGTAATTTGTTCACCCACCGTAATATTTATGCTATCTTGTGAGAAGCCACTAGTGAAACCTATGGTCCCCGGGTCTATCTTCCATCATATAAGTTTCCGATCTATTTTATTTTGCAATCTTTACTTTCCAATCTATACAACAAAAATACCAAAAATATTTATCTTATTATCTCTATAAGATCTCACTTTTGCAAGTGGCTGTGAAGGGATTGACAACCCCTTTATTGTGTTGGTTGCAAGGTTCTTATTTGTTTGTGCAGGTACGAGGGATTTGCGTGTAGTCTCCTACTGGATTGATACCTTGGTTCTCAAAAACTGAGGGAAATACTTACGCTGCTCTGCTGCATCACCCTTTCCTCTTCAAGGGAAAACCAACGCAGTGCTCAAGAGGTAGCAACGTCATCGAGCTGAACATGTGCAGATCGCGGAGGTGTCATGCATTCGGTACTTGAACGGTTGGATCACGAAGACGTTCGACTACATCAACCGCGTTACTAAACGCTACCCCTTTCGATCTACGAGGGTACGTGGACACACTCTCCCCGCTCATTGCTATGGTTCTCCTAGATAGATCTTGCGTGATCGTAGGAATTTTTTTGAAATATTATGTTCCCCAACAATGGCATCCGAGCCAGGTCTACGCGTAGATGTTGTATGCATGAGTAGAAGACAAAGATTTGTGGGCGATAATAGTCATACTGCTTACCAGCATGTCATACTTTGATTCGGCGATATTGTTGGACGAAGCGGCCCAGACCAACATTACATGACCGTGTTCATGAGACTGGTTCTACTTCCGTGATTCGCACACAGGTGGCTAGTGGGTGTCTATTTCTCCAACTTTAGTGTGACTATGTCTGGTCCTTGTTGAAGGTTAAAACAGCACACTTGATGAAAAATCGTTGTGGTTTTGATGCGTAGGTAAGAACAGTTCTTGCTAGAAGCCGGTAGCAGCCACGTAAAACTTGCAACAACAAAGTAGAGGACGTCTAACTTATTTTGCAGGGCTTGCTGAGATGTGATATGGTCAAGACGTGATGATATATAATTTGTTGTATGAGATGATCATGTTTTGTAACAGTTATCGGCAAATGGCAGGAGGCATATGGTTATCGCTTTATTGTATGAAATGCAATCGCCATGTAATTGCTTTACTTTATCACTAAGCGGTAGCGATAGTCGTAGAAGCAATAGTTGGCGAGAAGACAACGATGCTTCGATGGAGATCAAGGTGTCAATCTGGTGACGATGGTGATCATGACGGTGTTTTGGAGATGGAGATCAAAGGCACAAGATGATGATGGCCATATCATATCACTTATATTGATTGCATGTGATGTTTATCCTTTATGCATCTTATTTTGCTTAGTACGGTGGTAGCATTATAAGATGATCTCTCACTAAATTTCAAGCTAGAAGTGTTCCCCCTGAGTATGCACTGTTGCTATAGTTAGTCATGCTGAGACACCACGTGATGATCGGGTGTGATAAGCTCTACGTTCACATACAACGGGTGCAAGCCAGTTTTGCACACGCAGAATACTCGGGCTAAACTTGACGAGCCTAGCATATGCAGATATGGCCTCGGAACATTGAGACCGAAAGGTCGAGCGTGAACATATAGTAGATATGATCAACATAGTGATGTTCACCATTGAAAACTACTCCATCTCACGTGATGATCGGACATAGTTTAGTTCATATGGATCACGTGATCACTTAGATGATTAGAGGGATGTCTATCTAAGTGGGAGTTCTTAAGTAGTATGATTAATTGAACATTAATTTATCATGAACTTAGTACCTGATAGTATTTTGCATGTCTATGTTGTTGTAGATATATGGCACGTGCTACTGTTCCGTTGAATTTTAATGTGTTCCTAGAGAAAGCTAAGTTGAAAGAAGATGGTAGCAACTACACGGACTGAGCCCGTAACTTGAGGATTATCCTCATTGCTGCACAGAAGAATTACGTCCTGGAAGCACCGCTAGGTGCAAGACCCACTGCAGGAACAACATCGGACGTTGTGAATGCCTGGCAGAGCAAAGCTGATGAATACTCAATAGTTCAGTGTGCCATGCTTTACGGCTTAGAACTGCGACTTCAACGACATTTTGAACGTCATGGAGCATATGAGATGTTCCAGGAGTTGAAGTTAATATTTCAAGCAAATGCCCAGATTGAGAGATATGAAGTCTCCAATAAGTTCTACAGCTGCAAAATGGAGGAGAATAGTTCTGTCAGTGAACATATACTCAGAATGTCTGGGTACCACAATCACTTGACTCAGCTGGGAGTTAATCTTCCGTTTGATAGTGTCATTGACAGAGTTCTTCAATCACTGCCACCAAGCTACAAAAGCTTCGTGATGAACTATAATATGCAAGGGATGGATAAGACGATTCCCAAGCTCTTTGCGATGCTAAAGGCTGCGGAGGTAGAAATCAAGAAGGAGCATCAAGTGTTGATGGTTAACAAGACCACTAGTTTAGAGAAAAAGGGTAAAGGGAAGACGGGAAACTTCAATAAGAATGGCAAGCAAGTTGCTGCTCAAGTGAAGAAGCCCAAGTCTGGACCTAAGCCTGAGACTGAGTGCTTTTACTACAAAGGGATTGGTCACTGGAAGCGGAACTGCCCCAAGTATTTGGCGGATAAGAAGGATGGCAAAGTGGAAGGTATATTTGATATACATGTTATTGATGTGTACCTTACTAATGCTCGTAGTAGCGCCTGGGTATTTGATACTAGTTTTGTTGCTCACATTTGCAACTCAAAACAGGGGCTATGGATTAAGCGAAGATTGGCTAAGGACGAGGTGACGATGCGCGTGGGAAATGGTTCCAAAGTCGATGTGATCGCCGTCGGCACGCTACCTCTACATTTACCTTCGGGATTAGTTTTAGACCTGAATAATTGTTATTTGGTGCTAGCGTTAAGCATGAACATTATATCTGGATCTTGTTTGATGCGAGATGGTTATTCATTTAAATCAGAGAATAATGGTTGTTCTATTTATATGAGTAATATCTTTTATGGTCATGCACCCTTGATGAGTGGTCTATTTTTGTTGAATCTCGATAGTAGTGATACACATATTCATAGTATTGAAACCAAAAGATATAAGTTTAATAATGATAGTGCAACTTATTTGTGGCACTGCCGTTTAGGTCATATTGGTGTAAAGCGCATGAAGAAACTCCATGCTAATGGGCTTTTGGAATCACTTGATGCTTGCAAACCATGCCTCATGGGCAAGATGACTAAGACTCCGTTCTCCGGAACAATGGAGCGAGCAACAGACTTGTTGGAAATAATACATACTGATGTATGCGGTCCAATGAGTGTTGATGCTCGCGGCGGGTATCGTTATTTTCTGACCATCACAGATGATTTGAGCAGATATGGATATATCTACTTGATGAAACATAAGTCTAAAACATTCGAAAGTTCAAATAATTTCAGAGTGAAGTGGAAAATCATCATAACAAGAAAATAAAGTTTCTACGATCTGATCGTGGAGGTGAATATTTGAGCTACCAGTTTGGTCTTCATTTGAAACAATGCGGAATTGTTTCACAACTCACGCCACCCGAAACACTACAGCGTAATGGTATGTCTGAACGTTGTAATCGTACTTTATTGGATATGGTGCGATCAATGATGTCTCTTACTGATTTACTGCTATCATTTTGGGGTTATGCATTAGAGGCGGCTGCATTCACATTAAATAGGGCACCATCTAAATCCGTTGAGACGACACCATATGAACTGTGGTTTGGCAAGAAACCCAAGTTATCGTTTCTTAAAGTTTGGGGCTGCGATGCTTATGTGAAAAAGCTTCAACCTGATAAGCTCGAATCCAAATCGGAGAAATGTGTCTTCATAGGATACCCAAAGGAGACTGTTGGGTACACCTTCTATCACAGATCCGAAGGCAAGATATTCATTGCCAAGAATGGATCCTTTCTAGAGAAGGAGTTTCTCTTGAAAGAAGTGAGTGGGAGGAAAGTAGAACTTGATGAGGTAATTCTACCTGCTCCCTTATTGGAAAGTAGTTCATCACAGAAATCAGTTCGAGTGATTCCTACACCAATTAGTGAGGAAGCTAATGATGATGATCATGAAACTTTTGATCATGTTACTACCAAACCTCTTAGGTCAACCAGAGTAAGATCCGCACCAGAGTGGTAAGGTAATCCTATTCTGGAAGTCATGTTACTTGACCATGATGAACCTACGAACTATGAGGAAGCGATGATGAGCCCAGATTCCGTGAAATGGCTTGAGGCCATGAAATTTGAGATGGGGTCCGTGTATGAAAACAAAGTGTGGACTTTGGTTGACTTGCTTGATGATCGGCAAGCCATAGAGAATAAATGGATCTTCAAGAAGAAGGCTGACACTGACTGTAATGTTACTATCTACAAAGCTCGACTTATTGTGAAAGGTTTTTAATAAGTTCAAGGAGTTGACTACGATGAGACCTTCTCACCCGTAGCGATGCTTAAGTCCATTTGAATCATGTTAGCAATTGCTGCATTTTATGATTATGAAATTTGGCAAATGGATGTCAAAACTGCATTTTTAATGGATATCTTAAAGAAGAGTTGTATATGATGCAACCAGAAGGTTTTGTCGATCCAAAAGGTGCTAACAAAGTGTGCAAGCTCCAGCGATCCATTTATGGACTGGTGCAAGCATCTCGGAGTTGGAATATACGCTTTGATAGTGTGATCAAAGCATATGATTTTATACAGACTTTTGGAGAAGCCTGTATTTACAAGAAAGTGAGTGGGAGCTCTGTAGCATTTCTGATATTATATGTGGATGACATATTGTTGATCGGAAATGATACTGAATTTCTGGATAGCATAAAGGGATACATGAATAAGAATTTTTCAGTGAAAGACCTCGGTGAAGCTAATTATATATTGGGCATAAAGATCTATAGAGATAGATCAAGACGCTTAATTGGACTTTCACAAAGCACATACCTTGATAAAGTTTTGAAGAAGTTCAAAATGGATCAAGCAAAGAAATGGTTCTTGCCTATGTTTCAAGGTGTGAAGTTGAGTCAGACTCAATGCCTGCCCAATGCAAAAGATAGAGAGAAAATGAAAGTCATTTCCTATGCTTCAGCCATAGGTTCTATCATGTATGCAATGTTGTGTACCAGACCTGATGTGTGCCTTGCTATTAGTTTAGCAGGGAGGTACCAAAGTAATCCAGGAGTGGATCACTCGACAGTGGTCAAGAACATCCTGAAATACCTAAAAAGGACTAAGGATATGTTTCTCGTTTATGGAGGTGACAAAGAGCTCGTCGTAAATGGTTACGTCGATGCAAGCTTTAACATTGACCCGGATGACTCTAAGTCACAAACTGGATACATATTTATATTGAATGGTGGAGTTGTAAGTTGGTGCAGTTCTAAACATCGCGTCGTGTTGGGATCTACGTGTGAAGTGGAGTACATAGCTGCTTCGGAAGCAGCAAATGAAGGAGTCTGGATGAAGGAGTTCATATCCGATCTAGGTGTCATACCTAGTGCATAGGGTTCAATGAAAATCTTTTGTGACAAAAATAGTGCAATTGCCTTGGAAACGGAATCCAGATTTCATAAGACAACCAAGCACATCAAGAGACGCTTCAATTCCATCCGCGATCAAGTCAATGAGGGAGACATCGAAATTTGTAAGATACATACGGATCTGAATATTGCAGACCCGTTGACTAAGCCTCTCTCACGAGCAAAACATGATTAGCACCAAGACTCCATGGGTGTTAGAATCATCACTATGTAATCTAGATTATTAACTCTAGTGCAAGTGGGAGACTGATGGAAATATGCCCTAGAGGCAATAATAAAGTTGTTATTTATATTTCCTTATATCATGATACATGTTTATTATTCATGCTAGAATTGTATTAACCGGAAACTTAGTACATGTGTGAATACATAGACAAACAAAGTGTCGCTAGTATGCCTCTACTAGACTAGCTCATTAATCAAAGATGGTTAAGTTTCCTAGCCATAGACATGTCTTGTCATTTGATGAACGGGATCACATCATTAGAGAATGATGTGATCGACAAGACCCATCCATTAGCTTAGCACTATGATCGTTTAGTTTATTGTTATTGCTTTCTTCATGACTTATACATGTTCCTATGACTATGAGATTATGCAACTCTGGAATACCGGAGGAACCCTCAGTGTGCTATCAAACATCACAACGTAACTGGGTGATTATAAAGATGCTCTACAGGTGTCTCCAATGGTGTTTGTTGAGTTGGCATAGATCGAGATTAGGATTTGTCACTCCGATTGTCGGAGAGGTATCTCTGGGCCCTCTCAGTAATGCACATCACTATAAGCCTTGCAAGCAATGTGACTAATGAGTTAGTTGCGGGAAGATGCATTATGGAACGAGTAAAGAGGCTTGCCGATAACAAGATTGAACTAGGTATGATGATACCGTTGATTAAATCTTAGGCAAGTAACATACCGATGACAAAGGGAACAATGTATGTTGTTGTGCGGTTTGACCGATAAAGATCTTCGTAGAATATGTAGGAGCCAATATGAGCATCCAGGTTCCGATATTGGTTATTGACCGGAGATGTGTCTTGGTCATGTCTACATAGTTCTTGAACCCATAGGGTCCGCACGCTTAACGTTCGATGACGATTCGTATTATGAGTTTATGTGATTTGATGTACCAAAGGTTGTTCCGAGTCCCGGATGAGATCACGGACATGACGAGGAGTCTCGAAATGGTCGAGACATAAAGATTCATATATTGGAAGGCTACATTTGGACATCGGAATGGTTCAGCTCGTTTCGGATAAGTTTCGGAGTACCGAGGGTTACTGGAACCCCCCAGGAAGTTATTGGGCCTCATGGGCCTAGTGGTGGAAGAGAGGAGGCAGGCCAAGGTGTGGGCGCCCCCCCCCCCTAGCCCAAACAGAATTGGACTAGGGCTAGGGGGTC
>NC_041393.1:500530260-500547818 GCF_002162155.2 Triticum dicoccoides | reverse complement strand
TCCCCCCCCCTTGGGCGCGCCTCCTCCTGGCCGGCCTCCTCCTCCCTCCCTCCTTTATATACGTGGGGAAGGGGGCACCCAAAGACACAAGAGACAATCTCTTAGTCGTGTGCGGTGCCCCCCTCCATGGTTTTACACCTCGGTCATATCGTCGTAGTGCTTAGGCGAAGCCCTGCGCCAGTAACTTCATCATTACCGTCACCACGCCGTCGTGCTGACGGAACTCTCCCTCAGCCTTAGCTAGATCAAGAGTTCGAGGGACGTCATCAAGCTGAACATGTGCAGATCGCGGAGGTGCCGTGTGTTCGGTACTTGATCGGTTGGATCGCGAAGATGTTTGACAACATCAACCGCATTACTAAATGCTTCCGCTTTCGGTCTACGACGGTACATGGACACAATCTCCCCACTTGTTGCTATGCTTCTCTTAGATAGATCATGCATGATCGTAGGAATTTTTTTGAAATACTACGTTCCCCAACACGACCAATGCTAATGAGTTCACTGCTCGTGAGAGTAGGCAATGATACCTACTTGGACTGGAGCTAAGGAAGGACTACATCATCATCTACATTTTCTTCGTGACCAATGTCTTCAGCTGTGCTGAGATCAGCAGCTGGAACTTCTTCACTTGAATGAGTGTCGGTGTCAAAACCGGCGGATCTCGGGTAGGGGGTCCCGAACTGTGCGTCTAGGCGGATGGTAACAGGAGACAAGGGACAAGATGTTTTACCCAGGTTCGGGCCCTCTTGATGGAGGTAAAACCCTACGTCCTGCTTGATTAACATTGATGATGTGTGTTACAAGAGTAGATCTACCACGAGATCAAGGAGGCTAAACCCTAGAAGCTAGCCTATGGTATGATTGTTGTTCGTCCTACGGACTAAAGCCATCCGGTTTATATAGACACCGGAGAGGGCTAGGGTTACACAGAGTCGGTTACAATGGTAGGAGATCTACATATCCGTATCGCCAAGCTTGCCTTCCACGCCAAGGAAAGTCCCATCCGGACACGGGACGAAGTCTTCAATCTTGTATCCTCATAGTCTTGGAGTCCGGCCGATGATGATAGTTCGGCTGTCCGGACACCCCCTAGTCCGGGACTCCCTCAGTAGCGCCTGAACCGGGCTTCAATGACGACGAGTTCGGCGCGCATATTGTCTTCGGCATTGCAAGGCGGGTTCTTCCTCCGAATAATTTATAGAAGATTGTGAACACCAGGATAGTGTCCGGCTCTGCAAAAATAAATCCCACGTACCACCGTAGAGAGAATAATATTACACAAGTTCAATCTGCTGACGTATTTTGTGGCGTGATGTCACACCACAACCAAGCCTTTACTAGAATCATTTTTATTGTACCACCTCAGCGCGTTTAGCGAAGCGGTTTCCTTGGCACGTCTTGTCGAAGCAGAGATCGTGTTCCCCTTATTCCGGAGTTCCCATCAATACGGACGTGGGTAACCCAACCGTGCCATTGATTGCGGCGCTTGGGAGATAAGCGAGTTTTACCAGGCCGGTGGGGACACATGTTTTCGTCCGTCCATATAAGGGGATAAAAATCCAACCCTTTTACCGGCGCCTTCTTCCTCCTTGGCTTATCCATCTCCGTGAACTCGAGCTCCAGCGCCCAAGTCCGCACATCTCACCTCAACCTTCTCCAACCATGTCCGGAGCGGGAGGCAAGTGGATGGCCTCCTCCGTCACGGAGGGGCAGATCCAGAAGCTGCGCAGCGCCGGATATTTGTCCAGCAACATCGCGCACCGGCTCCCCGACGAGGGAGAGCTCATCCCCACCCCCAGGCCCCATGAGAGGGTAGTATTTCTTCCCCATTTCCTCCGTGGACTAGGCTTCCCACTCCATCCCTTTGTCCGGGGGCTCATGTTCTACTACGGCCTGGATTTCCATGATCTGGCCCCAAATTTCATCCTCAACATCTCGGCGTTTATCGTCGTGTGTGAGGCCTTCCTCTGCATCCAACCCCACTTCGGCTTGTGGCTCAAGACCTTCAGTGTCAAGCCGAAGGTTGTGAAGGGCAGCCAAGTGGAGTGCGGAGGCGCCATGGTGGGCAGGATGTCCCACGTTACTTGGCTTGAGGGCACTTTCGTGGAAACCATTAAGGGGTGGCAATCGGGGTGGTTCTACAACACCGAACCGCGTGACCCTGAATGGGCAGCGGCCCCCGAATTCAGATCTGGCATCCCCACACGGCTCACCTCCTGGAAAGAGAGCGGCCGGATCTGGGGCGATTCGGAGGAGCTGACCGGACTCCAAGCCTGCATCCAAAAGCTGGTGGACAAGAAGCTCAAGCTTGTCAACGTAGTCCAGGTCATGCTCATCCGCCGGATCCTCCCATGCCAACGACGGGGCTTCAACATGTGGGAGTTCGATCCGGCGCAGCACCAGACTTTAAGCGGGCTCTTTGACACTACGTACGAAGATGTCTGGAAGGTGCTGTTCAAGGGCGCCGAGGCTCCCGCATCCGCTACCGAAGATCACGGTTTCAGCTCGCAGCGTCCGGCTAACGAGGTAAGTGATTTTGTCCTTTACGGAATGCTCCTTTTCCATAGTTTGACTCTATGCGGGATCTAAACTCCCCTTTCCTTTGACAGGACTGGCCGGCGAAGGCCGAACAGACTATCTGTCCGGCCCCATTGCTAGAGGACCCAGCGGACGCTCGCCTAACGGGGCTGCTGGCTCCGGCACCTCACGTGGTGCTGGAGAAGAAGGCCAAGAAGAAGGCCACGGGTACTCGAAAGAGTTCCCGTTTTCAGGTGTTATCGGATGATGACTCCGAGGCCGACTCCTCCCACAAAGGTGAGGAGGAGAAGAAGAAAGCCTCTCCCCCAGTGGGGGGAGGGAAGAAAAGGAAGGCTTCCCCTACGGGGGAGGCCGAAGGGTCCAAGAAGGGGAAAACTCTTTCCCCGGACTGCTCTGCCAACGTCAGCGACGACGACGAGGACTGGCCTCCAAGGGCCAAGCCCCTGGCGAGGTCGTAAGTATCCAGACTCCCGAATAACTTCATGGTTTTTCTTTTTGCCACATAATGTCTTTCTAATGCCGCATACAACCCTACAGTCCGCCCAAGGATGATCTTCCCGCTTCATCGAGCGGGTCCTTAGGTGCGTCGGATATGGATTCACTTCCGAATGCCTCCACCCCCCATGATGCGGACGATGCCGAGGTGGGATCCCGGGAAGGGATCCACCAGGAGGAGGAGGCCCCGGAGGTGTCGCAGGACAACCTCCCGGACTTTGCACCGGACTCGGCCCCGGAACCCATTGTGGCTCCGGGGTCCGGCGGGCGACCCCTTCGTAAGAAGGGCAAGACCATGACGCCGGCAGCCTCCGTCCAACCGGAGGCGCTGGATAACTTGCTGGAGGCGCTCAATGGCGCCTCCATTGAAGAGGAACACCGCACTGTTATGAGTGCGGTGATTCAGAAGGTTCAGCTCGCCAAGAGCGGGCTGACCGAAGCCTGCAGCAGCCTTCTAACAGGCTTTGAGGTAAGAATTTCGATATATACAAAATGGTACCGCATAGACAGTAGCCCCTGATGCTCGGTTCGGTGTTCGGAAAGAAAAGCCGGACTGAGGATCTAAAAAGATATACGCAGGAGTCATAAAAAATATGTCAATATGGGATTGCAGGCTGTGTTGCTGACCTCCGCCGCACTGACTGCGGAGGTCAATACTTTGAAGGAAAGCCTCGAGCGGTCCGAGAACGAACTCGGACGTGCCAAGAAGCAGCTCGAGGAAAAAGAAGGTGAGTAATACCTTATTAAAATTGTACCTTACAGAAAAGGATTTGGTTGCAAGAAAAATGACAAGGATAACGTGGATATAGCAGGGGCCACAAACGAGGTGGCGACCCTGAAAGAGGCGGTGTCCGCGGCCGAACGTAATGCGGCCGCGGAACGCACCGAGCGAGATAAGCATGAGGCGCGGGTGGCGGAGGTACAGCAAGAGCTCCAGGCTCTCATGGAAAAACATGAGAGTTTGGAGCGTGACTTGAAGACTTGAGAGTCCGAGCTTGCGATGGCTCTTGAGAGTGCCAAAGCCGCTAAGGCCGAAGCCTATAAGGCCCTCCAGGAAATCGAGGCATTGAAGAAAATAGCGGCGGGTAGGGCATTTTTCATGCAAAGTAAGCATGTGAGTGTGAATTACCTATCACTTACCCAAATTCGGAGCTCTCCAGGAGTGTTCGTAGATCTACCCCATAGCGTGTCCGATGCTGCCGCTTTCTACTGGGCCGAGGAGGGGAGCTCGACAGAGAAGGTCTTCTGGTCTCAGTATGCTAAGGCCGGACATCTGGTGCCCCTTAGCAACTAGTTGAAGCAGCTGGTCGAGCTCCACAAGGCGGCCGAACAGGCCATGAAAGGCCTCATAGTTTGGCTGTGGCCTAAGGAGGCCATGCCTGGGAGCTACTTCGGCCTGGTGCGGCGGCTGGTGGATGCGTGTCCATGGGTTGAAGTCATCAAGCACTCCGCCTGTATTGAAGGTGCCCGTCGGGCCCTTGCCCGCGCAAAGGTGCATTGGGGCAAGATGGATGCCCAGAAGCTTGTGACGGACGCGCCACCGCAGGGCAAGGAGCATCGCACGCCCGAAATGTATTACAAAACTGTCCTGAAGGGTGCCCGCATTATTGCGGGTGAGTGTTCCAAAGATGTAATTTTTGAGTAAACTCGCATTTTGTTATCATGTGCGCTGAAAACTTAGTTCATATGCGTGAAGCAACGCTTGTTAATTTAAAATATTACCTTCTGTGCGGCTGTTTATCAAATCTGAGAGATGGCAAGTCGTCGGCTTCAGCCCCCATGCCACGAGTGCTGGGGTGTTCGGGATAAATTTGAGCACTCTTGTTCCCATTTTTGGGTCCATCTAGGGAGGCGCTCAACACAACGAACAAGGCAACTGGACTTATAATGCTTGAACACTCTCACTTAGCCATAGAATTCTATAATTTTAAATTTCGACGAAGCCCCTATATTCGGAAGGCCGAATTTGGGGCGCTATCCACGCCTGGGCCGGACAAAGTCGGCTCCTCGCTCTAAGCGGCATAAGTCTTTAGGGACTCGCAAGAAACCTCTCGAACAGCGACCGGCTCTCGCCTCATCATGACGGTCAGTTTTAGCTTTCTCCACTGAGGCGCTCGCCCAGCTCAACCGGGGCGCAATCGCAGTGGTTCTCCCAGTGCTACCTTACCCGATACAACGGAACGTAAGGTACCAAAACATGGGAGCCGGGCAAACCCAACTATTGACCCAAGAACATGATTCGGAGCCGATGCATATAATGCTATAAGTTCGGGGTGCCGCACTTGTGAAAGTGTTCGGACTTATCACACCGTAATGCGGGAAACATAAGCCCCTGGTGTATTTAGCCGTACCGAAGTGTACGGATGCAACATGTCATAAATGAACATATGTATAAGAAAGAAAGGCAATTGGAAGCGAAAAAGGTGCTGCGTTGCTTTATTCAAGGAAAAGAACTGCTGTGAATGCAGAACGATACGAATGGTGCGATAAGCAGGGGATGGGACTATGAAACATGTCCTCCCTCCAGGGGTAGGCTACGGAATGGTGTATGAAACAAATTTAATACTCTTAATGGAGACCACCTGGATATTCGTTGTAGCGTTTCTCCTTCCCTGGCTGTTGCATGGTGAGTTCGGCAGGTCTGCTGCCGGACAGGGCCTCTGACGAACGGAGTCCTGTGGGTAAAAATAAAAAGGAAAAAAGAGGGAAAAGAACGACACACTTGAGAGCCCCTGGTGTGGTTGAGCCGCATTCTGGGCCTATGGTGGTCGTGCCCCTCTCCCCATGCCCATGGTATCTCCAAAGCGTAATGGTGTATGCGAAGGATCTGTCTTGACGTTTTGCAGGGGCTGGGGTTGGGGCCGCACTGCTACTCATGCTCAGAACGTGCCAGATGGTCTTGTTGTAGGTTACTCCGGGCGCGTTTAGTCGTGTCCGGTCGCTTAACGGCCGGACTCGAGAACTGCCTTAAGAGGTTGAACTGTACTTCTGCCATGAGAGCCATTGTATGTTCCTCCGTTCGGAGAGAGCGTTCAGTGTTTCCGTTGACCGTGATGACTTCTCGAGGGCCTGGAATCTTGAGCTTGAGGTATGCGTAGTGCGGCACCGCGTTGAACTTTGCAAACGCGGTACGTCCGAGCAGAGCGTGATAGCCGCTGCGGAACGGAACTATGTCGAAGATTAACTCCTCACTTCGGAAATTATCCGGGGATCCGAAGACCACTTCCAGTGTAACCGAGCCTGTACAATTGGCTTCTACACCTGGTATGACGCCTTTAAAGGTTGTCTTGGTTGGTTTAATCCTTGAGGGGTCTATGCCCATTTTGCGCACTGTATCCTGATAAAGCAGGTTCAGGCTGCTGCCGCCGTCCATCAGGACTCTGGTGAGGTGAAATCCATGGACGATTGGGTCTAAAACCAATGCGGCGAATCCGCCATGGCGGATACTAGTGGCGTGGTCCCTTCGGTCAAAAGTGATCGGGCAGGAGGACCATGGGTTGAACTTCGGGGCAACTGGCTCCATCGTGTATACATCCCTGAGTGCACGCTTCCGCTCCCTTTTGGGTATGTGTGTTGCGTATATCATGTTCACCATCCGCACCTGTGGGGGGAAACCCTTATGTCCTCTATTGTTCGGCAGTCGGGTCTCTTCCTCGTCGTCGCTATGCAGCCCCTTGTCATTGTTTTCGGCAATTAACTTGCCTGCCTGCTTGAATACCCAACAGTCCCTGTTGGTGTGGTTGGCTGGTTTTTCGGGGGTGCCGTGTATCTGGCACGAGCGGTCGAGTATTCGGTCCAAATTGGACGGACCAGGAGTAGTTCTTTCGAATGGCTTTTTCCGCTGACCGGGTTTAGAGCCTCTGAATCCGGCATTGACTGCCGTATCCTCACTATTGTCACCGTTAATGCGACGTTTGTTTTTGTTTCGACGCGACCTGCCACTACGGTCCTTGATATCCGGACTGCCAGAATTTTTGCTGAGGTTGTTGCTGCGTGCTAGCCAGCTATCCTCGCCCGCGCAGAAGCGGGTCATGAGTGATGTGAGGGCTGCCATGGATTTCGGCTTTTCCTGTCCCAGGTGTCGGGCAAGCCACTCATCGCGGATGTTATGCTTGAAGGCCGCGAGGGCCTCCGCATTCGGACAGTCAACGATTTGGTTTTTCTTGGTTAAGAACCGTGTCTAGAATTGTCTGGCTGATTCGTCTGGCTGCTGAATTATGTGGCTTAGGTCATCAGCGTCTGGTGGTCGCACATAGGTGCCCTGGAAGTTATCGAGGAATGCGGCTTCCAGGTCTTCCCAACTCCCGATTGACTCTGCTGGCAAGGTGTTAAGCCAATGTCGGTCTGGTCCTTTAAGTTTGAGTGGGAGATATTTGATGGCGTGAAGATTGTCACTGCGGGCCATGTGGATGTGGAGGAGATAGTCTTCGATCCAAACCACGGGGTCTGTTGTGCCATCATAAGATTCAATATTGATGGGTTTAAACCCTTCGGGGATTTGATGATCCATTACTTCATCTGTGAAGCATAGTGGGTGTGCGGCACCTCTGTACTGGGCAATATCACGACCAAGCTCAAAAGATCTTTGTCTGTTTTGTTCGGCCCGCCCAGACTTACTGTGTCCGGTGCGACGGCTGTCGTCGCGTATCATGGGGCGTCCACGTGATCCATAGATCGATCTTGATTGTCTTGCCTTATCCTCTAATATATCTCGCAAGTCCGGAGCGTTCCCCTGTGGCCTTGTGATTTTCGCGCGATGCCGGGGTACGGTTCTGGTGAAGGGCCTAGAGGCCTCTCTGTCGCGACCACGGGGTGGTCGGTCAGCCGTATTGTCTGATGGTGATGCAGGTTCATACGCCCCTCCTCTAATCGAGGGAGCAGCTTGCGTTTAGGGTAGCTTTTGGAGGGGCGTTCGAGCTCATGCTCTTTGACCGCGAGGACTTCAGTCCATCGGTCGGCTAGCAGATCTTGATCAGCTCTAAGCTGTTGCTGCTTTTTCTTGAGGCTGTTTGCCGTGGCCATAAGCCTGGGTATAAAACGCTCTTGTTCGACGGGATCCTCAGGCACGACGAATTCGTCATCGTCGAGGCTCGCCTCTTCTTCGGAGGGAGGCATATAATCCTCTACCTCTTCTTCTGCCGCTCTCTCATGAGGGCTGGCGTCTCCGGCCTCCTATGCTGAATCTTGCTGGAGTGGGTTATCTTCGGCACTATCTGGGGTGTTATTATCTCCGGTGCCGGAATCTTCATTCTTGCTATGGCGGGATTTAGAGCGGCGCCGCTGACGCCGGTGCTTGGGTTGTTTCTTGGAGGGGTCATCCTCCGCTGCCCCTTCGCCATTCCCATCCTTTGGGATATCCACCATGTATATGTCATATGATGAGGTGGCTTTCCAGTGCCCGGTAGGCGCTGGTTCTTGGTCATCTCCGGCATCGTCGTCCATGCCGTCGATGTCTTTGGAGTCGTAGTCTAGCATGTCGGTTAGATCGTCGACAGTGGCTACCAAGTGGGTGGTGGGTGGGTTTTGAATTTCTTCGTCGTCCGCATCCCAACCGTCCTGGCCGCAGTCCGGCCAGGGCTCTCCTAATAACGAGAGATACTTTAGCGAACTCAAGATGTCGCCAAAAGGTGAGTGTTGAAAGATGTCCGCCGCGGTGAACTCCATGATCGGCGCCCAATCGGATTCGATCGGAGGGGGCGCGGGAGGTTCGGAGTCCGGCGAGGAGTCTCGGCGCCTCAGAGCCGCGAGCTTCATGAGGGACAAGGTCAGTGTTTGGCTCTATCGCCGTAGAGGTTGCAGCACCCGAGGCGGTGTCTAGCCATCCGTCCTCGATCTGCGCAGCCGGCTCCGAATTGAAGATCGGAGTAGGCTCGAGTGCGGCCTCCATGGTACTGTCCGGCCGCAGAGCTAAATCATGCTCGTCGTGACAATGCGGCACGCTCGGCTGTGGCTCGAATCCATCGAGGATCAAGTCCCCGCGGATGTCAGCCGTGAAGTTCAAACTTCCAAATCTGATATGACGGCCAGGGGCGTAGCTTTCGATCTGCTCTAGATGGCCAAGCGAATTGGCCCGCAGTGCAAAGCCGCCGAATACGAAGATCTGTCCGGGGAGGAAGGTCTCACCCTGGACTGCGTCGTTGTTGATGATCGAAGAAGCCATCGAGCCTATCGGTGACGACACAGAGGAACTCTCAATGAAAGCACCAATGTCGGTGTCAAAACCGGCGGATCTCGGGTAGGGGGTCCCGAACTGTGCGTCTAGGCAGATGGTAACAGGAGACAAGGGACACGATGTTTTACCCAGGTTCGGGCCCTCTTGATGGAGGTAAAACCCTACGTCCTGCTTGATTAATATTGATGATGTGTGTTACAAGAGTAGATCTACCACGAGATCAAGGAGGCTAAACCCTAGAAGCTAGCCTATGGTATGATTGTTGTTCGTCCTACGAAATAAAGCCATCCGGTTTATATAGACACCGGAGAGGGCTAGGGTTACACAGAGTCGGTTACAATGGTAGGAGATCTACATATCCGTATCGCCAAGCTTGCCTTCCACGCCAAGGAAAGTCCCATCCGGACACAGGACGAAGTCTTCAATCTTGTATCCTCATAGTCTTGGAGTCCGGCCGATGATGATAGTTCGGCTGTCCGGACACCCCCTAGTCCGAGACTCCCTCAATGAGCCTCTATGGAAGCAGGCTCATGGATCACAAGACGATGTTCTTGGTTGGTAGAGGCAGGGAAAGCAACTGAGATTGGTTCCACTATGAGGGGCTCTAGGGCAGCAGCACGCTCTTTCTTTGAAGACTTTGAAGACTTTGTCTTCAATTTCTTCTTGGAGGGAGCATCATCAGATGTATCCTTGAGCTTCCTCTTTCTGGCTTCGGCTTCAGCATGCCTGGTTTTCTTCATGTCTGAAGCTGCTGACGTGACCTTTGGCTTCGAGCCAGTCATACGGGCAGGGAAGACTATGCTTGGTCGTTCCTGCCGTTGAGCTTTGGGTTGAGCTTCAGCAGTCTTCTTCTTTTGCTTGGCAGCCATCCTGGGATCGATGCCAGGGCGCCCAAGAGCCTTTCCCTTCTCAGCTTCATTGTGCGCTTGAACACATTTCTCCGCATAGTACTTCATGCGCTGGCGTGAGCCTTTGGCTTCTTCACGCTTCTTGTGGAACTCTTCCTTGAGATCGTGCAACATCTTCTTGAAGATTTGTACATCAGCCACACTGAGCTTGGCCATGTGCTTCTTGAAATGTGCCTTCTCATTATCAATCTTGTTCTTGAGCTCGATGATTTTCTGAGCTAGGGCCAATTCATTTGCAATAGCTCCATGAAAAGTGACACTGATGTCCACTGGCAGCTGAAGGTCATCAATACTGATGCTCTGGTCATCAAACCATTCATTGATGAAGTTGTTCAATATATCAACATCAAAGAGGGGAAGATCATTGAAGATCTCCACCTCTTGCTTGCTCTTGATCAGCATCTCTAGAGCTTCATCACCAAGAGCTTCATCACCAAGATCTTCATCACTTGACAGATCAATGGTGTCTTCCTCATTGCGCAAAATAGCAGCAGGAGTTAGTCCATGCCCAGAAATCTTCATGGGCTTCTTGGTCTTCTTGGAAACACGAGACAAGTCTTCAGACTGCACACTGGGTTCAGGAGGTGCAGCCTTCAATGGCTTCAAGGGTGAAGTAGTTGGTGTAGCAGAGGGCTTCGAAGCTTTTGTCTTCTTCTTCTTGTTGTTCTTCTTCTGCTGCTTTGGTGGTGCTGGCGCTTCTTCAGAGTTAGCGTCTTCAGCAGACTGATCCACTATGGCCCTCTGAGAAGCAATGTGGGAGAGGAGCCCATCGAGGCTATTGAAGGGCCTGATGACATTGGGATTGGCGTCACGTGTGCCATTCGGCCTTGGAGAAGATGGACCAGGGTTGAAGTTGAGTCCGAAGGCTTTTCTATTCGATGCAGCTGACTCCTTAGTGAACTGATAGTTGTGCTTGAAGAGATTGTCAGCCCGACACCATAACAAGGATGTTGGGTCAACATTTTCAGGTTGCGGTCCATGAACCATGCAAGGATAGAAGCCTTGGGCAATAGCTTCAGGCTTGGACTTGGGTTGCAGATTCTTGTAAAGGATATCACCCCACGGGCACTTAATAGCGTTCTTCTCAGCATATTCAGCAGTGACGCAATTGTACTTGAACCACTATTCTTCCCAATATCTTCGGATCCATTGGATCCAGGTCTTGCGCTGGTTGTAGTTCTCCTCAGGATCTGTCTTGTATAGTTCATACAGATCCAGAGGCAGATCTAGAGTTGTATTGCCTCAGTGCTGCCTGCCACCCTTCCTTGCTGATTTCTCAATGGCCATGATATTCAGACAAATTGGATTCAGAACGATGAAAGGCTTCCGTCTACTGGTTAGACAAGAACTGGCTTCAGGAGAGTGAATATGATGTTGTAAAAACTCTACAAATGAATGCAGACCATGAGAACCAATGGATTCTCCCATGGACATGTACCTGTGACAACATTAGTGACGCGAGGGAAGGGGAGAGGTCATATGCATCCTCAGAAGATTTTGAAGTTAAATCAGTTCGAAGACATTGACCTCATAGTGCGAAGACATTCAATTATTTGAAGAGAGTTGGTTCCAAATTTGTACGAATCCATGAATAAGTACAAGTGAGGAATCTAACAAGCATAAGTGAATACTATTAGCATGATATGAGATGCAGAAAGAAACACATCCAAATTTGGAGGTGTAGAAACCACTTTTGGATGAAGTGGATTGATTTGACGGATCAAACAGGCTATAAAAAGCGAGATTTATTTACCACTGACGAACTGCTAGACGAGGCGGAGAAGGAAGCCGAGCAGTCCAATCTCCCGCGCCCTAACTTGGCGGTGGAAGACACCTACGGAGTCGGCGGAGAAGACGAGGTCCGCGGCCGGCGTGAGGACGGCGTCGAAGAAGTCGTGGCAGCTAAGCGCTTTGTCTCCGGCATCGATGCGAGCTAGCGGTGGCGCTAGGGTTTGAGCAAGATGGAAGGGAGATAATGACCGCATGGGGTGGGTATTTATAAGGCAAAGGGATGCACAACTCAATTACGCAGGTGCCTCTGGCGGTTCACATATGATGGACACGTGGCGTGCATGAAAGTCATTGAAAGTTGTTCCATGTTCCCATGCATGCTTGGTTTGTCGTGTGGTCGTTCTGTCTTCTCCGATATTCAGGCAAAAGAGATATAGCATTAAAAGCAGGTTTAAATGTGTGTCTCAGCGTCTTTAGCTGACAAGGACGCGGTGAAGACATTTGACATGTTTCAATAGAATGCATATGACTAGATAGATAGAATTTGAGGAAGAAGCACAGAAGGGGTTAGGGTCTGATCACATTCACTTGTTCAGAAACAGGCAAGTTTGAAGACATAGCTATAAGTGAATGTTGTAGAGGATAGAACACGCATATGTATATATGTCAGAGAAAGATCAAATCAACATTGTGAAGATAAATCTTGAAGACAAATCAATGTTGAAGACAAACCAAACGCAAAGATAATGCAATAATGAAGCCAAACTAAAATCCTCGAGAAAGTTTGGTGGTGGCATTACCCACCGTATAGGAAGTATTAGACCCAGACACGGCGCACAATTATCATGGCACTCTGAAGTCAAATTCCGCGTTAATGTATTCACACTTAGAGTGTATGTCTTCATTGATTAAAGATATACGTTACTTCGTCTGTTGCACATCTAAGTCATCAACACGCATAAGCGTTAGGATGTGTGTCCAATCACAGGACGTTTGAGGATTCTAAGATTTTTAGCTCACACCGCAACTTGCAAAACCTTTTCTCATCCAAGGGCTTTGTGAAGATATTTGCCAATTGCTCATCAGTGTTGATGTGAATGATATCAATATCTTCCTTCATGACATGATCTCTGAGAAAGTGATGACAGATCTGAATGTGCTTTGTCTTCGAGTGCTGAACTGGACTGTTGGCGATCTTGATGGCGCTTTAGTTGTCGCACTAGAGTGGCACATGCTTCATGTGGATGCCATAGTCCTTGAGGGTTTACTTCATCCATAGAAGCTGAGCGCAGCACGATCCACCAACAATGTATTCAGATTCAACAGTGGAGAGGGATACACAGTTCTGCTTCTTTGAAGACCAACAAACAAGAGATCGTCCAAGAAAGTGACATGTTCCTGATGTGGACTTGCGATCAACCTTGTCACCAGCATAATCAGCATCTAAGAATCCAACTAGATCAGACTCTGAGCCCTTTGGATACCATAATCCTAGTGTTGGGGTGTAAGCCAAATATCAAAGAATTCGCTTCACAACTAAGTGATACAATTCCTTTGGTGCCGCTTGGAATCAGGCACACGCTAAGCATTATATATGTCCTAGATGCACATAAGTAGAGCAAAGAACCAATCATGGAGCGGTATACCTTTTGATTGAACTCTTTACCATTGTCGTTGGGACCCAATTGACCTTTGGTTGGCATTGGTGTCATGTATCCTTTGCAGTCTTGCATTCCAAACTTCTTCAGGCAATCTTTGAGATATTTTTCTTGTGAAATGAAGATGTCATTGCTCTTCTGACGAATTTGAAAACCAACGAAGAATTTCAGCTCACCCGTCATGGACATCTGATATTGCCTTTGCATCATATGCCCAAACTCATCATTGTATCTCTTGTCAGTGCAGCCGAAGATAATGTCATCCACATAGATTTGGCATACAAACAGTTCACCATCATATGCCTTCATGAAGAGAGTGGATCTATAGAACCAGGTTTGAAGCCTTTGCTCTTTAGGAAGTCTTTGAGTGTGCCATACCAAGCTTGAGGTGCTTGTTTGAGGCCATACAGTGCCTTGTTGAGCTTGTATACCATGTCAGGACGCTTTGAGTCTTCAAAACCATGTGGTTGTGCAACATACACTTCTTCTTCAATTTTGCCGTTGAGGAAGGCACTCTTTACATCCATTTGGTATAGAAGAATGTTGTTGTGGTTGCGAGTATCTGGACACTTTACCAGTTCCCATACATTGTTCAGCTCGAACTGTTGAAGTTCTTCTGCATAGCTTGAATCCATTCAGGTTCCATGAAGGCTTCATCAACTTTCTTGGGTTCAGATATCAAGACAAATGCAAAGTGCCCATCGAAGTTTGCTAGTTGTGTTGCTCTTGAACAAGTGAGTGGACCAGGTGCATTGATGTTATCAATAATCTTCTCAATCTGTACTTCATTTGCAACACGTGGATGAACTGGACGAAGATTTTGCTCTTGCTGATCATTGTCTTCATCTTCAACATTGGCTTCAGGCTGAGCAGTGTCTTCGGGCTGATTAGGTGCAGAAATGATAATTTCCTCTTCAGCATGTGCCTCTGACAGTATGATTTCTCCAGTACCCATAAGCTTGATAGATTCACTTGGTGCAGCTTCATCTAGCACATTTGGCAGGTGCTCTCTTTTGCGAGCCATTAGTCTCATCGAACCACACATCCACAGTTTCAACCACTTTAAAGTGAAAGAGGTTGAAGACTCCTTTCCGTAGCCAAGCATAAAACCTTCATGTACTTTCGGTGCAAATTTTGAAGTGTGATGTGGATCCTTGATCTAGCACCTAGCATGAAATAGCTGACGTTTGGCTTCTTATCAGGCAGGAGATCATATGATGTCTTCTTTAAGAATTTGTGAAGATAAACATGGTTGATAACGTGGCATGCAGTATGAATAGCTTCAGGCCAAAACTTCCCTGGAGTCTTGTACTCATCAACATCGTCCGTGCCATCTCAATGAGGGTTCTGTTCTTGCTCTCCATGATGCCATTACGCTGAGGTGTGTATGGAGCCGAGAACTCATGTGTGATGCCCAATGTATCAAGATAAGTGTCGAGGCCGGTGTTCTTGAATTATGTGCCGTTGTCACTTCTGATGTGCTTGATCTTAATGCCATAGTTGGTCATGGCGTGATTAGCGAATCATCTGAAGACATCCTGCACTTCAGTCTTGTAGAGAATTATGTGCACCCATGTATATCTTGAGTAATCATCAACTATAATGAAGCCATGGAGGCAAGCAGTGGTAGTGAGGGTAGAATAGTGAGTAGGGCCAAATAAGTCCATGTGAAGTAGCTCGAAGGGACATGTCGTCGTCATGATTGTCTTTGAGGGATGCTTGGCTCTAGTCATCTTTCCATCTTCGTCGGCACTGCATAGATGATCCTTCTTGAACTTGACGCCCTCGATGCATATGACATGCTTCTTCTTTGCGAGAGTGTACAGGTTCCTCATGACCGCATGCCCTAGCCTCCGATGCTAGAGCCAGCACTCTGAAGCTTTTCCTAGAAGACATACGGCCAACTGTGGTCATGCTGAGAAGTCTACCATGTACAGATCATCCTCTCGATACCCTTCGAAGACTAGAGATTTGTCAGATTCCATAAGCACAAGGCAGCGATATTTTCCAAATATCACAATCATATTCAAGTCACAAAGCATTGAGACAGACATTAAGATTTTTTTTTGAATATTTACTGTGGGGTAAAACCCCATAGCCCATTTATTAGAAAAGAAAGAAAGGTTCAACAAAGTACAAGCACTAAGAAAGTGCCAAAAGAATAGAAAGCACCTATCTAATACTCACCTAAAAGTACAAAAGCGCCTTGACCCAAGCTGAAGCTAACCTATATTTACAAAAGGGCATTGACCCAAGCTATTAGCTGGGCTCTAATGTTGGCATTGAGCCTGTGAGCCAACAGAAGTATATCATGTACAAAATTACATTTCCAAGAAGCAAATCTAGCCTGCTCCCCTCTAAAGATCCCCCCATTTCTTAAGATCCAAATATTCCATGTTGTTGTGAGCGTCACCTCATAGAAGAAAGGAAGGCCAAAGCTTGTTCTGGCATTATGAACACACTCCTGGGTGTTAGATCCCTGTGACCAGTCAATCTGAAGAAAATTCCACACCCTGTAGCTGAAATTGCACTGAAAAAACAAGTGTGTTCTGTCCTCATGGACATAAGCATTACATATAACACAAATATTATCCTACAGACATTAAGTTGAAACCAAGGGATTCAACAAGCATCACTTTATCCATGTGTTGATCCTTTGAGATTGCATCTCTACCTAGGCCCAATACCTTGCTTTTACTAGTGTCAGCAAATGTGATGTGACTTCTGTCAGACGGACATAGGGTTGAATCCATAAGAAGACTTCGATCAACAGTCATGTGGTTAGTGCATCCACTGTCCATAATCCACTCAAAAGCCTTTGGTGTCGTACCCTACAGTACAATTTGGGGGATAGGCTTCACCAAAGGAAATGTGAAGCATAAACATTTGATGAACAAGAATATTATCAAAGTTCAGATCCTGGTTAGGGTAGGTAGGATGTTTGACAGGAAATCCTAGGACGAAATACATAGTAAGACCATTCAGAAATTTTTATCTTGCTGAAGGAAATATGCCCTAGAGGCAATAATAAAGTTGTTATTTATATTTCCTTATATCATGATAAATGTTTATTATTCATGCTAGAATTGTATTAACCGGAAACTTAGTACATGTGTGAATACATAGACAAACAGTGTCACTAGTATGCCTCTACTTGACTAGCTCGTTGAATCAAAGATGGTTAAGTTTCCTAGCCATAGACATGAGTTGTCATTTGATTAACGGGATCACATCATTAGAGAATGATGTGATTGACTTGACCCATTCTATTAGCTTAGCATTTTATCATTTAGTATATTGCTATTGCTTTCTTCATGACTTATACATGTTCCTATGACTATGAGATTATGCAACTCTCGAATACCGAAGCAACACTTTGTGTGCTACCAAATGTCACAACATATATAACTGGGTGATTATAAAGGTGCTCTACAGGTGTCTCCAATGGTACTTGTTGAGTTGGCATAGATCAAGATTAGGATTTGTCACTCCGATTGTCGGAGAGGTATCTCTGGGCCCTCTCCATAATGCACATCACGATAAGCCTTGCAAGCAATGTAACTAATGAGTTAGTTGCGGGATGATGCATTACAGAATGAGTAAAGAGACTTGCCAGTAACAAGATTAAACTAGGTATTGAGCTACCGATGATCAAATATCGGGCAAGTAACATACTGGTGACAAAGGGAACAACGTATGCTGTTATGCGGTTTGACCGATAAAGATCTTCATAGAATATGTAGGAGCCAGTATGAGCATCCAGGTTCCGCTGTTGGTTATTGATCGGAGATGAGTCTCGGTCATGTCTACATAGTTCTCGAACCTGTAGGGTCCGCACGCTTAACGTTCGGTGACAATCGGTATTATGAGTTTATGTGTTTTGATGTACCAAAGGTAGTTTAGAGCCCCAGATGAGATCGGGGATATGACGAGGAGTCTCAAAATGGTCGAGACATAAAGATCAATATATTGGAAGCCTATATTTGGACATCAAAATGGTTCCGGGTGAAATCGGTATTTTACCGCAGTACCGAGAGGTTACCGGACCCCCCC
>NC_041393.1:500528274-500529889 GCF_002162155.2 Triticum dicoccoides | reverse complement strand
CTCTCTCCCCCTTCCTTCTCTCCTAGTCCAACTAGGGAAGGGGGGAATCCTACTCCCGGTGGGAGTAGGACTCCTCCAGGTCGCGCCATAGGGGCCGGCCCTCTCCCCCTCCTCCACTCCTTTATATACGTGGCCAGGGGGCACCCCACAGACACACAAGTTGATCATTGATCTCTCTTAGCCGTGTGCGGTGCCCCCTCCACCATAATCCACCTCGGTCATATTCTAGTGGTGCTTAGGAGAAGCCTTGCATCGGTAACTTCATCAACACCGTCATCCCGGCGTCGTGCTGACGAAGCTCTCCCTCGAAGCTCTAATGGATCGTGAGTTCATGGGACGTCGCCGAGCTGAACGTGTGCAGTCCGCGGAGGTGCCATAGCTTCGATGCTGGGATCGGTCGATCGTGAATACGTATGACTACATCAACCGCGTTGTCATAATGCTTCCGCTTACGGTCTACGAGGGTACGTAGACGACACTCTCCCCTCTCTTTGCTATGCATCACCATGATCTTGCGTGTGCGTAGTATTTTTTCTTGAAATTACTACGTTCCCCAACAATGGCATCCGAGCCACGTTTATGCGTAGATGTTATATGCACGAGTAGAACACAAGTGAGTTGTGGGAGATACAAGTCATACTTCTTACCAGCATGTCATACTTTGGTTCGGCTGTATTGTTGGATGAAGCGGCCCGGACCAACATTACGCGTACGCTTACGCGAGATTGGTTCTACCGACGTGCTTTGCACATAGGTGGCTGGCGGGTGTCAGTTTCTCCAACTTTAGTTGTATCGTGTGTGACTACGCCCGGTCCTTGTTGAAGGTTAAAACAGCACTAACTTGACGAACTATCGTTGTGGTTTTGATGCGTAGGTAAGAACGGATCTTGCTCGGCCCGTAGCAGCCACGTAAAACTTGCAACAACAAAGTAGAGGACGTCTAACTTGTTTTTGCAGGGCATGGTGTGATGTGATATGGTCAAGGCATGATGCTATATTTTATTGTATGAGATGATCATGTTTTGTAACGGAGTTATCGGCAACTGGCAGGAGCCATATGGTTGTCGCTTTATTGTATGAAATACAAACGCCATGTAATTGCTTTACTTTATCACTAAGCGGTAGCGATAGTCGTAGAAGCAATAGTTGGCAAGACGACAACGATGCTATGATGGAGATCAAGGTGTCGTGTCGGTGACGATGGTGATCATGATTGTCACATCCCTGGTCCTGTTATGCACTAGGCTAGACCTCATGTGAGCATCATGTTTTAATTCAAATGAAATTTGAATTGAGGGATTTTCAAAGCCTCAGAAACCTTCTAAAAATGATCAACATTAAAATCTTCTCAAAGAAGCCCAAGAAAATGTTCCTCTTAGTCTCTGAAAATATTGCAAAGAGGTAAAACTCAAAACAATATTTTTGGTATCTCAGAGTTAATTATTTTGGGCCTTTGAATTAAATAAATAGCTATTTGCATTGGATATATATTTGATATATAAATAATATATGTCCAATAATACTGGAACATTTTATGTGGTTTGGTATATTTTAGTCCTAGCCACATAACTATTTCCAGGATTTTATAAAATGGTTTAGTGTCTAAAACTAAATC
>NC_041393.1:500516111-500527577 GCF_002162155.2 Triticum dicoccoides | reverse complement strand
TCGTCTTCCTCCTCGCCAGAAGGACCGAGGCGTGGCGCGCGCGCCCGAGAGCCCCGGCCACCTCCTGCTTACCTGCTCGCCGCTGGAGGCACCTGAGGGTGCCACGCACTCCCCTCGACCCTCTCCTACTCTCCCCGTGCCCCTCTCGCTCTCCCTCGCCCTCATCCTCTCCCCCTCCTCTGTCCTCCTCACCCGAACGGAGCCGCCGCCACCGACGAGAACCACCGTGGCCACCGGCCACCCCACGCCTCACCGACGCCCCAGGAAGCTCTGCCTCGACCTACTCATCCTCCCCACCACTCCAAGCAACACCAGGAGCCCTGCAGTGACGCCATCGCCGCCATCTTCACCGACGGGCATCGAAGATCGCCGGCCCGATTCTCCGTCTCTAGGTCGCCCCCGAGCCCACTGAGACGCGCTCTGCAACCACAGTGAGCTCATGGACCAATTCCCCCTCCTCTCCTGCTCGCGTTCTTGCTCTAGCCCCGTTCCCCACCTCCGCCGAAGCTCGCCGCCGCCACGGCCGACGAGCTCCATGCCCCTGAGCTCGTCCGCTCGCCCGAGCATCACCAGCGTGCTCGCCGCGCTCCTGTGAACCTGCAGCACCCACGGGTTCTCCCTGTTGTGCACCGTAGCACCGTTTCCGCCAGCGCCCGAGGTCCGGCAGCCGCTGAGCTCGACGCCGGCGAGGATTACGGCCACCCCAGCTCGCCCCGATTGCACTGTTGGATGCGCGGGATCGCCAGCTTCCCGTAGAGCCCAGCAGCGCCTCGAATGGCTCCCTGTATCGCAATTCCGAGCCGCCCCGCCGCTACTGTCGTCGCCGGCGACATGTCGCCGGCAGGTTTGACCTGATCGGCCCAGGGGTTGACCCCCCCCTGACGTGTGGGCCCAGGCGCCTGCTTAATTAGTGTTAGGTTAGTTAGTGTTAATTAACTTAGTTAATTAGGTGAGCCACTGACATGCGGGCCCCGCCCGGCTAACTAAGTTAGTTAGGGCTAATCATATTTAGGTTAGTCACTGACCAGTGGGCCCAATCCAGTTAGTTAGGGCTAACTAACTTGGTTAGTTGACTGCGTCACTGACCAGTGGGTCCCACTGGTCAGGTTTGACCTGGTCGACGCCTTTGACCTGCTGACGTCACCCCGGCATCATGCTGACACAGTATATGCTTCTGGGATTTTAAATAAGTCAGAAATGATTTATTTATTTTCAGAATATGCCCTAAACTTCAATAAATCATAGAAATTCAACCGTAACTCCAAATTAAATAATTTATATATGAAAAATTATCAGAAAAATTCAAGGAATCCATCTGTACCATTTTCATGCATGTTAGAACAACTTATAACTGCTGTTTAGCACAAATTAATTAATGGCATTTGAATAATCACATATGGAGTTTGAATTTGAATCTTGTATTCAAACCAACTTCATTTAATCTGTTGCTAGTTGCATTAGCTCAAAACACATTCATATTGCCATGTCATGAGCATGCATCATATTGTGCATTGCATTGATTGTATTTCTTCTTTGTTGCCGGTATCTATTCCCTCCCGGTAGACGATGTTCCGACGTTGTGATCGTTGACACTGATGAAGACTCAATGTTATCTTCAGAAGTGCCAGGCAAGCAAAACCCCCTTGTTCATTCCGATACAATCCCACTCTCTCGCTCCTGCTCTCTTTTACTGCATTAGGACAACAACGATTCAACTGTTACTTGCTGCGGTAGCTGAACCCCTTTATCCTCTGCATGACCTGTCATTGCCACAGTAAATAGATTGAAACCCACTAGTATGAGTAGGAGTTGTTTGAGCCCTGTTGTGCCTACTCATTCATGCTTGATTGTCATGCCTGCTACTGCTTAGAGTCGAGTCAGGTCTGATTCATCGGGGATGAATCAGAGGCGTGTGAACATGTCCTACTATGTGTGAGCTAAGTGTGTGAACACGATTTGGTAAAGGTAGCGGTGAGAGGCCATGTAGGAGTACATGGTGGGCTGTCTCATTGAAGCCGTCCTCAGGAACTGAGTTCTGTGTTTGTGATCCATGATTCAACTACTACCATACATTGGGCCCTGAAATATGACCCCGCTCGACTTCTTATTCACCCTTGTCCTCTGTCCAGGAGTTGCAAGTAGTTTCTGGTGTTTGTAGTATGCTGGAGGCCGTGGACAGCGCTGACCATAGGGGTGGGCTGTGATGCGGTAGGCACGTGGCCGGGTATACCGGGCGCCCGTTTGGTGTCACGGAACCCTGTTCACATCGTTTGGGGCTGTGAGCGAAACTTCGGCCGGATCTCCTCATGGATGGAACCCGAATAGGCGATAAACCTGGACTAGAGACTTGAGTGTTTAGGTAGGTCGTGGTCTACACCCACGTCGGCTTTCGCTTGAAGTCTGCCGAGCACATGTCGTGTGCAGACGCTAAGTGGTGGAAACATGTATGAAGAAGTACACCCCTGCAGGGTTAACATCATCTATTCGAATAGCCGTGTCCACGGTAAAGGACTTCTGGGTTGCTTATATCAGTTCATAGACAAGTGCAAGTGGATACTTTAAAATACGCAAGATAAGCGTGAGTGCTATGGATGGCGTTCTCGTAGGGAGACGGGAGCGGATCCATAGTGGTGTATTGATATGGTGAATATGTGGACTCGTGTGCGCCACCTCAAAAGAGTTACTTGCAGTCGTAGTTCAGGTTAGCCACCGAGTCAAAGCTGGCTTGCTGCAGTTAAACCCCACCATCCCTTTGTTGATAATGATGCATATGTAGATAGTTCTGATGTAAGTCTTGCTGGGTACATTTGTACTCACGTTTGCCTATTTTATGTTTTTGCAGAGAGACTTCAGTCTCACTAGTAGTTCCACGTGGACTTCGACGTTTAGCTTGTTACCTCAGCTACGATCTTGTGCCTCGGCAGGATCTGGTAGATAGTCAGGCTTCTCAGCCTTTTTCATTTATAGATGTCTGTACTTAGACATGATAGCTTCCGCTTGTGCTTTGATTTGTATGCTCTGATTGTTGGGTCATGAGACCCATGTTTGTAATATCTCGCTCCTCGGAGCCTATTGATAAATTACTTGAGTCGTAGAGTCATGTTGTGATGCCATGTTGTATTTGCACATATCGAGCATATTGTGTGTATGCTATTGAAATGCTTGGTATGTGTGGGATCTGACCATCTAGTTGTTTATCTTTAGTAGCCTCTCTTACCGGGAAATGTCTCCTAGTGTTTCCACCGAGCCATGGTAGCTTGCTACTGCTCCGGAACACTTAGGCTGGCCGGCATGTGTCCTTCTTCGTTCCTGTGTCTGTCCCTTAGGGGAAATGTCACGCGATGAATACCGGAGTCCTGTTAGCCCGCTACAGCCCGGTTCACCGGAGTCCTGCTAGCCCAGTGCTACAGCCTGGATTCACTCGCTGATGACCTACACGTTCGATGCTGGGTCATGGATGCCTCTCCCTGTAAGTTTGTGCCACTTTGGGTTTACGACTAGCCATGTCAGCCCGGGCTCCTTATCATATGGATGCTAGCGACACTGTCATATACGTGTGCCAAAAGGCACAAACGGTCCCGGGTAAAGGTAAGGCGACACCCGTGGGAATACCGTGCGTGAGGCCGCAAAGTGATATGAAGTGTTACATGCTAGATCTATGTGGCATCGAGTCGGGGTCCTGACAGCGTTGGTATCAGAGCTTGACTGCCTGTAGGTTACCAAGCCAAACTGGTCGAAGTTGAGTCTAGAAATTCTTTAGTTATCTAAGGGAATTGATTGTGGGATGGAACGTAAGGCTCTTTTTACTCCTTATACTTTATGCCCTTCTGATCTGAGTCATCTTATCTTTCCTACGGGGATTAAGAACTAGGCTATCTCTTTTTTCTATCAGGATCACGTGTTACTAATCCGTAGACTTATAAGATTGTTGATTCAAGCCTCAGTTCAGTTCCTACTATCTTCTGTATGTTAACTGTTGATCTCGAAACCTTGATATTGTGCTTCTAAGTGGTTATGCCACCATTTTTGTGAATGTCTCAAATCTTTTCTGAGCATTTACAGCCGTTATGCTGTCCGAGTCATCCCAGGTTTCTAAGTAGTCTGATGCAATTGCAAATCCTTTCTTCCCGTTTCAATGTTCCCATGGGCCAGATTAACCACACTAATCAGTGAGTTGAGGTACTCCGTTACCTTGACATATATGTTGGAGATATTATTATGACCCTAGGTGTCTTAGGGGATCATCTAGTAATTTAGCCATGATTTGTGTTCCCAGTGTGATGATTCTGGCCATCATTCTCGAAAGCATCCCGTGATGCTACTTAGTAGTAGGTATTCTACTCCTGGGTTCTGAACCCGAGATTCACTCTACCTACTTCATGTTGATAGTAATTGCTAGTGCCTTTAGGATATTAGTAACTTTGCGATAGTCCTCGAGGTTCGTGGTACATCCTTCTTCCAAATACCATGAACTACTTATGGCAGAAGTTCCTCGTTGAACTGAAATATCACAACAGGATTATTTTTTATGAGTTCTCCATGCTATATTGTGACTCTGCCAGTCCTACCTCTCTGCATGGGTTATCCGGAAGAAATATGTTGAACTTGGTTCGACATACTAATCTATGCATCCACAACTCAGAAAATTATATGTTCCTTTGAGATGTTCTCTTTAGTTGCCTTCTGACCCTCGTCTATCAATTGATAGTCAAGAGTATGCGTGCATTCGTTTATCGATGCCTATTACTCTTGTGGTCCGTCAAGCCATTCTATCGCGGAATGACTAGGAGAAACAAACTCCAGTACCTCTTCCATATCCAGGATTGGGTCAAAGAAGTTGTGCTCCGTAGAACAAATTGCTAATCCAGCTTTTGCTCTGTTCTACCTTGGAGTATTACCATCTTTTATATCGGGATTGTTATAGGAATTGCACACCATCCTATGAACTCTTGGTACAGTGATACTTCTCGCCATCATTACTCATTCCTCGGTTCCGTGTAGTTATAACCGGAATGTCGACAAGTGAATCGTGATGTGTGAAATCAATACTCCTAGCAACCTTGTTGCTTGGTAGTTAAAGGACAATAATTTCATTCTTAGTGTGTTGGTTATTGAATCATCATTCTAAGATTGATCGTGCTACCTAGTCCTTATTTCGGTGCACTCCTCGATCGATGAGTTAGGATTATTTCAAATCCTTGCTCTATTGATCATATCGTCTTGCCCTGAAAAGCAAGATTGTTCTCGAGCTTAGTAGCATACCGGTGGTTCGTGATTTTCCGAATATCTTCTCGGAAGTATTACCAGGTTGTTCCCTGACTGTTATGTTGAGCTCGTGGTCAAGTTGGTTTCCTGTGAACCACCCTTTCTCCAAGAATCTGTGATGGATATCCCTGAGCTAGTTGGTTAAGCTAGACAACAACTTGGAGAGTTGGAAGGTAAAAGCTTGCCTGACTTAGTTCGTCCCAAAGGGATATTCTTGTGTAGTGTGTGTTGAAGAAAGATGATATCTTCATCGATTGGTCCCTGTGATCAGTTGCTGGACCTATTGTCTTATCAATCCTTTGATTGAGTGTGGGCTATCGTCAAATCAAATCAGTACCAACGATTCTCGTAATGTTGTCTTATTCGTGGTTGATCCCTCGAGCATACACCATTACATCTTTGGTCTGACCAATGCTATCACCGTGTTCACTTAACTATGGAATTCCTTTTAAAAGGAAACCTAGATGAATTGTTGTTGAGCCCATTGGCAACATCCTTATCTCCTCCATGATGTTGTTGAACATTAAGCTAGTGTTGGAAACTTTTGAAAGCATTTTCTTCATGCTAGCTCATGAAGTATTTGTTTGATGAAAGGAGTGACTTCCTCTTATACATGTGCATTTGGTGAAAGTTGCCGCCGTGAATTCGAGAAAGATTGTTTTGTTTCCTTTGGAATCATCCCCAAATCAGTCATGCACACGTGCGAAGTATTCTGTAGTCTGGAGGCTTGCAACCTTCATTCTATGTGTGTCCCTAGCACACTAAGCCACTGATTGACTTGTTCAAGGAAAAGAAATCTATGCTTGGGATCTAATCCATGGACTTGCGTAAAGACTTCGATATCCTCGATGATGGTTCTCCACCTGAACTCGGTAGTGTTTTATTGTAAGACTACCACGTGGTCATGCTTGTCTAGGACATCGTGTTCACATGTTGTAGCAGAACCAGCTCATGTTTTGGAGCTTACTATCGTAGTTCATTCCCCGAGAATCTCGCAACGTCATCTCGTCGATTTGTGTTGCAAACTTTCATTTTTCTTCCTAGACTCGACGAATCTGGAATATCCTGACACCAACCAGATCTGAATCTCAGGCAGATATGATGGTTTGGAACATTTCCCAAGAACTATAATATTGGTCCCTCGATAACCAGTAAAGTGGATGTCGTGGCCAACACACCCAGCCGGAAGACCTATTATTGTAGTATCTTGTTTGAGGAAGTTGGCCACCTCCCCATAAGGATTTCGTAGGATTTACCTCCGTAACTGTTCCTTATGGATTCTGTTGCTCCCGAAGTCCGACCTTTACTTGATGTTCTAGTTATCAAACCATATCTATGAATGGGTTACACTAGCACGTCAAGGAGAACATTAGAAGCGGAGTGCTAAATGTCTCTCGGTCGATCATCCAGATTTTATTTCCTTGGCCCCACCAAGGGTGAAATCTGAGAAAGTGTTATCCTCCTTTGCATCTGCATCGTCCATCGCTATTCATCATGGTAGTATGTTGTGTTGTCAGCACCCTTGACACGGATATTGGTAAAACCTTGATGATTGTGGAAATGCTCAAGTTCTTGAGAGCACGTACAAGCGCTACGTGTTATCATCGGCTCTAACTGGGATTCCTCTCAGTTTCCTCGGCAATGCTATGACCTTTTCAAACAGTGAATTCACTCTCTATTGATGAGCCTCTCCCCAGTTACCAGAATCATTCCCAGCATTTGCATTTTGTTCCCAGCTTGCACCGCCAATGTGCCATTCTACTATGGGTCTCTTCCATTTCCGGTGGTAAGCAAGTTCATCCATTACGTTGTCTTCAACAAGGTAATCCACATCAGCCAAGTCCGAGTATACCATTCCACCGACCCCCTCCAAACGATTGCTCGAGAATTGCCTTAGGCTGGTTTAAAGAGTCTCAATGATCTCTGAATCAAAGGTAATTCTTTTTGCCACTTAAGGGGATATTTCTACGAGTCACCTTCCCTAAGGTGCATCGTTATGGTATCATGGAAACTCAACTCCTCGCTACGTTGACAACCGTTCACCACCCTCTTAGGTGTGGAATTGTGGTCTACCTAGTGAACCTTCGTCATCTGCTTCACTCCATTCCTATGGATGTGTGCTTCGCCTCTCAGCTCGAGAGATGTTACTATGTCTCATTCCGTGAGTTAATCCTGAGTTGTTCGACCTTCGAGAAGAACCATTCTTTTAGGATCTTTCCTTTCCTCTCGTTGTCATGTTAGTTGGAGTTCTCAGAGCAAGACTTCGAGACAAAGATGGTGATCGAATCAACACTTTGATAAAGTGCACCCTGGATCGTGAAGATTGTGCTAGTTTGCGTTTCCCCTTCACCCTACCCTACGCTTGAATCTCGGGACGAGATTTTTGTTTAGCGGGGGTGAGTTGTCGCATCCCTGGTCCTGTTATGCACTAGGCTAGACCTCATGTGAGCATCATGTTTTAATTCAAATGAAATTTGAATTGAGGGATTTTCAAAGCCTCAGAAACCTTCTAAAAATGATCAACATTAAAATCTTCTCAAAGAAGCCCAAGAAAATGTTCCTCTTAGTCTCTGAAAATATTGCAAAGAGGTAAAACTCAAAACAATATTTTTGGTATCTCAGAGTTAATTATTTTGGGCCTTTGAATTAAATAAATAGCTATTTGCATTGGATATATATTTGATATATAAATAATATATGTCCAATAATACTGGAACATTTTATGTGGTTTGGTATATTTTAGTCCTAGCTAAATAACTATTTCCAGGATTTTATAAAATGGTTTAGTGTCTAAAACTAAATCAAAACAAACTACAGAAAATAGAAAACAGAATTAAATAGAAATAAGAGAGAGAGAGAGAGAGAGAGAGAGAGAGAGAAGGACTTATCTGGCGCTCACCCGGTAGCCAGCCGGCCCAGCTCCTGTGCGGCCCAGCCCATCTCCACTCCCCCCCCTGTCGTCTTCCTCCTCGCCAGAAGGACCGAGGCGTGGCGCGCACGCCCGAGAGCCCCGGCCACCTCCTGCTTACCTGCTCGCCGCTGGAGGCACCTGAGGGTGCCACGCACTCCCCTCGACCCTCTCCTACTCTCCCCGTGCCCCTCTCGCTCTCCCTCGCCCTCATCCTCTCCCCCTCCTCTGTCCTCCTCACCCGAACGGAGCCGCCGCCACCGACGAGAACCACCGTGGCCACCGGCCACCCCACGCCTCACCGACGCCCCAGGAAGCTCTGCCTCGACCTACTCATCCTCCCCACCACTCCAAGCAACACCAGGAGCCCTGCAGTGACGCCATCGCCGCCATCTTCACCGACGGGCATCGAAGATCGCCGGCCCGATTCTCCGTCTCCAGGTCGCCCCCGAGCCCACTGAGACGCGCTCTGCAACCACAGTGAGCTCATGGACCGATTCCCCCTCCTCTCCTGCTCGCGTTCTTGCTCTAGCCCCGTTCCCCACCTCCGCCGAAGCTCGCCGCCGCCACGGCCGACGAGCTCCATGCCCCTGAGCTCGTCCGCTCGCCCGAGCATCACCAGCGTGCTCGCCGCGCTCCTGTGAACCTGCAGCACCCACGGGTTCTCCTTGTTGTGCACTGTAGCACCGTTTCCGCCAGCGCCCGAGGTCCGGCAGCCGCTGAGCTCGACGCCGGCGAGGATTACGGCCACCCCAGCTCGCCCCGGTTACACTGTTGGATGCGCGGGATCGCCAGCTTCCCGTAGAGCCCAGCGGCGCCTCGAATGGCTCCCTGTATCGCAATTCCGAGCCGCCCCGCCGCTACTGTCGTCGCCGGCGACATGTCGCTGGCAGGTTTGACCTGATCGGCCCAGGGGTTGACCCCCCCCTGACGTGTGGGCCCAGGCGCCTGCTTAATTAGTGTTAGGTTAGTTAGTGTTAATTAACTTAGTTAATTAGGTGAGCCACTGACATGCGGGCCCCGCCCGGCTAACTAAGTTAGTTAGGGCTAATCATATTTAGGTTAGTCACTGACCAGTGGGCCCAATCCAGTTAGTTAGGGCTAACTAACTTGGTTAGTTGACTGGGTCACTGACCAGTGGGTCCCACTGGTCAGGTTTGACCTGGTCGACGCCTTTGACCTGCTGACATCACCCCGGCATCATGCTGACACAGTATATGCTTCTAGGATTTTAAATAAGTCAGAAATGATTTATTTATTTTCAGAATATGCCCTAAACTTCAATAAATCATAGAAATTCAACCGTAACTCCAAATTAAATAATTTATATATGAAAAATTATCAGAAAAATTCAAGGAATCCATCTGTACCATTTTCATGCATGTTAGAACAACTTATAACTGCTGTTTAGCACAAATTAATTAATGGCATTTGAATAATCACATATGGAGTTTGAATTTGAATCTTGTATTCAAACCAACTTCATTTAATCTGTTGCTAGTTGCATTAGCTCAAAACACATTCATATTGCCATGTCATGAGCATGCATCATATTGTGCATTGCATTGATTGTATTTCTTCTTTGTTGCCGGTATCTGTTCCCTCCCGGTAGACGATGTTCCGACGTTGTGATCGTTGACACTGATGAAGAGTCAATGTTATCTTCAGAAGTGCCAGGCAAGCAAAACCCCCTTGTTCATTCCGATACAATCCCACTCTCTCGCTCCTGCTCTCTTTTACTGCATTAGGACAACAACGATTCAACTGTTACTTGCTGCGGTAGCTGAACCCCTTTATCCTCTGCATGACCTGTCATTGCCACAGTAAATAGATTGAAACCCACTAGTATGAGTAGGAGTTGTTTGAGCCCTGTTGTGCCTACTCATTCATGCTTGATTGTCATGCCTGCTACTGCTTAGAGTCGAGTCAGGTCTGATTCATCGGGGATGAATCAAAGGCGTGTGAACATGTCCTACTGTGTGTGAGCTAAGTGTGTGAACACGATTTGGTAAAGGTAGCGGTGAGAGGCCATGTAGGAGTACATGGTGGGTTGTCTCATTGAAGCCGTCCTCAGGAACTGAGTTCTGTGTTTGTGATCCATGATTCAGCTACTACCATACATTGGGCCCTGAAATATGACCCCGCTCGACTTCTTATTCACCCTTGTCCTCTGTCCAGGAGTTGCAAGTAGTTTCTGGTGTTTGTAGTATGCTGGAGGCCGTGGACAGCGCTGACCGTAGGGGTGGGCTGTGATGCGGTAGGCACGTGGCCGGGTATACCGGGCGCCCGTTTGGTGTCACGGAACCCTGTTCACATCGTTTGGGGCTGTGAGCGAAACTCCGGCCGGATCTCCTCATGGATGGAACCCGAATAGGCGATAAACCTGGACTAGAGACTTGAGTGTTTAGGTAGGTCGTGGTCTACACCCACGTCGGCTTTCGCTTGAAGTCTGCCGAGCACATGTCGTGTGCAGACGCTAAGTGGTGGAAACATGTATGAAGAAGTACACCCCTGCAGGGTTAACATGATCTATTCGAATAGCCGTGTCCACGGTAAAGGACTTCTGGGTTGCTTATATCAGTTCATAGACAAGTGAAAGTGGATACTTTAAAATACGCAAGATAAGCGTGAGTGCTATGGATGGCGTTCTCGTAGGGAGACGGGAGCGGATCCATAGTGGTGTATTGATATGGTGAATATGTGGACTCGTGTGCGCCACCTCAAAAGAGTTACTTGCATTCGTAGTTCAGGTTTGCCACCGAGTCAAAGCTGGCTTGCTGCAGTTAAACCCCACCATCCCTTTGTTGATAATGATGCATATGTAGATAGTTCTGATGTAAGTCTTGCTGGGTACATTTGTACTCACGTTTGCCTATTTTATGTTTTTGCAGAGAGACTTCAGTCTCACTAGTAGTTCCACGTGGACTTCGACGTTTAGCTTGTTACCTCAGCTACGATCTTGTGCCTCGGCAGGATCTGGTAGATAGTCAGGCTTCTCAGCCTTTTTCATTTATAGATGTCTGTACTCAGACATGATAGCTTCCGCTTGTGCTTTGATTTGTATGCTCTGATTGTTGGGTCATGAGACCCATGTTTGTAATATCTCGCTCCTCGGAGCCTATTGATAAATTACTTGAGTCGTAGAGTCATGTTGTGATGCCATGTTGTATTTGCACATATCGAGCATATTGTGTGTATGCTATTGAAATGCTTGGTATGTGTGGGATCTGACCATCTAGTTGTTTATCTTTAGTAGCCTCTCTTACCGGGAAATGTCTCCTAGTGTTTCCACC
>NC_041393.1:500501824-500515763 GCF_002162155.2 Triticum dicoccoides | reverse complement strand
GCCATGGTAGCTTGCTACTGCTCCGGAACACTTAGGCTGGCCGGCATGTGTCCTTCTTCGTTCCTGTGTCTGTCCCTTCGGGGAAATGTCACGCGATGAATACCGGAGTCCTGTTAGCCCGCTACAGCCCGGTTCACCGGAGTCCTGCTAGCCCAGTGCTACAGCCTGGATTCACTCGCTGATGACCGACACGTTCGATGCTGGGTCATGGATGCCTGTCCCTGTAAGTTTGTGCCACTTTGGGTTTACGACTAGCCATGTCAGCCCGGGCTCCTTATCATATGGATGCTAGCGACACTGTCATATACGTGTGCCAAAAGGCGCAAACGGTCCCGGGTAAAGGTAAGGCGACACCCGTGGGAATACCGTGCGTGAGGCCGCAAAGTGATATGAAGTGTTACATGCTAGATCTATGTGGCATCGAGTCGGGGTCCTGACAATGATGGTGCTTTGGAGATGGAGATCAAAGGCACAAGATGATGATGGCCATATCATATCACTTATATTGATTGCATGTGATGTTTATCCCTTATGCATCTTATTCTGCTTTGATTGACGGTAGCATTATAAGATGATCTCTCACTAAAATTTCAAGGTACAAGTGTTCTCCCTGAGTATGCACCGTTGCCAAAGTTCGTCGTGCCGAGACACCACGTGATGATCGGGTGTGATAAGCTCAACGTTCTTATACAACGGGTGCAAGCCAGTTTTGCACACGCACAATACTCGGGTTAAACTTGATGAGCCTAGCATATGAAGATATGGCCTTGGAACACTGAGACCGAAAGGTCGAACGTGAATCATATAGTAGATATGATCGACATAGTGATGTTCACCATTGAAAACTACTCCATTTCACATGATGATCGGACATGCTTTAGTTGATATGGATCATGTGATCACTTAGATGATTAGAGGGATGTCTATCTAAGTGGGAGTTCTTAAGTAATTTGATTAATTGAACTTTAATTTATCATGAACTTAGTCCTAGTACTATTAGCATATCTATGTTGTAGATCAATAGCTCGCGTTTAGCTCCCCATTTTATTTTTGATATGTTCCTCGAGAAAATTAAGTTGAAAGATGTTAGTAGCAATGATGCGGATTGGATCCGTGATCTGAGGATTATCCTCGTTGTTGCACAGAAGAATTATGTCCTTGATGCACCACTAGGTGACAGACCAATTGCAGGAGCAAATGCAGATGTTATGAATGTTTGGCAAGCTCGATATGTTGACTACTTGATAGTTTAGTGCACCATGCTTTACGGCTTAGAATCGGGGCTTTAAAGATGTTTTGAATGCCACGGAGCATATGAGATATTCCAAGAGTTGAAATTAGTATTCCAGACTCATGCCCATGTCAAAAGGTATGAGACCTTTGACAATCACTTTGCCTACAAGATGGAGGAGAATTGCTTAGCTAGTGAGCATGTGCTCAGAATGTCTGAGTACTACAATCACTTGAATCAAGTGGGAGTCAATCTTCCAGATAAGATAGTGATTGACAGGGTTCTCTAGTCACTATCACCAAGTTACTTGAACTTCGTGATGAACTATAATATGCAAGGGATAACGGAAACTATTCCCAAACTCTTCGTGATGCTGAAATCGACGAAGGTAGAAATCAAGAAAAGCATCAAATGTTGATGGTTGACAAGACCACTAGTTTCAAGAAAAGGGCAAAGGGAAGAAGGGGAACTTCAAGAAGAATGGCAAGCAAGTTGCAGCTCAAGTGAAGAAGCCCAAGTCTAGAGCTAAGCCTGAGACTAAGTGCTTCTACTACAAAGGGACTGGTCACTTGAAGCGGAACTGCCCCAAGTATTTGGCGGATAAGAAGGATGGCAAAGTGAACAAAGGTATATTTGATATACATGTTATTGATGTGTACTTTACTAGTGTTTATAGCAACCCCTCGGTATTTGATACTAATTCAATTGCTAAGATTAGTAACTCGAAACGGGAGTTGCAGAATGAACAGAGACTAGTTGAGGGTGAAGTGACGATGTGTGTTGGAAGTGTTTCCAAGATTGATATGATCATCATCGCACACTACCTATACTTTCGGGATTAGTGTTGAACCTAAATAAATTTTATTTGGTGTTTGCCTTAAGCATGAATATGATTTGATCATGTTTATTGCAATAAGGTTATTCATTTAAAGTCAGAGAATAACTGTTGTTCTGTTTACATGAATAAAACCTTCAATGGTCATACACCCAAGGTGAATGGTTTATTGAATCTTGATCGTAGTGATACACATATTCATAATATTGAAGCCAAAAGATGCATAGTTAATAATGATAGTGCAACTTATTTGTGGCACTGCCATTTAGGTCATATTGGTGTAAAGTGCATGAAGAAACTCCATGTTGATGGGCTTTTTGGAATCAATTGATTATGAATCACTTGATGCTTGCAAACCATGCCTCATGGGCAAGATGACTAAGACTCCGTTCTCCGGAACAATGGAGCGAGCAACTGACTTATTGGAAATAATACATACTGATGTATGCGGTCCGATGAGTGTTGAGGCTTGCGGCGGGTATCGTTATGTTTTGACCTTCACAGATGATTTGAGCAGATATGGGTATACACTACAAAAAAAAGACACATCCGTGACATTTTGGGCCGAACGAAAAAATATTCTGTCATACTTATGACACTTCTATGATGATAATTGTGACAAAACACGGTATCATCATAGATGTGGTGGGCTCCTACTTCTATAACAAAAATTCATGACAGAAAATGGGCTTTTCCTCCTGGGAGGGCCGGAGACGCAGCTGCATGACATTCTTTGGGCCGTCCATGACTGAAAAAACTGTGGTAGAAGCGAGGGCGAGGAAAATATCGGGGTGCTCCCGGTTACGGTGGGTGGTCGGGGCCGAGCGATGCGTGTTTCTCTCATACACGCACGCGCGTGGATACGAGGCGTTGGGATCTAACTGAACCCGAGCGATTGCACTGCAGGCTACGCGTTACTGAACCCGAGCGATCGATCGATGGCTGTTAACTGAACCTGATCGAGCAATTCCTTCGCTACTGCTGCAAACTGAAGCCCATCGATGCTACCTCTGGATGACCAGTGAGCGTTGCTGGGGGGTTGGATGAACAGTTCCCGGTGGGGGTAGATGAACAGGACCCTCGTGGTGTTGCCTCTGGATGAACAGGACCCCGATCGATCGAGTCGGTTGGGGCTGGATGAACAGGACCCCGTGGAGGGCTGGATGAACAGGACCACCTCGTGGAGGGCTGGATGAACAGTAGACGGTGGAGGGCTGGATGAACAGTAGCCCGTGGAGGGGTGGTTGAACAGGAGCCCATGGAGAGGGTTGGTTGAACAGTAGCCGATGGAGTAGCGCATGGTGGAGGCTGGATGAACAGGAGCCCATGGATGAACAGTCGCAGGTGGAGGCTGGAGGAGGTCGACGGTGGATGAATAGTAGCCCGTGGAGGCTGGAGGGGGTCGACGATGGAGATGAACAGTATCCCGTGGAGTCCCGTTTTGCGGTACACCACACCCCTCCCGATGAACAGGACCCCCGCTTCGACCGTAGCGCTCCAACACAAGTCCGTTTCCTCAGTTTTGCGGTACGCCACACCCCTCCCAATGAACAGGACCCCCGTTTCGACCATAGGAGGTTCGTTTCCTCCGTTTTGTGGTACGCCAGACCCCTCCCGATGAACAGGATCCCGTTTCGACCATGGCCGGTCGAACACAAGGCTGTTTCCTCTGTCCTGCAGTACGCCAGGCCTCGTTTCCATTGGCTGTTCCGCCCAAGCCCTCCCGATGAACACGACGACGCATTCCGTTCCGACCCAGCCGGTTGGCTCCCCATGAAAACGACAACGACGCTATTTCTCCGTTCCGACCCAGCCATGTACACGAGCCCTGGCTGTAAGTATGCGCGAGTAGGCATTCGAGACCCCGCCCTTATGTACGTACGTGGCCATATTTTCTTTCTTGCACACTGGCCGCTGTGCGTACGTGTACATGCTACATGCGCGCCTCTACTACGACACGTACGCGCTCTACATCGACCAGTATGTACGTAAATGTTCGCGACCAGAATGACAACGCTATGTACGCTTCGACCAGGTGGGTCCCGACTGTCAAGCACTTCCTTGCGTGCGAAGATATAGCCGGTGGGTCCCAGCAGTCAGGGGGGCGAATCGTGTTTTTGCCCGGACGCACTTCTATATGCGGAAATGTAGCTGGTGGGTCCCAGCAGTCAGAGGGGAATGTTTTTTTCACGAAATATGGTGGCCCGTCCGGTGGCTCCCTGCTGTTAGGTGTGGGAATAATTATTTTGCGCGTAATAAGGAGGCACTTCCTTGCGAATGTCGTGGACCCAGCTGTCAGCCTCTCCATGTACAGTACTCTTCCGATGGAAGTCGGTCGTTGACCACATTGACCATGCCGCGCCCAGAGCAACACGACGGGGGACGACGGTGAGGCCTAGGAAGGGGACGGCGCGGAGCCGGTGAAGACGCGGTAGTGGATACCCACGCGGAGAGGAGTACGAGGGTTCACTGGTTCGGTTGCGGTGTGAGGCTACCATCGCCGCAGAATAACAGGGGGTGTGGGTGAGTGGAGGGATGGCCTGGCCAGCGGTGGGTGTAGTAGGGGGCGGTGAGGCCTCCGCGGCAGCACAGCCGGCCACGGGAGGCAGGAGCAGGCGGCACGACCGGCGCTACTTTGGGTGGCTGGAGCAAGAAGACCAGAGGTTGAAGAAGCACGAGGGTCGTTGGATGGACATCGTACGGTCACTGCAGCTAGAATTGTTTATATTGACTAAGTTGACAAAGCCCTTGGTACGCGTCAACTTAGTAGGCCCATAGGTCTGCTTCCGAAATGGTGCGCCCCAGATGTCAGGGGGAGGAATCATTTTTTGGGCGGGTGAAGCTAGAATATCCGAGATTGAAGAAGAAGCACGGCATCCGTTGGATGGACATCCAACGGCCGTTGCTGCTAGAACCGTGTGTTGACTATAAGTTGACAAAGCCTTGCATACGCGTCAACTCTCTTTTTTTAGGGGACACGTCAACTTAGTAAGGCCACAAGTGTGTGGCAGAGAACTTATAGCCCATTTGAGATTGGTAAGAATGTGCAGCCAATTTTTGAATTCTAGTAGAATTTACTACAGCCCATTTACAGTTTGTTAAAAGTACAGCCCATTTCAACTAACCGTTCAAAACAAAATTCAATAAAAATTCCCACATTTTGATGAGATCCGAAATATTTTTATCCCAAAATTTGTAGTCAGATTAAATACAATTTCAATATAAATTTATATTACGTAAAAATCCAACGAAACATTACGCTCGCAATAGTTAATGAAACTAAAGTTTTCAATATACAAAAATAATATTTTATAAAGTAATTATGTGTTTGGTGCATTTTTTATAGTTACTGCCCAGTTTTTATAATTACAACTCATTTATTATTTCTTAAAGCCCATTTTCTTGTTAAGCCTAATGCATCCCTCCTAGGAAAGATTTGCAGCCTAGCCGGCGGAGAATAATAACTTGACCTTGCCTGGGTATTCCTAAAAAAAGTATAGCTGGGCTAGCCATTTTCAGCTTGAAAAAAATTAATATCTGGGCTGGATATCTGGCCTGGCCTAGACGGGCCACAGCTCGCCCAGTTAATAGCTGCAGCGATGTTTTCGTTGTTGTTCAGAGGAGAAAAATTAATATCTGGGCTAAACATCGCTCAAGAAAAACTCTGCAGTGCTCACACCTCAAAAACACAAATACTGCTCGAGCTGCTTGGTCCCAGCTGTCGGCCGCTTCTTGTGCAATTCTCTCATTTATTGAGTACATAGGTTGACAATGGTGTGGGACCGTGATGTCAGGAAACCAGGAGGAAGCAAAAAATATATAGTTTTATATAATAATAAGGAGGCACTTGCGTACGTGCGGCTATGGCCCTGGTGGGTCCCCACTGTCATCCTCTCCAAGTAAAGTCATCTCCTCATCCTCATGTTTGTTGACCATGTTGACAACACGAGATGGCGGCGCCACAGCCAGTGAAACAACTCAAAGGATGACGAAGAGGGCCTCGCGGGCCCTACGGATGGTCTGATACAGCACCCACTGCTCATTCAGGAAGCCAGGATCATAGGGCTACATGTCCGTAACGGCATTGTCGTTCGTTTGTTCACAGGTGCTCGTCGAGGAGACGGAGGTTGCAGCATAGGTCCTCCTGCACTGGTAGCTCTTCCGCCATTAGGGCGTCGAAGTGCGGCCGCACCTGCTCTATGGTGAACACGGCATGAACCGGCTTACACAGTGGCGCCGGCTCCTGGTCGGAAGCTACGTCCGTCGTCTGATTGTTGTCGCTCAGCTCGGCGAGCTAGCTGGCGAGCCAGCATGTCCGGCTGCTAGACCGACCCGCTGTCAAGCACGAGTCTAACTGCCCTAGCCCACCCAGACCGCCTCCCTCGCCCACGCGCGCTTTCCGCCCGAAATGGTCAGCGCTGCCCGCCCTGCTTCCCGGTGCAGGTGATTGCTCCGCCTTCAAACGACACAAGTGTCGTCCGTCCGTCCTTCTGCCGCCCACATTAATGCTACGCGTTGCCGAGGCGGCTACTCCGGCGCCACACGTCCGTCCCTCCGCCTCCCACCATTGCTATATAAACTGCTGCGCCGGCCATAGCCGCAGTCATCCGCATCCGTTCCCTTTCTCCTGTCCACACCACTACTGCCCACCATGGCTTCCTCATGCTCCAGCACTCTTCTGGACAGGCGGACGACGGACCACACGGAGATGGCAGCCATTGTTGTCGACTAGCTGGCCGGCAGGTAGTCGGAGGACGACAACGTCCCAATGGAGAACAAGGTAGTCAATGATCCGGCGCCAACCCCCTCCTCCGCGCCATCCTTGCTGGTGCATTGCACCATGACCATCGGCGAGGCATGTGCCCAATATATGGACACGGTGAGGCAGAAGCGTGAGGAGCAGTTCCGGGAGGCGCAGGCCGACGCCGCCTACAACCACCATCTCCTCCAGGAGCACCTGCAGGCGGAGGAGCAGATCACCGCGGAGCGGGCGGAGCAGGAAGCACTGCACGACTCATACCACTCCGCCCGCGAGGGCCTCCCCGAGCGCTGGCGGTACCGCATGCAGGTGGCGGAGGTTGCGGCTGCCTACAAAGAGGGTGATGAAGCGGGCAAGGCACTGTTTGGCGAGACCGAGGACGAGGTAGAGGACAATGCCGGCTCCGACGAGTCCCCGCTCCGCTGGAGTTGACGAGGCCCTGCTCTGCCGAGGCCCCGCGGCGCCAACAACGAGGCAGAGGACACCGCCGGCTCCGCCGAGGCCCCACCCTACCGGCAACGAGGGGAGGATTTCCCCCGCTCCGCCGAGGCGCCACCCGCTGGCAACGAGACAAAGGACATCGCTAGCTCCGCCGAGGGCCCGCCCCGCTACCAATGAGGCCGTGCCACACAGAAAACGAGGAAGAGTAGAACACGGTAGGTCGCCGCTGCTCGGGTCCAAGTAAGGCCACCGCTGCTACCCTCCGGTTCCTGGCACTGAGCTATACATCATGGAGCAATTCCATGATTACAGGATGATTGAAGAGTGCTCCGTGGTTGAGCAAGCTCATGAGATCTGTCATTTGCTAGAGAACTTGAGCACTTCAGTTGTATGCTACCGGACAAGTTTGTTGCTGGAGGTATCATCACTAAGCTTCCTCCTTCGTGGATCTCATTGGCATTCTTGATGTGGAAGAAAAGGCGAGAGCAAAGGACACGCGTGCTCGAGGAATTGGGAGGATCTAGTGCCAATCTGGTACAGAAGAAGAACTTCCAGCCCCACAAGTTCAAGAACAAGGGCAAGTTTGATGGTAATGCAAAGTTTGATGGGAAGAACAAAGGTTGTGCAACACACGAACTTCAAGGAGAAGAATGATAAGAAGAAAGTTGTTTGTCATGTGGGGATCCTGATCATTAGGCTCCTAGTTGCCCTAATCGCTATGACAAGCTAGGCGGGTTGACCACTGACGGCCAGTTAGCTTCTTGGCGGTGACGTGGAGTCGGAGAGCTGTGTTGGAGAAGGACGCTGCTTCTACTTAACTGCTGGTGCAATTGGCTGACTGACACGTGGGCCCAAGAAGCATCTGGGCCACATGTCAGTTATGCAACTGCACCTGCAGTTAAGTCACTGAAGCTTCTTTTCGGCTCAGCCGGACACAGGTGGGTAGCTTTGGTTAATTAATTATACCTCCAGTGCACCCCTTTTTAGTTGAAAAATGTATGAAATGTAATGAAATCTGGCATGTTTATATGAAATCCTACCGTGTATGAATGAATTTATTTCGATTAGTTCGAATTCTTGTATCACTGGCATTGGATGAACATGCAAAACAATACGTACTAGCATTATTCCCAGGGTGATCACCTCGTTTGCAGCAGTTTCACATGTACTCCCTCCGGTCCTTTCTAGTCTGCATACAAGTTTTGTCTGCAGTCAAAGTATCTCTACTTTGACCAATCTTATAGAAAAAAGTATGCACTTTCACAATGTGCGAAGTAAAAAAGGAACAGAAGGAGTACAAAGAGTTTGAGCAGCTTTTTAGCGTTCATGTACATTGCAATCAAACACACAAGCCTGGCAATTCATAGAGAACATTCAAAACAATCGATGATTATGCATCTCAGTGATTCACATGTTAGAGCCAATATTTACTTCACAACTAAAGAAAAAATGGATCAACGCCGCTGACAGCAAAGGGCGTCCCATTCGAAAATACCAAACGCATGTCTTCTTGCTAAAATCAATGAGCAAAATTTGACAAGGTTATCCCATTCCAAAATATCAAATGCCTACGATTGTCGAATGGGCAGGGTTTGCCATCAGTTCGGACATTGACATGGCACCTCGTGCTAAATAAACCAGCTGTTCTTCTTGTGAAGTTCCACCAAAATCAACCAAATTCGCGCGGCACCTCCTTTCTTGTGGTGGAAATGAATGATTCGATGTATTCATGAACATTTTGTGCAGTTCCCATTGAAATCAAGCTGAGCACCCCTGTTTGCACAAATACAAAAAAAGTGTTTAGTATAAAGCAAACTGTACTATGAATTGACAGTTTAAACAGGCACCTACATGGTCCATGTAGAGCACACTTTTAGAAAAATGGAACTCACCGGAAAGAATCCTAGAACAACATTGTACTCGCGCATCACAACAAGAAAATGGAGATTTGTCAGTCCTTCTGAGCTGAAGTTAGTTTGGTCTTGTGGGGGGTAATGTAACCATCCTTCCGCTGCTCCTTCTGATGAGAAGATAGACATGGCTTCTTCATCCTGGCATAATCGGAACTAGTCACTTCACGTACTCCATATTCTTCTTCAGATGAGGATGATCCTGTTGTGCAAAGACAAGAGGACAACTAAATTCTAGCATCCATGTTTGCTCGAAAAAAAGGAAAGGAAATATTTAAAACAACACAGATGAAGCACTTCTCAAGGACAATACCACTTTTTGATGACAGTATCTAAAAAGTAGCACAACACCAATAGAGATGACAAAGCTCAATCATATGGATGAAATCAGTGGGCGAGTACCAACCTTGTCAGGAGGCTTATTGTGTAGAGCATACAGATGAAGCACTTCTCCAGAACCATCTGTTGATATCTACTGTGGTGGCCATGCTTACTATATACTCGTTGATTAGTTTAATGTTTCCAACATCTTCTTGTGCAGTTCCACTAAAATATATGGTATCTTCAAAGAAGATCCATGTTTGCACAAGTAGAGATAATTACGTATTACATTAAGAGTGGCATCAAATCAGTGGCAAAACAATTGCTCGTTCTAGCCATAGCAATAAATTAAGATGCAAAATTATATCATTACTTGTGTCATCACAGTTCCAATGCTTCATTACAGCATCGGGAGTTGATTTTTGTTTTTCTTCCACTTGTTCTTCCCCTTCATCACTTGGTTCAATAACAGACAAGCTTTGCCTTCAATGTAAGATTTGGCATGTCAATTAGGTTGCACAAGTATAGCACTAAACAATGACATTAATTTTCTGATGAAAGTGGCAAAATACAGGCCAACTGTTGTGAAATATCCTTATCTTACCTCAATGGGATATTACGGTGCACATACAGATTGGAAGTCTTGTCTCCATTTGTGCAGCTCACTAAAATCAAGCAACATTACCGTACAAGTAGCACAACATATGAAAGCACACTACAGAATCATGTGAAAGAAGGCTAGTACTGACCTCTCATGACGCGGAATTCAAACAACTCACAAGAAGAAGATCTGAACCAAATTTGCCAACATGGATAGGAAGTAAGATCTCCTCTTATGCGGTTCCACTAAGATAAAGCAATCAAGCAACGTTGTCGGTGTGGCATTTTGGTTGAACTACACAAAACACTCTTAAAACAAAAGTGTTCTATGCAGTGCAACAAAAGGTCACAATGGCAACGAGGTGAAGTAGATAACCCTGTTTACACAGAGGTGCAAAGGAAACAACTAGTGGTCAATAACGGTGGATGATACAGAAGCCAACAAAAAGAAGCAACTACCTTATCTAAATGGGAAAGAAAGCAAGACTGTAGCATTTCTCAAACGGTGGCATTGATTAATATTAACGAAGAGATTATATTAACAATAAAATTCGTTAAACATGTAATTTGCTTTTAACTCTGGCATTGCATCAATTTTCCAGTGGCATTATTATAGGGTGTTTGTTTACAGTGACATTTTGGGGGAGGGACTAAAAAAACTCCGTGTCAGTCCCATCTAAACCAAACAGGAGGGACTTTTAGGGACTAAAAGTGGGCATTTGGGACTAAAGAAAGAAGACCCCGAGGGAGAGTCTTTTTGGGACTTTTTCCAACAGTTGCCCCTGCCACGCATCGCACCTTGTCTCTATTAGTTCATTACTAGGGGTAACATGGTCTTTTAGCATGTCATTTTATAACCTCTAGTCCATGTTTAGTCCCTGGAACCAAGCAGGTAGGGACTAGGGAGTTTTTAACCAAATAGGGTCTAAGATTAACAACAGCTAAAGAGTTGCACGGGACAGTGGACGCACCAGCACCATGTGTATCTACCGATGTACTGGGGTGATGCACAGTCTGTTGCAACAAAGAACAAGCAACCAAGGAGCATATTTGTGTTGGTCCTAGTTTTGTTATCTTTAGACACCTTTCCCTATGTGAGCGCAGCAAATCTAGTCCTGCTCAAACTCTACAGCCTTGTCCCCCAATACAAAAGATCAGTTCGTTACAGATGTGCATATTGCGTTTGTCATTGTTTTCCCTTTTCGAACAACGTAGGTGCTGGATAGCCAGTCTGTACTAGTACTTTTCCCCCTTCCTTTCCTCTTTGAACCACGTCCTAGATTTATGCTATACAACTTTCCCCACTACTTTCCCCCATTCCTTTCCTCTTTGAACCATGTCTTAGATTCACGCGATGCAACTTTCCCCACTACTTTCCCCCTTCCTTTCCTTTTTGAACCATGTCCTAGATCCATGCTATACAACTTTTCCCACTACTTTCCCCCATTCCTTTCCCCTTTGAACCACGTCCTAGATTCATGGTATACAACTTTCCCCACTACTTTCCTGTTTGATCCAACACCTAGATTCGAGTGTAGAAGCAGAAAAAGCACACATGCAGCTAGAGCAATGCATGTGGAATAAGTAAATTATACCTTAAGGTTCTTGGGGTGTGGTTCGGTGGGGAGGCCATTCAGCCCACACTATGTATGGCGGCGAAGAAGAAGGGGTCGGAGGCCCTCCCGCACCGCTGCTGGGTGAAAGTGAATAGCTGTGCCGGTAGTGGATTCCCTCCCTCGCCGACAGCGACAGCGTTAAGCCTCCTTCCCTTCTCGGCAGACGGATCCTGTCGGCTCTTTGACCAGCAGTGAGGGGAGAGAGAGAGAGGCCAACGAAGTCTTGTTTAGATCTGGAGAGGATGAGAGAGTGTGAAGAGAGCAACTACAAGCAAACCAGCAGTGAGGGGAGAGAGAGAGGCCAATGAAGTCTTGTTTAGATCTAGAGAGGGTGAGAGAGTGTGAAGAGAGCAACTACAAGCAGACCAGCAGTGAGAGGAGAGAGAGAGGCCAACGAAGTCTTGTTTAGATCTGGAGAGGGTGAGAGAGTGTGAAGAGAGCAACTACAAGCGTTGAGGCTCCAGCGTGTATATATATACTGAAGAGAGTGTGAAGAGTGCAAACCCTAGAAAACAAGCGCCGAGGCTGCAGCTGATTGTATATCTCCGTATCCATCCATTTTGAGCAGTCAAAGAATCCTCCTGGCACGAATTATGCTCAAGTGTAGTTATCGAACCCGAGACCTCAAGTTTGATGAGCGAACAAGCTAACCAGCTACACAACCCTCCCGTTATGTTCAACGAGAGGAAAATAACCTTTTATACGTTCCTACATTTGTGTGACAAGCATGCCATGTTTTTTTGTGTGGGAGTCATTGGGATTTAAATCATAATCGTGTCATGTGGCTTTGGTGGTAAGACTATCCACAGTGGTGCAGAAATAATGCAGCCTTAGTCACCTTACCTCTCTCCATGTAGTACGTTGGGTCCCACCAGTCAGAGGGTGAAACAAACAAATTAATAAGAAAAAATAAAAGCGCCAGCGGTGTATCTTACCTCACGTTGCTACTGCTCGGGAACACTGTCCAATTGATCCCTTTGTTCGCTCACGTACTATTTTAAGTGAATCCTTATTATAACATGCACACAATTTTGGGCACTTGTATTTGACCTAAGTCAGTGTGCCACTGTATCTCGTATGACTCCCTCCGTCTAGGTGTAATAAGTCACGTTAGAAGGTGCAGCGGGACCAAGGTGCAAGTAGATTGGAGGAGAAGGAGAAACTTGACCGATCATTCCTCCAATCAAAGCCCTGATTTCTGTCTCTAAACGCAACAATTAATCCAGACAACTAAGAGATGCCGTTTTAGCTACCATGCAAGGCCACGTATTAACTCGCATGCAAGCCGACTTTGATTTCTTGACTGATCAACGCGTAGTTGCGCTCCATGCATTGGGTTTCCGAGGGAGATAACAAGGCATAGTAAGGAGTGTTTGGTTACATTGCTTAGGCTGGTCATAGAGGTGAGTAACTTGGACTAGTAACATGCATATGTGTAACGCCCCAGATTCGATGCGCCAGGTGTCCGCCAGTTATTCATCGTCGTTGCCTTGTCATTTGCTTGTGTGTTGCATTTTGTCATGTCATCATGTGCATTGCATTGCATATGTGTTCGTTCATGCATCCGAGCTTTTTCCCCGTTGTCCGTTTTGTAATCCGGCACTCCTATGCCCTCCGGCGTTCCCCTTCTTGTCTATTTTCGTGAGCGGGTGTTAAACGTTCTAGGAATGGCCCAAGGTTTGCCAAGCGGCCTTGGTATACCACCGGTAGACCGCCTGTCAAGTTTCGTGCCATTTGAAGGTCATTTGATACTCCTACGGTTAACCGGGTAACCGTAAAAGCCCTCTTTGTGTTGCAGCCTAACACCCCTCCAAAGTGGCCCAAAACCCATCCAAACCCCCTCCATGCTCTCGGTCGTTTGATCACGATCGTGTGGGCGAAAACCGCACCCCATTTGGACTCTCCTGGCTCCCCTTCCCCGAAATTTCGGGTAAACCCTAGATCATTTCCCCTCCGCGCCGCCGGATGTTTCATCCTCCGCCGCCGGACATGTCCGCCATCGCCCCCTCGCCCAATCGCCGCCCGCCACGTCGGTGCCGCCGCCTTTCTCTCTCCTCCTCCGCCACGCCAGCCACCGGCCCGCCGGGGCCCGGATCGGGCCCTCTCGGCCCGCGCGCCCGACCCCGCCACCTGGATCCCGCGCCGCTGTATCCTTCCTTGTCCGCGACGCCCGAGCCAGCCCCTGGTTCTGCCGCCGCCGCCTTGCCTCGCAGCGCCGGCGACCTC
>NC_041393.1:500498073-500501345 GCF_002162155.2 Triticum dicoccoides | reverse complement strand
CCTGTGCGCGCCGCCCCGCGGCCCACGCCCACCTCCGCCGGAGCGCCGCCCCGCCCTGCCGGAGTAGCGCCGCCGCCCCTGCCCGATCCACGAGGGATCGAGGAGGAGGCCGAGCTCCTCCGCACGTGGGCCGCCCCCTCCCCCACTGGCCCATCTCCCCGGCCCAGCCACCGGCCTCCCCATCCTGGGCTTTGGCCCATTAGGTGAGCTCCCCACCGGCCCAATCCTCCGCCCCGAGCGTCATTTAGTCAATCCCGCCCATCTCTGTTTTTTTCCGTAAATTTGACCAAGTCACTGACATGTCTTCACGAACCACCACTGCTAGAGAAAAGCTTACCAGTAGCGCTGTTTTTTTGCTACCAGTAGCGCGGGCACCAGCGCTACAGGTATTTTGTAGCAGTAGCGCGTTTCTAGACCAGCGCTACTGGTAAGTTCAAGTACTAGTAGCACATTTTTAGGCCAGCGCTACTGCTAACATTTATGTTTTTTTAATATTTTGGCATTGTACATGTTTAAACAGATATCTTTTATACAATAACAACTCATCATGAACTAGTCTGTTTAAATAGCATATTCATTACCACTAGTCATCACCACCAAACAATGTTCGTCCATGAGACATCATATATATAACAAGTTGGTCACTAGTCATAATCACAACTCCTCACCCTACTCATCAACTTGAACACATTGTAGCACATAATAACACATTCTACCTAGGACCTACTCCTCTCATAGGACCTACTCTACCCTCTCTTAGGTAAAATATCATAAAATAAGATAGGCATTGACTCTTCATTAAGGAAACTAGACTCTCCATAATGAAGAACGGAGATCATCCTGTCTCCAAGTCTTGGCCTACGCACAATGTTGCTTCCAAGTAGCTCTCTACGATGGTTGAAACATTTTTTCCAATCATTTATTATCATGGCTTCCTCGCTTTTAAAAATCCGATATGGACAGGAGTGATGTGGATACTGCGGCTGACCTGGCCGTGGTGGCCGTAAGCTCATAACATCAATAAGGCCTCTTGGCAACATCAGATGAGACACACAATCCATCGTGATTTTCTATTCAAAAACATAGTAATAACTTTGTAGTTAGCAATGTAGTTTTAGTTTTAGAAAAATTTATGCAAAAGATGCACGGATATCGTAATAGTAGAAAATCTTACCATGTTATCTCCATTGATGTTACCGTAGCACACCACGTGCACTAGCGGCACATATTAACCATAATTTTGAGGAATACGATAATAGCTATTGTAATTCTCAAGATCACTAAAAAATGCGATAATACCATCTTTCTCCTTATAAGTTAATTGTGCTTCATCATTGTAGTAGTAGGTTCTGTCTACCATCTTCCGTACATTTTTTGAAGAATGAAAATAAGCTGTCAATGGAAATAAGCTGTCAAATATTTTGAAATAAACAATATAAATTACTTAGTAAATATGTTTAAGAAACTCACACAACGTTAGAACTGGAAGCGTGTCAACAAGGACCCAAATGGTCATATCAGGATCACTAAGATCGAAGGTGAGAAGCATACCCTCATGAAAATCATACGCCTTGGAAAGGGCTTCCCAATTCGGGCAACCAAAATTGGATGAGTTCACAGAATTGTATAGTTTTACAGCAAAATCATAACCATGATGGGTCCTTAGTTGAATTATCTTTGTCTCCATGCTTTCATGATCTTCAAAACCCATCTTCTCCAAGACATAGCATCTTGCATGGCATGGGATAAGCTAGTCAAATTGTAAAAGACGGAAATTACACGTTGAAGAAGCAGAGAAGTCGTGTAAAAATAACAAAAAACTCTTGTCATCGTTGCGAACCGTATCAACATCGAAGGTCTCTTGGAGCTTGATGCTGAAGCGCCGACCTTCTACCAGGTGAGGCCTGTCGCACAGACTGCGCTCATGTTCGCAGTAATCACACATAGCGAATTCCCTTTCATCGTCGGACATTTCCTAATAGGTAATTAATAATCCATCATCAAATACATATATAGTAGTTTGTAGCAAAGATCATCATATAACAACTAAAACACCTAAAATTTGTAGTTTGTAGTAGTTTGTAGCAAAGATCATCATATAATCCATCATGAATACATATATAGTAGTTTGTAGCACAAACCGCGCTCATCTTTTGCATTCAATAAGCAAATAACTAATAGGTAATTAATAATCCATCATCGAATACATATATAGTAGTTTGTAGCAAAGATCATCATATAATATCACTAATACATCTCGAATAATAGCTCCTCTAGGTTCAGTGTGCCGCGGTGGACACCCAAAGAGAAGGAACCATCACCGGATCATAGCTCCGGTGAGATCCCCAAAGAATCTGCCAGGTATTGGAGAACCGGCCGTTCACCAACGCAACCAAGTAGCATTGGACGTGTGTGTTCTCCTCCGTGACATGGTCTTGTACCACCTGCGCGGGGACTCAAGCCTCTCCACCGATGCAGGCCCACGTGACCGCCACCAAAGAAGCTCCGGGTCGACGACGGGCTGGCTCCTCACTAAGCTGCGCTCACCAGAAGGTAGCACAACCCAGTACCAGCCCGACGGAGCCCAGTCCCGGACATGGCCCCTCGGCTCAACCAGGAGTCCTCCGCCGAGTCGACGACGAGGATGCGGGATAGGCATCGTCGACATCGAGAACAAAATGCTTAATTATGAAAACAAAATTAATAAACACTTAGCAAAATTTGGCATGACCTTTGCTAAAAACAGGACCAAATCGAGCGCCTGAAATTTGCCAGAACGTAAACGAATCGACATTTCTGGCAAAACATAGGCCACTCGGAAAATTATGACATGTCCAAAATATGACATGTTCAAAATATGACATGTCCACTGCAAATTTGCATATAACAGGAAAAATTGCTTTAACTAAAATAACAACAACAATTGCTTTAACTAAAAAAATACCTAGAATTCTGTTAACTACACCTAAAACAACTAAAACACCTAAAATTCTGTTAACCACACCTAAAACAACTAAACCACCTAAAATTCTGTTAACTACACCTAAAACAACTAAAACACCTAAAACTCTTTTAAATACACTTAAAACAAATTCAACATTATTCTAAGAACACCTACATTATTCTAAGAACCTACATTTTTAACTAAAACACCTACAAATTTAACTTAAACACCTAAAAATTCAACTAAAACACCTACATTATTCTAAGAACCTACATTTTTCAACTAGGATTCAAAATAATTAACTACTCTCTAATAACTATAACTAGGG
>NC_041393.1:500400224-500497669 GCF_002162155.2 Triticum dicoccoides | reverse complement strand
GAGGGCCGTCGCGGGGGAGGGCGGCCGGAGTAGGACGTGGGGGTGGCGGCTGGATCGGGGAATGACTAAGGGATTCGATCTGGTGGTGTGAGCGTGTGAGTGTGAGTGAGGGGAGAGGGGAGGTGCGTGGGCTGGCGCGGGAGGAAGAGGTGGGCTTAGCGGCAGCGCGGGGGAGGAGACCCAGCGCTATAGCTAAAGCTGCAACGGGGGGTCGAGAGCGTGGCCCATTAGCAGTAGCGCTGGCCGTGAAATCCAGCGCTACTGCTAACGTGTGCTTGTAGCGCTGGTGCTGGCCGTATCTAACCAACGCTACTGCTAAATGTCTACCTATAAGCATTTTCCTAGTAGTGCACCATTGTTTTCAATGTCTTCACACATTTTTAGGGGGCATCTTTGGTAGGTAAACCGAATCAATAAGGGACTACTACGGTACTACTTGTGTTATCCTGCAATTCTCACAAACAAATTAGTCCCTCAACCAAGTTTGCCGTCAATACTCCAAGACCAACTACGGGTGGCACTAGATGCACTTACAAGGTGTTTCAGGAACTTCATCAGTTTTAGTAATTTCACCAGTTTTAGCATTCTCGTTATCTTTAGCTCTAGGAAGTTGTTCATCAAGAAATTCACCCAGTGGCACATTATCATCAAGCAAGGTACTAGCATTATCATAAGCATTACTCATAGCAGAAGCATCATCATCAATAACTTGCGACATATCAGGATTAATAGCATATGGTGGTGTTGCAAGTTTATCCATAATAGAAGGTGAATCAGGTACAAAGCTAGATGTCAGCTCCTTACCTCCCCTCGTCTTAGATGGAAAAAATCTTGGTTCTCGTATCTTTTAGATTCTTCATAGTAATAAATAGATAATAATCTCAAGTGACTCAACAAATATAGCTATGCTCCCCGACAACGGTGCCCGAAAAAGGTCTTGATAACCCACAAGTATAGGGGATTGCAACAATTTTCGAGGGTAGAGTATTCAATCCAAATTTACTGATTCAACACAAGGGGTGCCAAAGAATATTTGTAAGTATTAGCAGTTGAGTTTGTCAATTCAACCATACCTGGAGATTAAATATTTGCAGCAAGGCGATCAGTAGCACAATAATATGATAGTTTTGATAAAAGTGGTAACAGTAGCAATAGTAATGGTAACAACATTGATGATTTTGTATCAGTTGTAACAGTAACAATAGCAATAGTAACTTAGCAAGAGCAATAGGTGGAGAATTCGTAGGCATTGGATCAGTGCATTCGTTGGATGATATTCATCATATAACATTCATAACCTAGGGCGATACGACACCAGCTCCAGTTCATAAATATAATGTAGGTGTGTATTCCGTAAATAGTCATACGTGCTTATGAAAAAGAACTTGTATGACATCTTTTGTCCTACCCTCCCGTGGCAGCGGGGTCCATAAGGAAACTAAGGAATATTAAGGCCTCCTTTAAATAGAGAGCCGGAACAACGCATTAACACATAGTGAATACATGAAATCCTCAAACTACGGTCATCACCGGAAAGTATCCCAATTACTGTCATCCTGGGGTTTATGGATCATAACATGTAATAGGTGAATATGACTTGCAAGATCGGATCTAGAACATAGATATAATGCTGAAAACATAAACGGTTCAGATCTAAAATCATGGCACTCGGGCCCTAGTGACAAGCATTAAGTATGGCAAAGTCATAACAACATCAATCTCAGAACATAGTGGATACTAGGGATCAAGCCCTAACAAAACTAACTCGATTACATGATGAATCTCATCCAACTCCTCACTGACCAGTGAGCCTACGAAGGAATTAGAGCATGTTTGGTTCGCACCCTCGGCTCCTTGCCTGGAAAATCTTAGTGCCTCGCGTCGGCCTGGTGAGGTTAACTTTTCCCGCCTGCCCAGGATAGCCTGGCATCGATGCGTTTGGTTCATCCCTGGTATGCTGTTGCCCTGCTGTAGTGTTGTTGTGTCATCTAACGAATAATAAAAAAAATCTTAAGTAGGAGCCAAGCATGGTGCGGCACGGTCCAGGGGAAAGAAACAGGACGCCTGGGCCAGGCTAATCCCGCTGCCTGAGCTATGCATGTTTTTCCTTATTTTTTTTATTCAACTCTACCAGGCTAATCACAGGCCTATGCCAGCCAGGCTAGGCATGCAGTCTATCTCTCAGGACACGAACAAAACAAGTTCCAGGCAGAGTTCAGGGAGCCTCCAGGCCAGGCGTGAGGTGGCGTGGATGCCAACCAAACACGCTCTTACTCACTCCCGGTGGGGGGCATCATGGTGATGAAGGAGGGTTGGTGATGACGAAGACCGAAGATTCCCTCTCCGGAGCCCCGAACGGGTTCTAGATCTGGCCTCACGATGAAGAACAGGAGGTGGCGGCGGCTCCGTATCGTGAAACGTGATGAAACTTCCTCTGTTATTTTTTTCTCCAAAAATAGGATTTTATAGCGTCGAAATTAGGGCCAGGGAGGCCGCCAGGTGGGCACAACCCACCAGGGCGCGCCTGGTGGGGGTGGCGCGCCTTGGTGTATCGTGCTCACCCAGGGCACCCCCTCCGATGGTTCTTGGTCCCAATATTTTTTATTTTTTATGAAATAAATCTCCAAAAAGTTTCTTTCCAATCCGAGAACTTTTATTTCTGCACAAAAACAACACCACGGTAGTTCTGCTGAAAACAGCGTCAGTCCGGGTTAGTTTCATTCAAATCATGCAAATTAGCGTCCAAAACAAGGGCAAAAGCGTTAGGAAAAGTAGATATGACGAAGACGTACCAATATCCTTAGCATTTTGAGGGGTCCACAACCACATGTCCTTGCCATGCCTACACTAAACTTTCCTGAAATTATTTTTAAATAGACATTAGTTCAATGATGTATATGTTGTTATTAATTATCAAAATCATCCGGGTATTAGTTGCGCTTTCATTCTCTTTCCTACACTTGTCGACATCGTTGAAGTGTGGGACCTCCTCCATCATCACACTCATCGTGTGGTTGATATGGAAGCACTAGAACATCTTCATCTTCAATGAGACAATGACACGCAACCCTCAGTCACTCGCTTAGTGCAAACTAGTTGTGACGACGCCTGTCTCTAGGCTAGAGCCGACGCGCATGGGATAGATGGGATGTTGCGAGAGGCCTAGACCTTTCATCCTAGGGCTAAGCACCGCCAGGCCTACTGCTCGGGATGTCGGACACACGCCTAATTTGTACACGTGTTGTCTAATACTCTTTCCTTATACTCCCTGTGTTCTAAAATAGATGACCCAAATTTATACTAATTTTATACTAAAATTAATATAAAATTGAGTCATCTATTTTGAAACGGTGGGAGTAACATGTAAAACTTTCTATCTGCGAAGATACATAAGCTTTTGTGTATGCGAAAAACAAACTAATTTTGTCGGCCCTGTTGTTAATAGCGTACACGTGAAAACTTCGGGTCGCTGGTTCGAGCCCTTTGGGTTGCACTTTTTCATTTGAGTTAAATTATTTAATTTACACTCAACTTTCGGTTAGGCGTGCATGTGGGTTACCTATGGGTTCGTGGTTCGAAACCTCGCACGTACTCCATCTGTCTCATAATATAAGAGCTTCTATGTTATTATGCGATGAAGGGAATACTATTTTACTCAATGTAATTTGTGTTCTTCCTGACAGCTGGGCCTCTAATATTATTTTATGTGAAAAACCTAAGGTTTTATTTTGTAAAAAAGAGCAGGTCAGTCATCCTATCCTCATCATTCGGTCACTGACAATGGGCCCCACACCACACCTGCACGCCTCGTCAGCATCGCATACGTATACGATCAAGTTTTGCTTCGTATTTGTACCGCAAAGCCAAGTTCTTGCATCACTTTAATGTACATCACAACTTGTAGCATTAAAGTGATCGTCCATGCCAAAATCTAGCACCAGTGATGTAATTGATTTTTTTACTGGTGGTGCAGGAATACGACAGATAGAGTTGCTCGACAACTACCCGTTGGATGGTTAGGAGGAAAGTGGTATCTCAGCCGATCAAGTTTAAATCCTGGTGCTCGCATATTTTTCTGGATTTATTTCAGGATTTTCGGCGATACGCTTTCAGTGGGAAGAGACGTTTCCGTCGACTATGAGACGCGTACGGTGACTTTATAAATCTCAAGATGATATACCGGCTCAGTCTCTCGGAGATGTTCATAGGTGTAGGGCGTGCGTTAAAAGGGTTAAGTGTATGCGCGTATATATGATCACTTGTGTCTGTACTTGTGTTATAAAATAAAAAACAACTCTGGATGGTCCGGCGACGGTGGATAACGCACGCAAGTCACAGGTAACTTACCGTTTGGAGCCCTACCACGAAGGAGTTTTTTTCTTCGTTGCGGGGTACCATGACGGAATTTGCCAATTCCCCATTCTTCACAAGGTTTATAGAAACCCTTCTCTTCTCTCCCCCTTCCATTATTCCTCTTCCTTTTCTTCTCTTCCCCTCTCTCCCCCTTTCCTTCTAGGGTTCTGCGGATCATTGTAGAATGAAGATCTCGTACCTCGATTTGCCATTCCTACCCGTGCGTCTCTGAGACGGCGCGAATTGCTGGGCTTGTCGACCGCTCGTGCTCGCCACGCGTGGTCACGGCGCACCCCGGCGGCGCTCGTTGATTTCGGAGGGGTTCTTCAAGCCTGAGCACTCGTCGATTTAGCATCAAAGTCTCCTGGAATCAGGTAAGCCCATGGCCTATTTTGCACTGTGTTGCGCTAACGTGGAATCCTTCCGGATCTGCAGGATTTGGTGGTGCTAATGTGATTCCATGTATGAATTATTGCAGGCAAGGATTGGAACCCCCTGAAGCAGCATCTTATTGGCATCTCGAAGCTTCTCGGACCAAGTTGTGGTATCTGCAAACGCCAACCAAGGACAGGTGAGGCGTCCGCTTTGTTGGTCGCACGTCAAATTTTCACGAAGCTGTAGGCTAGGATGGTCCTACTGAAGCAAATTGTGCTGTTAGTTGAACGTCAAATTTCCACGAAGCTGTAGGCTAGGGTTTTCTTTGGGTGGGGGGCTAGTACGATCCACGTTTGAATTGTAGAGGAAGGATTGAAGTTTCTTAAGCTATGATATCTGAAACAACTGGAGGCAGGTCAGGCGTACCCTGTGTTAGTCGCACTTCAAATTTCATGAAACTGTAGACTAGGATGGTCCTTGTGAAGTGAATCCTGCTGGTGTGTCTTTGAAGTAGTGGTTATCCAGTTCGTCCTGTATATTGCTTGAATGTCCTAACAGCTGTACGCTATAAGATTGTTCACCCGTCAGCAAATTACATGCCCAGTCTTCTTTTATTTAATGATCCAGCTTTGTGTTTTCAGATTGGCGGTTGTGTGTGTTGTCCTCTACTACACCCGTTTTCCCCTTCTACCTGCTCATTTTTGTACTTCTGTTTCTTTCCTTTTTCTTGTTATCTCTGCATCCATATTTAAGGTAGTGTTCTTGCAACTCCTATGATATGACAACTGGAAATTGAGGTATGGTATGGTGGAACTCATAAGTTTAGAATCTCCAGGCTTCATAAGCTATGTGCTGAGCATCTGTAGTAACTGATTAACACTTCTTATGCTAGTATTTTGAATAGGCATTTAAACTAACAATTAAACGTGGTTGAGAGCTTTGGAGTCACAGTTCACATTTTATTTTTTGCACAAGATATGAATAATCTATTTGGATGTGCTGTTTTGAAGGAACTAAGAGATAAGAGTCTAATTGATAATTATATTTTACAGAATGGAAGCAGAATGGTTCTCGGGTATCAAGGCTGTCACCTCAACCGCCACGACAGTGGTATCTGGTTTAAATGATTGGATTGCTTTTCTTCAATGGTTCCAGCCAGACAAAACTTTGGAGAATGGACAGCTGCAGGAGGAGCTCTGGAAACTCGAGACAACAATGCCAATGATGCAGGAAATGATCGATAAAGCAGAGTGGTCAAGTCATAAGGACCCAGTAGCAAAACTTTTAGAAGAACTCAAGAGTGTCTTTTATGATAGTGAAGATACTCTTGATGATCTGAACTATTACGTGCTGAAATCAAAGATAGAGAAAGGTGCACTGCCAACAGATTTCACTAAGAGCACAGTCTGCTGTGGCTTTGGTAAAGTGAAGGAACTGCAAAGAAGGGCCGAACATCTGATAACTCAGTTGAATTTCATGGTTTCACACAACGAGAGGCATTTTGTGAAGTCATTCAGGCCAGAAACAAGTTCTCTTCCAAATGAACCTAAGATCTTTGGCCGCCAAAAGGAATTGATGGAAATTATTCAATTGCTTGGCGTGCCAGTAAGCATCCATAGTGGTGGGAAAAGAAAAAACAGTAAAAGTGCAACTGATGCACTCAGCACCCAGGAAGCTTTCATTGATGATGCAAGAAATGAAGGTGTGGGTGTACTGGCTTTAACTGGCATTGGTGGTGTAGGTAAAACAACTTTGACACAACAAATCTACCATCATCCTCTGGTAGAAGCTCATTTCGACCAACAGCTTTGGATATGTGTGTCCGATGACTTTGACGTTAAGAGATTGACAAAAGAGCTCGTACAGTCCTCAGGGGAGAAAGCATTGTCAGATAACCTGAATTCTCTCCAATCAATACTGGCTACTGCTGTCAAGTCTAAGCGGTTTCTGCTCGTGTTAGATGATATATGGGACGATGTTCTGACTGAAAATGGACAGGAATGGGAGAACTTCTGTGCTCCTCTAACACGTGGGCTTCCAGGAAGCATTATCCTAGTGACTACCAGGTCTGTTAAGGTAGCTAAGAAAGTGTGCACAGTTGGGACTTTTCCACTAGAAGGTTTACAAGCTGATGCCTTCTGGGAGTTCTTCAGATCATGTGCATTCAATTGCAAGGGCTGCAAAAATGATGCAGATTTAGAAACCATTGCAAGGAAGATTGTTCCCAAACTGAAAGGGTCTCCTCTAGCTGCCAAAACTCTTGGCCGGTTGCTAAGGGTGAATCATGACATTGAACATTGGAGAAATGTCTTAGATAGTGAGCTTTGGGAATTAAAGCAAGAAAAGGAGGAGATCTTGCCGGCTCTTAGATTGAGCTACATTTATCTGCCTTTCCGTTTGAACAGGTGTTTCTCACTGTGTGCAATGTACCCAAAAGACCATGTCTTTCAGATGGAAGTTGCTGTTCACATATGGTGTGCCCAAGGTTTCGTGGAACCTCAAGGTCAAATTCCTCTTTCAGATATTGCGCGTTCCTATTTTCAAGAACTTATAGACCGCTCACTCTTTCAAGAAGCTGAGGGGGCACCTGATGCATACGTCATTCATGATTTGATCCATGATATGCTCCAGTTAGTCTCAGCAAATGAAAGTTTCGTCGTAAGAAATGAATATGACCTTCTAAATGTTCCTCAAAATGTCCGGCATTTGTCACTGTTCACAGAGGAGAATTTTGATTCCAAAAGATTTATGATTCTATCTCAGCACAAGAAGCTGCGGACAATTTTTATCAAGGAATCATTGAACCAGACTGCTCTTATTCCTGTAATTGACTGTTGGTCCAGTGCCTTGAAATATCTCCGTTTTCTGTCTTGTGGCTTTAATGCTATAAAGGTGCTGCCTGAGACTGTTGCTCGTTTTAAGCTTCTGAGGTGCTTAAAGTTTGGAAGCTCCAGGACTTGTACTTTTCATACATTCCCAGAGTCATACTGTTGCCTTTATAATCTGCAAACGTTCGTGGGGCTAAGCTTCATATTCCAGAACTTACCAAGGAACTTCACTAGACTTGTCAACTTGCAGCACTTCAGAATTAATACTCTTACTCATCAGAGACACTGCACACTATATTCTGTTCCTTCCGAGTTCTCCCATATCAGATTGCTAAGGTACATGAATCTTAAGGGAGAACTGAATCTGGAAGGCATGTCCTATCTGCAACCAAATGATGTACAACAGCTCGAAATGAGCAAAAGAAAGGATATTCGGAAACTAATATTAGCTTTTGACCAGCGTAGGGGCACCTCTGATAGTGATATGGAAGTTCTTGAGGCTCTTTGCCCCCATCCAGATGTCATTCAGTGCCTGGATATCAAGTATTTCAAAGGCGACTTAAATCCTACTTGGTTTAAGCCATCAAACCTGCAGAGCTTAATGCAGCTCCACTTCATAACATGTGATATACGTACAGTATCTTGGGGTGGTGACCATGCTGGCACTATGTTCTCAGCTCTCACTTTTTTGAACATTTCTATGTGCAGCAGACTGTCTTCGCTTGAACAACTTCTACAGGCACCTGGTCTTCCAGCAATCAGAATAATTAGTATTGACCGTTGCCCAGAGTTGGTGAACCTTCCTGTTGAAACCTTTGAAGCTTTTGAATGTCTTGAAACACTGAGCATCTGGAGCTGCCCAAAGATTAATTGGGAAAGGCTTGTTGGGTTGCCGCCTTCATTGCAATATCTGAACATGATTGATTTTGGTCAATTTTCTGATCACTTCCTGAGCTGCCTGGAAGATCTAGCATCGCTACTGAAACTGAATTTATCTTCTGAATCTTTGACTTCAATTCCCATACAACAATGGTCATCTCTACTGCGCCTGGATGTTTGGAACTGTAGCAAATTAACAACAGTTGACTTCACTCCTCGTTCCTTACCAGCAGTAAAAGTAATCACAATTCGAAATTGTGAAGCTTTATTGTCTCTACCTGGCGAAACGTTTGTGGAGTTCTGTTGTCTAGAGGAATTGATGATACGTGAATGTCCAAATATTGAGTGGAGAGGCTTGACATTTCCTATATCGCTTCGGGAGCTGTACCTCAATGACTGTGGAGACATCTCACCATGGGTTCCGAACTCACTGGAGCACCTCAACCACTTAACCCATCTGGCGTTGATGAACCTCAAGTACATCAAATCTATCTCTGCACAAATATGGGCACAGAGTTTGTCAAAGCTGGAATTCTTGCAGATCCGTGAGTGTCCTCATCTGCAAGCGATTGGTGGTCCCAAAGGAATTGCAGGCATTACTAATGCATTTGTTGAATCGTGTGACAAGCTAAAGGGTATAAAGCAACCTTTCCGGAGAGGTAGAATGGCCCACTTCGGCCACTTTTGACACATGTAAGTGTTCTAGAAGCAATACCATTTACTGTCCATTACGTAATCCTGTTTATGTTTTTGTTTTACAGTTGTTAGCAATTGTTAAGTTTCTCTTTTCATGATGGCTATTTTCAGTCATGTCTTGTTTTTGCCATTACAACATGAGAGTTTGAAGCGGATGAAACTTATTATCCTAAGGAAACCTATCCCTTACCAGAATTAGACATGTGTCAGTGTACTGCAAGTTCTACTTAATCAGTCCTTATCATGTTTAAGTGGTACTGCTGCCATTTCTTGTACTGAAAGATACAGCTTAATCACTGTAGTGTTAGTAATTCACTCTTAAATTTAAAGGTCAGAGGCCCGGCCCCCATATTGTTGGTAATCTTATGGACAGACCAACATTGGAAGAAAACCTCTATTTTAGTTTATTGCCTCTGGATTCTGCAACTGTTTCCTTATTTGACCTTCAGTAGTTCTGGGTATGTGAGATGGATTATATAATTTTGGATGTATTTAGATTGACTTGCCACTTGTTGGAACAGTTGATGTGTACCTTTAGTTTGTACTGTAGTTCATTTTTTACTCCTGAGATACGAGAGTGAAATGGCATCAATGGGTCATCACCTTATGTGCTTTCAGCAATGTCGCATCTACGATGAACTAAATGACAAATCTCAAGACATTTTTGGAACCTCCATTTTACTGGAGTGCAGATGATGATATTTTTTTCCTCTTATGGATGATGACTTTGGTGCTGTTTTTAGTACTCAAGTCATGTGTGTTCATGATCATGCAATAAATACCTTTTTCCAATCTGTGTGTTCTTTCTGATCTGTTTCTCTTTAATATGCAATCAGTTCTTTGTTTCTCCTTTCGTTTTAATAACAATATAAAGTATGGCCCTGTACTAGGGGTCATGTTGTGGGATAACGAATTAGCTTAGCCCAGCCAACGTGTTTGAGCTCAATGCCTAGCAGAGAAGACCAACTTGGCAGGGAACGCCAACCACCTAATAGAGCAGGGGCCTGCAGAACCATCAGGTTATCCTACATCATTGAAGACGGAACTTTGGGAGTAGCGATATCGCAATTTCTGCAATTCACTGACATCTTTATGCCTGCATGCATGATCTTATACAAATTTCGGCTGTTGGATATCTTATTAATTCGTCGCATGCATGCTATTGGCATGATTCGCGGAGCTAGTCCGACCAATACTATTTTGCTTGATGAGAATGGGAATGCTCATTACCCATTTTATCTTAAGATGCCTTTGACTTTCCTATTTTAGTTAATGATGCATTTTCCCTGTCGTATATTCCGTTCTCACATCAGCGTATCTTGTGTGCATGCTGAATTGCTTGTGTTGTGCTGCCATCCCAGGTTAGCTCCGGCAGGTGGAGTCGAACCAGAGAGAAGGCGTGAAGTGCCAAAGTGACCCTGAACCTCCTGAAGCCTGAAGAGGGTTAAACCCCTGTGACTTGTTACTCTGCTTTCTTGCTTTGGTGGTCCGAGAGGTGAGAGCAAATGGCTTAACAAACATGAAGCCTGACGTTTTTTTTCCTTGGTTTTCTTTTGGCGAAGCAAAGAGCACCGTAGCAGGCAGGCAATTTCCCCGTAACTGATACTCTTGCGTTCCTGCGCTGTGATGTCTGGTGGTGAGTTTAGGACCTTTCCCCTGTGTTGAGCATATGCGCTTTGGCCCGCCCAAAGGTGATGACGCTTTTGCTGTTATGGCAATTGGCAAGTGGTAGCAAATTGATGAACTATTTGTCCTTTACTGTGTTTTGGGGTTACGTTTCTGCTCTACTTTTATTTGTTGCTTTTAAAATTTCTTGTTCAAGTCATAGTGTTGCATGTTGCGCTGTAATACTTGCGTGGTGCGTTTTGTCTCAAAGAAGGAAAAGAATGGGGCGCCGTTTTTTTTTTGATGGGGCGTCGTGCTGAAGGAGCTGGGTTGGCGCTTGGTTGGACGGCATCAGCCTGTCGGCGGCCGTTGTGCGCGGGTCCGATCAGACGACGAGGTTTATTCAGTTTGGCGGTCGCGTCCAATCCAATGCTTCCAGTCCGGCAGCGGCGTCGGGAACCCACGGTGACATCCTTTCAGAGACCCAAAGGTGGCTCTGTCGGCGAGCGCTTTACTACGTGTCCAGGCCGACCGACGGCACGGCATGCTCCTGTACTGTAGGAAGCCCTGGGCTCCTGTACCCTCAAATCTGAACTAAAACCACGTCAAATATTTCCGAACCGGGTACATATATTCATATATCGCTGTCCCAGAGCTCCTCGGGTGTTTTGTAAGGCCCGTCGGGCGACATGAAACGCTCACCCAAAGACGCCCTCCTCTGCGGTATCGTGTCAATCATCCCCTTCTCCTTCTCGCTCAACTCCCAGTCGAAGATCTCCATGTTCTGCTTCAACCTCTTACCATTGTAGCTCCTCGCCACAAAGCACACGCTCTGCTCGTATAGCCACCTCAACGCCACCTGTACACATCATCAACAAGACATGATCGATGTTGATTTCTGTTACAGTTCGAAAATATCAACACATATATCATCTTTTTATTTTCCATCAGCACCTTTTTTGACTGAAATAGTTTCTTAGTGATTTTGCAGGATTTGGGCGCATAGAACCTATTATTCCGCTTCTAAACGATCTATAGGATTCAAATTTGCAAAAGGTGTGGCTAGATCTTAATCGATTGAGACTTAATCAAGTCTCAGTCAAGTGACATGGCATATTCAAAAGAGAAAGAAAATGGATTTTTTTTTGCGGGGATCTACACATAAGATCTCACGAGTGTAACATTGGTTAAGTCTTAGTCGACTGAGATTTACCGATCCAACATAAACTTCTTTACATTGATTTCTAACGAGATTCAGTGTGCTAATGTCTAGAATAGAAGTTTAGATAGTTGTTATGTTGATTCTCTTACGAAATTTGTGGTTTACCCACCCTGTATTTGCCTAATTTATTGTTTCATACGGCATGTTAAAAACATACGAAATTCATAGATGATGTCTTTAGAAGTTTAGATAGTTGTTATGTTGATTCTCTTATGAAATTTGTGCTTTACCCCGTCTTTGCCTAATTTATTTTTTTCAAACTTGAAAAGGTTGCTTCAGGAACAAAACCTATGCAGGAACTGAAATAATCTGACACAAGCTAATTTAGAAAAAAAAAATCTGATATAAACTTCACTGCAATAATTGACATTTGTTTCTTCCTTTCATGTTTACCTGCGCGACGGTCTTGCCTCTGGCGGCGGCGACGTCGTGCAAGACGCCGCTCTCCATGACGGCGTCGGAGCCCCAGAAGGCGCCGTACGCGCCGAGCGGCGAGTAGGCGGAGACAACAACGCCGTGCCGGGCGCACACCTCCCGCACCTTCTCCTGTCTCCACCCGACGTTCATCTCCACCTGGTTGACCGCCGGCGGCACGGCGGCGAGAGCCAGCAGCCTCTCCATCTTGGCCGCCGAGAAGTTGCTCACCCCGACGGACCTCGCCAGGCCCAACCGGTGGCACTCCTCCATGCCGCGCCACACGCCCTCCATGTAGAACTCCACCAGCGTGCTCTTGTCTACCGGGAGGCCGCCGGCGGTGGCGGCCACGGGCCAGTGGACGAGGAAGAGGTCAAGGTAGGCTAGGCCGAGGCGGGCGAGCGACTCGCGGAGCGCCGGGACGACGCGGCCCGGGCGCGCGTCGGAGATCCAGAGCTTGGAGGTGACGAAGAGGTCGGTGCGGGAGGGCACGGCGCCGGCGCGGACGGACTCGGCTACGGCGGCGCCCACCGCCGGCTCCGTGCGGTACATGGACGCCGTGTCCAGGTGGCGGTAGCCGAGACGGACGGCGTGCACGATGGTGTCCGCCAGGTCCGCCGGCTTGCTTGGCGAGCCCGTGCCGAACCCCAGCACCGGCATCGCGTGGCCCGTGTTCAGGATCACGGACGGGATTGCCGTTGCCCCGGCGCCAACGCCGTGCCCGTCGTCGCCGGCTCCAGTGATCATGGATGGAGTTCTTTGTGATCGGTTGAGCAGTTGGGTCCAGTGTTTTTGCTTGTAGCACTATGGGCCTGTTTGGATCATGCGGTTAGAGCTAGTTTGGGTTAGTTCGGGACTTAAATAATTTAAAAGTATCCAAGTAAGGAGGGTTAAAGTGAATTAGTTTCATCTAATCCAACTATCCCAGTGGAGAGATGCTTAGTTCCATCTAACCCAACACAGGAGAAGGTGAAGACCTCCTGCCTGCTTGGCCAAGCACGGATTGTCTGATTGCCATCTGCCAAGCTGAGTAAGAACTGACGGCATGTCAGGCTCCAAGCGACGTGTAGGCCAGACGTGATATTGTTTTTTCACAATTAGCTACTCCCTCCGTTCCAAAATTCTTGTCTTAGATTTGTCTAAATACAGATGTATCAAGTCACATTTTAGTATTAGATACATCTATATCTAGACTAATCTAAGACAAGAATTTTGGAACGGAGGGAGTAGTAAGTACTCCCTCCGTTCTTAAATATAAGTCTTTCGATCCATTTCAAATGGATTACAATGGGCGGATGTATGTAGACATATTTTAGAATGTGGATTCACTCATTTTGTTCCGTATGTAGTCCCTTGTTAAAATCTTTAAAAAGACTTATATTTGGGAACGGAGCTAGTACATGCGGGACACCTGAATTTAAAATTTGGGTAGGTGGAATTTCGCTTGAAGGAAGCAGTAGCCGAAGAGAAGGAAGGAGCTTGCCGGAGGGAAGGAAGAAGCTCGCCAGAGAAGCCCTTTGGGTCTATCTTAGGGTGGCAAGCGACCCAATTATCTATGTTAGGGTGACAATGAACCCCGTTATCTATCTTAGGGGTGTTGGGATGGTGCACGTTCGGCGAAAAAGTTTTGTCCCTCATCGGGGCTAGAGGGATGATGCGGGTGGCGGCTGAGGGGTGGGCAGGGCGGCGAGGCTGGCATGAGAGCGCCGCCGGCTGCGGGTGTGGTGGCTGACAGTCGGGTCAGTGGTTCGTGGGGTAGTTGGGGAAGAAGACATCAGAAGGTTGGAGAAAGCATCCGGCTATTCATTATACATCTGACGGCTCTAATTAATGGCTGGCCTAAATTAATTTTTCAGACTAGTTACATCTAGCCACTCCCTTGTTTTTCTCGTTGCCTCGATTTTTTAGGCTTTTTTGGGGATCTCGTTGTAGTGTTCTTGTTAGGAGTGGGCTACAAATGACCTTTTGGTGCTCTGTTGCTTTCCATCCTAGCCTTTTCTTATTGTTGGCTTGTTAAACTTCAGAATGAGTGATATTTTATAGTAGCCCATCATGAAGTGGACATCATTTATTTGAAAAAGCATGTTTGATCATTTTCAAAGGGTTTGCATTAGTATGTACGTACCAATCGTGAGAGAGAAAAGGCTAAAGTTAGAAATTTGTTTTTATCTGTTTCCAAAATGGAAGTGAAATGTGTTATTAAGTCATTAATTCAAATTGATAGTACACTCTTTAGGCTAAAAACTCCGAAAATGATCAGTTTTGGACCATAAACTCATTTATGTGATGAATCAAGTACAGAATTGATTAGGAGAAAAAAAAAAGGTCATCGTATGAGCGACAAGCAAAAGTGAGTCAGCAAAAGCGGCCGAGCTAAAATATCCGTCAACTATGAGTGACGCAGGTCACAGGGCGAGAGTAAAAATGAATGTCTTGGTGCATCTTCAGCCGTTTGGCCCCTCAGGGTGCCGAAAAAGCGGCGTAGGGGTGCGCCGGCGATAAACTCGGCGCTGGGGTGGTTCGGCACCCAGCCGTCGCCCCGAGGCGCCAATTTCAGCCCAGCTTTCAGCCCAAATATGTCAAAAACAGTCCGATATCTGCATGAATCGGCCCATATTCGGCACGGTTCAACGTGATTTTTGCATACAAATAGAAATCAATTAGTTCGTCACATAGTTCGGCGTGTTTCATCACATAAATCAAATAGTTCAACAAATAGTTCACGACGTCAAATAGTTCAACAAAATAGTTCAATACAAATTATAAAGTTTAACAAATAAAAACTCAAGTTTCATCACACATCATTCCCGGCCTTGCCCTTGAGCCTCCATAGGTGCTCCACCAGATCGTGTTGCAGTTCTTGATGCACCTGTGGGTCTCGGATCTCCTGACGCATATTGAGGTAGTCAGTCCAGTTTGCCGGTAGCTGGTGATCAACTTGGGCAAGAGGACCCTGCTTGTAATATGGTTCAATGTCAAACACTGACTCTTCCTGCTCGCTCTCAATGATCATGTTGTGCAAGATGACACAACAAGTCATGATCTCCCACATTTGATCTTTCGACCACGTCTGAGCGGGGTACCGGACAACAGCAAATCGAGATTGGAGCACACCAAATGCCCGCTCGACATCCTTCCTGCAAGCCTCCTGAATCTTCGCAAACCAGGCGTTCTTGCCTCCTGGCACATGGTTTGAGATGGTCTTCACAAATGTCGACCATCTCGGATAGATGCCATCAGCTAGATAGTACCCCTTGTTGTACTGCCGTCCATTGACCTCGAAATTCACCGAAGGAGAATGACCTTCAACAAGCTTTGCAAAGACTGGGGAGCACTGCAGGACATTGAGGTCATTGTGAGTTCCTGGCATCCCAAAGAAAGAGTGCCAAATCCAGAGGTCCTGTGTGGCCACTGCCTCAAGCACCACACTGCAACCGCCTTTGGCGCCTTTGTACAACCCCTGCCAAGAAAATGGACAGTTCTTCCATTTCCAATGCATGCAGTCGATGCTTCCAAGCATCCCAGGAAATCCTCTTGCTTCATTCTGCGCTAGGATCCGAGCAGTGTCTTCCGCATTGGGTGTTCGCAAGTACTGCGGTCAAAACACTGCCACCACTGCCCTACAGAACTTGTAGAAACACTCAATGGTGGTGGACTCGGCCATGCGCCCATAGTCGTCGAGTGAATCACCGGGAGCTCCATATGCAAGCATCCTCATAGCTGTCGTGCACTTCTGGATCGAGGTGAATCCAAGTGTGCCCATGCAATCCTTCTTGCACTTGAAGTAGTTGTCGAACTCCCGAATGGAATTCACAATCCGGAGGAAAAGCTTTTGGCTCATCCGATAACGGCGCCGAAATGTTTTCTCACCGTGCAATGGAGCATCGGCGAAGTAGTCCGAGTAGAGAATGCAGTAGTCTTCCAGACGATGCCGGTTCTTTGCTTTCACCCGCCCAAGCGCCGAGCCACCTCATCGCGGCTTTTCACTGCTCGCGAGCAGGCCAGCGAGGGCAGCGAGCACCATGAGATGCTCCTGCTCCTGGACGTTAGCTTCAGCTTCCTCATCCAGCAACGCCGCGAGCGCCTCCTCATCTTCGGAGTCCATCACCGGGCCGGGCAATTCACCGAACACCTTGTGGGCGAGGTGGGCGTAAGCCCACCAGTGTACAAGCCCTCGCGGCCGGAACGCCGGAAATGGTGGCCGGGCGGCGACGAGGTGGCTGCCTCGGCGAAACCCCTTCTTTTTTCCCGGCGGGAGATGGTCTACCTAGCTGTGGCGGGCGGTGGTCGGCGCCGGGATCGTCAGGGAGGCGCAGGTTGACGGCCGATCGCGGGGGGTAGGAGGCAAATCTGGGCGGGTGGCTTAACTTTTTGCCTGTCAATGTGGCCCCAGGAACGCTTTCCCCTTGTGCTGGAGCCCCAGAGCGCCCCCCAGTGCACCAGGTTCGGCCTGCGAGCGCTGGGCACAAAAACGGGCCGAGCCGGCGGAATTCGGCGTCCTGGGGGCGCGACTGGGCCGTTTTTTCGGCGCCGGCGCAAATAAATCGCCTGGGGAGGCCATTCTGGGGGCGCGGCTGGAGATGCTCTTATATCAAAGCAAAATGGCTTAAGGGCATCTCTAGCCGTTCGTCCCCCAAGGGTGCTTTTAGGCGAAAAATAGCGGCTCTTGGGGATCTGCCGACAAAAATTTTTGGCGTGGGGGGAACCGAATCCCAGCTGCGACCGCACCGACATCGACCAATTTCTTTTAAAAAGCCCAAATTCGACGAAATTTAGTAAATTGGGACAAAATATAGGCGATTTCATTGATATTTAGATGAATTTACATAGATAAAATGTAAAACTACTCCTAGTTCATGCCGAGGAGTTTGTAGAAGGCTGTGTAGTTGTGGTCACCGCCGCCGTCGTCGCCGCCATCGCTCGGCGGCCTGTCCTTCGGGGCGGCCTGGCTGCAGCCCTCCCCTGGATCGCCGCTGCGGGCCATCTGGCTCGGCGTAGTGACCTCCTGATGTAGGGTAGAAACCCTAGGGCCGATCTCTCATGATTTGGAGGGGATCCCACGAAGAACGCGATGAACACACGAAGAACACAAGGGGGAAAACAAGAGGAAACACTCAAATTGACTTCATCCAATCACACATATGCTAGTGTTGGGGAACGTAGTAATTCAAAAAAATTCCTACAATCACGCAAGATCTATCTAGGAGATGCATAGAAACGAGAGGGGAGAGTGTGTCCACGTACCCTCATAGACCGGAAGCGGAAGTATTTAGTTAACGCGGTTGATGTAGTCGAACGTCTTCACGATCCAACTGATCCAAGCACCGAACGTACGGCACCTTCGCGTTCAGCACACGTTCAGCCCGATGACGTCCCTCGAGCTCTTGATCCAGTTGAGTACAAGGGAGAGTTCCATCAGCACGACAGCGTGGCGACGGTGTTGATGATGTTACCGGCGCAGGGCTTCGCCTAAGCACTATGACGATATGACCGAGGTGTGTAACTGTGGAGGGGGGCACCGCACACGGTTAAGAGAACTTGATGTGCCTTGGGGTGCCCCCTGCCCCCATATATAAAGGAGGAGAGGGGGTGCGCTAGGAGAAGGGAGTCTTACTAGGACTCCAAGTCCTAGTAGGATTCCACCTGGTGGAAGAGGGGAAGCAAGGGAGAGGGAGAGGGGACCCGCACCCCCTTCCCTTGTCCTATTAGGACTACCCATGGGGGGGCGCCTCCCCTATGTGGGCTGTCCTCTCTCTCCCCTATGGCCCATGTTGGCCCATTGCTTCCCGGGGGGGATTCCGGTAACCCCTCCGGCACTCCGTTTTTACCCGAAACCACTCAGAACTCCTCCGGTGTCCGAATAATGTCGTCCAATATATCAACCTTTATGTCTCGACCATTTTGAGACTCCTCGTCACGTCCGTGATCTCATCCGGGACTCCTAACAAACTTCAGTCATCAAAAACACACAACTCATAATACAAATCGTCATCGAACGCTAAGCGTGCGGACCCTATGGGTTCGAGAACTATGTAGACATGATCGAGACACATCTCCGATCAATAACCAATAGAGGAACCTGGATTCTCATATTGGCTCCTACATATTCTATGAAGATCATTATCGGTCAAACCGCATAACAATACGTTGTTCCCATTGTCATCTGTATGTTACTTGCCCGAGATTCGATCGTCGTATCATCATACCTAGTTCAATATCATTACTGCCAAGTCTCTTTACTCATTCCGTAATACTTCATCCCACAACTAACTCATTAGTCACATTGCTTGCAAGGCTTATTATGATGAGCATTACCGAGAGGGCCCAGAGATACCTCTTCGATACACGAAGTGACAAATCCTAATATCGATCTATGCCAACCCGACAAACACCTTCGGAGACACCTGTAGAGCATCTTTATAATCACCCAATTATGTTGTGACGTTTGATAGCACACAAAGTGTTCCAACGGTATTCGGGAGTTGCATAATCTCATAGTCTGAGGAACATGTATAAGTCATGAAGAAAGAAGTAGCAATGAAACTGTAACGATCATAATGCTAAGCTAACGGATGGGTCTTGTCCATCACATCATTCTCCTAATGATGTGATCCCGTTCATAAAATGACAACACATGTCTATGGTTAGGAAACATAACCATCTTTGATTAACAAGCTAGTCAAGTAGAGGCATACTAGGGACACTATGTTTAGTCTATGTATTCACACATATACTAAGTTTCTAGTTAATACAATTATAGCATGAATAATAAACATTTATCATGATATAAGGAAATAAATAATAACTTTATTATTGACTCTAGGGCATATCTCCTTCAGCTAGATCCATGAACACAAAGAGATCACAAGATGCAAAGACAACAAAGGAAAGATACAAGTAACTAGTTCTTCTCCAAGAGGAGGTCTTGAATCCACTAGGGGATCTTCTCCTAGGTGGAGGGCTTGAATCCACTTGGGGTATCTTCTCCTAGATGGAGGGCTTGGCCTCCAATGGAGTAGGTATCAAGGGGATGAGCAAAGCTCTATCTATCATATGAGCTAAACCAATGCTAACCCTAGAAAAGTGGAGGTGGAGTCGTTTATATAGGCAAAGGGGACAAAAGGGTACATGGGCCTCAGCTCAACATCATGCATGCAAGCAGGGTCTGGATGATCTGGGCTTCAGGAGTCTGGATGATCCGGGCGACCTTCAGGATCGTCCGAGGGTGTCGTGGCGGCTGCGGGGGCTTCGGTTGTCTCGTGCTGGTCCAGGCGTCCGACCTCGTCTAGATGATCCGGGCCGGGGTCCGGATGATCCGGCCTCAGGAGGCCAACTGCTGTGGTCTTCGGGTGTTGTAGCCAAATCGTCCGGACTCTATTCAGATCGCCTAGGACCTTGTCCGGCCAGCCTGGGACTTGGCTGATTTCTTCTTCGTCTTTGCCTATGTATTCCTGCTCCGATCCTCCTTGCTCCTTAGCTTCTCCATGTCTATCTTAGATGTACCTGAGAATGCAAAGTGTCTCCGTTTGAGGTAGTAGCCATGTCTCATGTGGTTCAAAATGGAGTTGCGAGAGGAGTGATGTCACCTCGGTTTTGAGAGCTCTTGCACCTGCTCGTGTCATGAGTCCACTTGCCACTTGGTGAGACGATGATAGGTCCATGGGGATGACTTGGGATCCTCCACATCATATCCCCCCTGGGAAAGATCTGACCTTGGATCGAAAGCCTCATCACCATGGTAGGAAGAGAGATCCTTGACATTGAAGATATCACTCACGTTGTACTTGTCATGTGGGATGTCGATCTTGTAGGCATTGTTACTATATCATGCAAGCACCTTGAAGGGTACATCATCTTGAGGTAGAAGACTTGTGTTCGTTGGGGAAGCGGTCCTTGAGAAGGAGTAGCCAAACAAGATCTCCGGTGTTGAATATCATGGGGTTCTTGTTGATGTTGATCTTGGTTGCGAGGCGTTGTACTTGGCGCTTGATTGTGTGCCTTGTATCTTCATGCATCTTCTTGAGATATCCCGCCCTAGCGCTCGCATCCATGTTGATGCGCTCTTGTAGTGGTAGAGGTAGGATGTCCAATGGGGACAACCGATTGAAACCGTAGACGACCTCAAAGAGGGACTTGCCGGTAGTCGAATGTCTTGCGCGGTTGTCGGCGTACTCGGTGATGGGTAGACACTCCTCCCACTCCTTGATGCTCTTCTTAATCAACACGCGTAGGAGAGTAGATAGCATCCGGTTCGTGACCTCCATTTGGCCGTCGTTTGTGGATGGTATGCCGAAGAGAATAGGAGCTTGATTCCAAGTTTGGCGCATAGTGTCTTCCAAAAGTAGCTTAGGAACTTGACGTCGCGGTCCGACATGATAGTCTTGGGCACTCCATGTAGATGCAAGATTTCCCTACAAAAGAGATTGGCAACATGTGAAGCATTGTGTATCTTGTTGCATGGTATAAAGTGTGCCATCTTAGAGAAACGGTCCACAACAACAAAAACGGAATCCTTGCCATTTTGAGTTCTAGGAAAACCAAGCACAAAGTCCATACTAATATCTTCCCATGGGTGATACGGAATAGGAAGTGACATATAAAGATCATGGGATTGAGCTTTAGAGTTAGCTTTGCGACATGTAGAGCATTGGTTGGTGAAACATGAGACATCACGGAACATCTTGGGCCAAAAGTAGTTCTTGGAGAGCGTAGAGAATATCTTGCCTCGTCCAAAGTGTCCCATAAGTCCTCCTCCATGAGATTCTTGCAAAAGTAACACACCAAGAGAAGACTCGGGGATATATAGCTTGTTAGCTCTCATAAGATAATCATCTGTGATGTAATAGCATTCCCGAGATGTATGCGTCAAACATTTGGCATAAGGGATAGCAAAAGTAGGATCATGTGCATACAAGTCTTTTATGTGCTCAAAGCCAATGACATTCAATTCAAGTTGGGTAACAAGCATGTGTTTGCGGGAAAGAGTATCCGCCACAACATTTTCCTTACCTTTGATGTACTTGATGACATAAGGAAATGATTCTATGAACTCACTCCACTTGGCATGTCATTTATTCAATTTAGTTTGACCCTTAAGGTATTTATGTGTTTCATGATCCGTATGGATGAAAAAATCATGAGGGCGAAAATAGTGTTCCCACTCACGCAATACTCGCACTAAGGCATATAGCTCTTTGTCATAGATGGGATAATTGAGTTGCTCTCCGGAAAGTTTCTCACTAAAGTAAGCAATTGGCTGCTTTTCTTGCATTAACGCACCTCCTATACCATTTCCACTAGCATCGCAATGAACTTCAAAAGTTTTGTCAAAATTGGGCAAAGCAAGAAAAGGAGCATATGTAAGAAAATTCTTAAGCTCATTAAATGTGGTATCTTGGGATGGTCCCCAAACAAATGGTGCACTTTTCTTACTCAAAGCATGCAAAGGAGAAGCAATGGTGCTAAAATCCTTAACGAATCTACGATAGAAACCGGCTAAGCCAAGGAAACCTCACACTTGTTGCAAGTTGGTTGGTTGTGGCCAAGTTTTAATAGCATCAGTTTTAGCTTCATCTACATGAACACACTTAGAAGACACAACAAAACCCAAGAAAACAAGTTTGTCAATGCCAAATTTGCATTTCTCCATGTTAGCATAAAGGCGCTCTTTTCTAAGAGTTTGCTAAATGGTTTGAACATGGGTGACATGATCTTTGAGAGATTTGCTAAACACAAGAATACCGTCAAAGTAGACCACAACAAATACGCCAATGTCGGGGCGAAGAACAAAATGCATCACACGCATAAAGGTGCCAGGTGCTTCGGATAAAATCATAGGCATGAGAAACCATTCATACAAGCCAACTTGGTTTTGAAAGCGGTTTTCCATTCGTCACCTTCTTGTATGCGTATTTGATAGTAGCCATTTTTAAGATCAATTTTAGAGAAAATTGTGGCTCCACTAAGTTCGTCTAGCATGTCATCAAGGCGTGGAATAGGATATCTATAACGAACGGTGATAGCATTGATGGTTCTACAATCGGAACACATGCAAAAACTACCGTATTTCTTAGGCACTAGTATGACCGGTACAGCACAAGGGCGTAAACTTTCACACACAAGCCCATTGTCAATCAGTTGTCGTACTTGCCTTTGTATTCCTTGGTTTCTTTAGGGTTGACGCGGTAGGGTGCCTTGTTAGGTAGTAGCGCGTCGAGGATGAGATTAATTCGGTGTTCGGTTCCTCATAGTGGAGGTAGTCCCGGAGGTATCTCATCAGGGAAGACTCCTTGAATTCCTGCAAGATATGAGACAACACTAAAGGTAGAGGGTGAGTCTAGTTGTTGTTGCCTCGTCCTAGCACAATAGGACATAGTGCATAACACTTGATGGGTTCGCACACACTTCTCTCATCTCACTTTTGGTAGCGAATAGCACTAAGTTTTTCTTGTAGCGCATTGTGGAGGCAGTCAATTTGGGCTTGTGGCGCTCACTCTCTTTTTGGTGGTTCGGTCTCTCGCTATTCTCTCCATGATGGGTAGTTGCTTGCTTGTCGGCAATCATTTGACTTGGTGACATAGGTCATAGCACGCACTCCTTTCCCTTTATCTTGAATCTATAGTGATTGGTTCGCCCATTGTGGATGACGCGGCGGTCGAATTGCCATGCTCATCCAATTAGGAGATGGGAAACTGACATGGGAACCACATCACACTCCAAAGTGTATTCGTATGCTCCAATCTCGAAGGAGACTTGAACAGTGTGCTCCACGTGGATGGTGCCGGAGTCGCTAAGCCATTGGACCTTGTAGGGGCAAGGGTGCTTCATCTTGACCAATTGTAGCTTGGAACATAGCTCTTCACTTGCCAAGTTGTGGCAACTTCCTCCGTTGATGATGACCTTAACGGAATGACCGTTGATGTCCACTTTGGTGTGGAAGATGTGGCAAAGTTGGTATTCCTCTTGTTGGTGTTGAAGTGTCAAGACCTTGGAGACAACAAGAGCCGGGCTCGAATCATTGTCACGAAAAGACTTGGGCATCTTCATCTTCATTCACTTACCGGTGCATTGCCACGTGCTCAAGGGCTTCCATTTCTTTTTCACTCATAGATTCGTACATGCCATCATCGTTGGCAATATGGTGCGTATTGTGGGACATTGATATGTCTAGTGTCCTCGGCCTTGGAAAGTAAAACACTTGATGGAACTTGTCTTGTCGGTCTCATCGTTTGGAGTCGTTGATGATGAAGCTCTCGTCTTGAAGTGGCTTGTAGTAGGAGGACAACTTGGTGTCGAAGTTGACGAAGGTTTCCTGTAGTTGGACTTGTCACCGTTGCTTGAAGAAGGCTTTGTTGATGTAGAAAGCATTGTAGTCGTTGAAGCTTGGTTGTAGGAGTTGTATGTCTTGGAAGAGTACTTGGCATACTTGTAGTCTTCTTGCACTTGTTGCTCCGCCTTCGTAGCTTGGTGCACGAGTTCAATGAGGTTGTAGTAAGGTTGGAAGTCGGCGATCTTCTTGATAGGATGGTTGAGGCCCGAAACATGCCATGTGATGCGGAGCATCCTATGGACATCACCATGTCAAGAGTCCGTTCGACGAGTGACACGTGCAACATCTACTTCACATACACAAAGGTGAATCATCTCCTTTACACGTGCTCACTTGACCCCTTCAAGGATGGTATACTACTTGACACTTCTCCCGTGTGCATGCATAGGTATTGTTGGAGCTTCATGGACGGCGAGGAGGAGTGCAAGAGCCAAGGAACAACTACACCATCCGTGAGGGAATCATGGAAGTGACGACGGAAGAAGACAGAGCTAGTGAAGCTACAATGGCCGGACATCCGGGTCAGAGGCCGGACATCCCGCGCCTGTGCATCCGCCCACGAGTTGCACCAACAGACGACCAAAGCATCAGCGGCCGGACATCTGGCCCGTGTGCCCAGACATCTGGCGCAACACCACAGCCCGGACATCTGGCATCGCCCCCAAAAATCCAGCATGAGGCACCCAAAGCCAGAAGGTACCCCGCTCGGGCTGGACATCCGACCAACCGCCCCGGATAGCGTCTCACGAGAGCTCGGACATCCATCCCCCCAGCCCGAACATCCGTCGCCTGCCTGCACACAGAGTCGGGACAAAGGCCCATGTATCCCTTTCTCACTTACCCCTTCATGGCTTATACTATATATACTCCCCCTCCTCCTAGTTAGGGTTAACAAAGTGATAGCTCATTTGTATGTGAGCTTTGCTCCTACTCTTCTCTGGAGAGAGAAAGACTACTCCATTGGAGGCCAAGCCCTCCATCTTGGAGAAGATCCCGCGGGATATCATCAAGACCCCCTCGCAGGAAGATCCATCTAGGATACCATCAAGACCTCCTCTTGGAGATGAACTTTACCTTTTATATTTCCTTTTGTTGTTCATGTACCTTGTGGATCTTGTGTGTTTGATTGTCTAGTGGATGTGTGATTGGACTTGTTCTTGAGTGTTTCCCCTTGTGATTTCTCTCCGTTCTTCCCTGTGTTCTTTGTATTCTTTGCGGGATCCCCTCCATTTTGTGAAAGATCGGGCATCTAGGGTTCTACCCTACATCACCATGGTTTGCTCCTCATCTTCTGTGACATTTGCTCGAATCACGGCAATCTCCATTTCTTTGTAGTACTCTTAAACATACTTTGTGCCTTGTTTGAGAAGTTGCAATCTCTTGAAGAATACACAATTATAGTACGTGGGTACAAAGCTCGCTCGCATGACATCCTTCATTTGATTCCATGTTGTGATGGGCGGGTCACCTCTTGCCGCTCGACGCTCAATGACTTTCTCCCACCAAATGAGGACACAGTCTTGGAACTCAAGAGATGCCATGGAAATCTTCTTCTCTTCTTCATAGTTGTGCAAATGAAAGATCTTGTCAACTTTCAATGCCCATGAAAGGTAGTCTTCAGGGTCATTGCTTCCAGAGAACCTAGGCATGGTGAACTTGAGCTTGCCGTAGAGTTGCTTTTCGTTGTGTTGTGGTCTATGGTTATGATGAGGACTCTATTACCATGGAGGATGGTCATGAGCCACGTGCTCCTCATCCTCCGCTTGATTGTTAGCTTGGAGTTGAGGTCGTGGAAGGTTAGCACGATTCCTCATCTCTTGAAGCTCCTCAAGACGTGCGACCTCTTTTTGTTAGCCGAAACACCCTAGGAAACAATGAACCACAACTCAAATTCTCAAAACCAAAGTCTAATGGTGGTAGCGGAAAGCGATGGTATGATTGGGTATGTCGAGGGGTAAGCGGAAGTGGGATGGTGGTGGCCGAAATGGGTATTCGGTGGCGGTGTAAAAAAACAGCAGAAAATGCAGTTTCGACAGTGGAAGCTGGATGATCTGGGCAGGTACGGATGATCCGACTTAGGGTCTGAATCGTCCGGGCAGGTCAACTGCATGCGGGTGAGGCTCGGGATGAGCTCGAAAACAGGGAGAAATTCAAAGATTTGTGGGTTTTTGACACTTCTTCCGTGTGCATGCATAGGTATTGTTTGAGCTTCACGGACGAGGAGGAGGAGTGCAAGCGCCAAGGAACAACTACACCATCCGCGAGGGAAGCATGGAAGCAACAATGGAAGAAGACGAAGCTGCCGAAGCTACAATGGCCAGACATCCGGGCTAGAGGCCGGACATCCGGCGCCTGTGCAGCCGCCCACGAGCTGCACCAACAGACGGCCGAAGCATCAGCGCCCGTACATCCGGCCCATGTGCCCGGACATCTGGCGCAACACAACCCGGACATCCGACATCGCCCCAAGAAATCTGGCGTGAGGCACCCGAAGCCAGAAGGTTACCCCACTCGGGCTAGACATCCGGCCAACCGCCCTGGACATCCGATGCCTCACGAGTGCCCGGACATCTATCCCCCTAGCCCGAACATCCGGCGCCTACCTGCGCGCAGAGTCGGGCCAAAGGCCCATGTATCCCTTTTCCACTTACCCCTTCATGGCTTAGACTATATATAGTCCTCCCCCTCCTCCTAGTTAGGGTTAGCAAAGTGATAGCTCATTTGTATGTGGGCTTTTCTCATACTCTTCTCTGGAGAGGGAGAGAGAGACTACTCCATTGGAGGCCAAGACCTCCATCTTGGAGAAGATCCTGCGGGATATCATCAAGACCCCCTCGCGGGAAGGTCCATCTAGGATACCATCAAGACCTCGTCTTGGAAATGAACTTTACTTTGTATCTTTCCTTTTATTGTTCATGTGCCTTGTGGATCTTGTGTGTTTGATTGTCTAGTGGATGTGTGATTGGACTTGTTCTTGAGTGTTTCCCCTTGTGATTTCTCTCTGTTCTTCCCTGTGTTCTTCGTGTTCTTTGCGGAATTCCCTCAATTTCATGAAAGATCGGGCATCTAGGGTTCTACCCTACATCATCTTGGTATCAGAGCCAGGTTGATCATGAATTTGGAGCCCCCACACCTTGTTTCTAGCCTTCTTTTGCTTGATTACGTCCTAAATTCGAATACCCCTACTAAAAATAGCCCCCCCAATTTTTTTTGTGATTTTTTGGTTTGATGTGGAGCAAAATTTGATGATGTTTTGTTGATTTTGATCCATGGATTTTCTTGGTTTCAAGTGTATCTAGCATCTCCCCAAGTTTCCTCGCCTTCCATCCACCAAATTCGTCAAATTTTGCCCCGAAATCATCAATTTCCGCCCCCAAATCGCATTTCAAAGTCCAAATCCCGATCTGGAATCGTTGGGCCAGACATTCGTGCCATTGGGCCGGACATCCGGGCCCCAAGCTGGACATCCGGCTCCTGGAGCACAAAATCTACACGGTTCTGGACATCAGCCCCACCCCCGGATGTCCGACCCCTAGGAATTCAGCCTCCCGCGTTTTACCGTTTTGCCCATAACTTTCACATCCGGAGTCCAATTTTCGCGTTCTTTAGCTCATTGAGTAGCTATTGACACCCCCATCCATCTAGATAGGTTTCAGCACCATTTTACTCCATAAAAGTTTTGGAACTTTGGCATCTTTGCCTAGGCCTTCCACCATACCATCCACTATACCACCACTGACTTCCGCAACCTAACCCATATTGCAGCCCATTGCATTTGATGTTGTTTGAGTAGTGACTCGAGTCTCCTAAGGTGTTTCGGCTACTTAGGGATGATTGCTTCTTCTTCAACCACCACCATACACTTTCGCCACCCCAACTTAACCCAATTTTGTTTGAGCTTGTTTGAGTTGTGGCTTGTGTCTCCTAAGGTGTTTTGGCTACTTAGGGACAGCAACTTCATCTCTGACACGTGTATAGCACACCACGATAACCTCCACTTCCGCATTGCCGACTCATATAACCCATAATCCCACTTCCGCATTGCCAAGTGCAAACCACCGCCGCTTTTCCGCTACCACCATTTGACATTTGCCTTTGGAGATTTTGAGTTTGCGGTTTTTCCGTTTCCTAAGGTGTTTCAGCTAATTAGGGACGGTTCTACATCAAGAACACCGCCACTCATCATCGCCACGAGGTCGTCATCGACATTGACCACTTCACCATTTTGACTCCATCAACCGTAAGCAAGGGACGGTAACCTCGATGACACCATTGTATATTCCCCTTGCCATTGCATTGATAACCCCTAGCCCATTTTGCGCCACTTGCCTACCGAGACTAGCCATTGAGTATTGCCAGTAATGTACTTGTGAACATTAGTGATCATTGGTCTACACCTTCCATTACATACATACCATATCATATTGGTATCATCTTGGTATCATATCATCTCTTGTGTCACAAGATTGTTCCCGCATATACACAATTGCTATTTGGTTTGTGCATTTCGCATAAGTGACAATACAAAAAAATAGAATAAGATTTTAAGCAAAGAGAAAGAGCAAAGAGCTTGTAAGCAATAGCCATAGCATCACAATATATCATATGGTATCATATCCAATCATCTTGGATCATTGTGTGAGAAACACCGTGAACCATACATACATAGCATACTTGGGATGGAAGTTGCTACATTTTGCATCTTATAGGTTGTTCACAACTGTCGTATCCTCCTATTGAACAATCATGCTAGCATCTATCTTGAGTTGTGCAACACGAGCGTTTTCCGTGGACTCCACATTTTGTGCTCATTCCTTGGTTGCATGACCCCATTTATCTATCCGTGTGTGTTTCCGTGTGACATTCATTGCTATTGGTCTACTTGTTTCTGTCGTGGTATTTCCTCGACATATGCCAACGGGTGGCTAATCATGTATGGGGTCAATAGAACGTTGCTGGGCTCTAGAAGCAGGAGTAGGCAAGACCGCAAGCGATGCCGGGTCTTACCCAGGTTCGGGGCTCTCCGTGGAGACAACACCCCTAATCTTGCTTTGTGGGGTCTCCGCATCACTATGATCAATAGCTAGTACAAGGGTGCTCCTTGAGCTGTTCGGGCTAGAGGAGGAAGAAGGCTGCTTGCTCTACTCCTCTCTAGCTATAGGTGTGTGTATGATCTAAGAAGGATGAACCCTTTGCATGGTGACCCTTGGGGGTTTATATAGGCCTACCCCCAGGGGTACAATGGTAATCCGGCTGGTCCCAGGACCCGGCCGTCAGTGTCTCTGGGCTCCGACTTCGCCGCCGGCTGCTTGGGCCCGCCGCCTGGTGGGTCCCGCCGGCTGCCGCGAGCTCCGCCGACAGGTAGGGGCCGCCGCCTGTGGGCCACGGGAATAGGCTGCACTAGAGCCTTGCCGCTGATGATGATGGCTTGGTCGGGGGGCGCGTGGGTACAGCGCCACTGCCTGGTGGGCGATCACTGTAGCCACACCCCGTCACCTCTGGTTAATTGTGCATAGACTCCAAGGGGAGGGGCGGCCGCCTGCTAGGAGCTGGCCTCCCCTCAAGGCCGCCTGCTCAGGCCTTGCCGTCTTCTGGGGTACGCAGACAGGTAGGGCCGGCGCCTGCGGGCCGTACCGACCAACCGTCGTAGGGGCATGGCCCTGCCTAACGTAGGCACCATCATAGGCCCCATGGCTACAGTGTCGTGCCAAGCGGAGGGTGTCCGCCTGGTACATCCGCACTGTAGCCACGTTCCTTCCGGGATTCGGGGGTGGCAGGTGGCACTGCTGCCACGCCCGGTCTTGTCGTAGCAGGTGGGTGCAGACTTTGAGGCGGCGATAGTACACCTGCTAGGAGTCGGCCCATGCTCTCGCCGTCTTCTGAGGCACACCGCCTTCTAGGAGGTGGCCGGTTGGCTCCAGCCGACCACGGAAGACGGCCTGGCGGCTAGTCGGACTGAGGGGCTAGGCTAGCCCCGATATCTTGAAATCTACTAAGGTGTGGATGAGGCTACACGGGGTCTATCCCCCTGATACGTTCATTTTGCATCATGCTTTTATATCGATATTTATTGCATTATGGGCTGTTTACACATTATATCACAATACTTATGGCTATTCTCTCTTATTTTACAAGGTTTATCATGAAGAGGGAGAATGCCGGCAGCTGGAATTTTGGCTGGAAAAGGAGCAAATATTGGAAACCTATTCTGCACAGCTCCAAAAGTCCTGAAACTCCACGAAAGTCAATTTGGAATTAATAAGAATTATTGAGCAAAGAAAGTACCAGAGGGAGCCCACACCCTGGCCACGAGGGTGGGGGGCGCCCCCCTACTAGGCGCGCCCCCTGTCTCGTGGTCCCCCTGGTGACCCTCCAGTGCCCATCTTTTGCTATATGATGGATTTTACCCTGGAAAAAATCATAAGCAAGCTTACAGGACGAAACTCCGCTGCCACGAGGCGGAACCTTGGCGGAACCAATCTAGGGCTCCGGCAGAGCTGTTCTGCTGGGGAAACTTCCCTCTGGGAGGGGTAAATCATCACCATCATCATCACAAACGATCCTCTCATCGGGAGGGGGTCATTCTCCATCAACATCTTCACCAGCACCATCTCCTCTCAAAACCCTAGTTCATCTCTTGTATCCAATCTTGTATCAAAACCACAAATTGGTACCTATGGGTTGCTAGTAGTGTTGATTACTCCTTGTAGTTGATGCTAATTGGTTTACTTGGTGGAAGATCATATGTTCAGATCCTTAATGCATATTAATACTCCTCTGATCATGAACATGAATATGCTTTGTGAGTAGTTACGTTTGTTCCTGAGGACATAGGTGAAGTCTTGCTATTAGTAGTCATGTGAATTTGGTATTCGTTCGATATTTTGATGAGATGTATGTTGTCTCTCCTCTAGTGGTGTTATGTGAACGTCGACTACATGACACTTCACCATTATTTGGGCCTATAGGAAGGCATTGGGAAGTAATAAGTAGATGATGGGTTGCTAGAGTGACAAAAGCTTAAACCCTAGTTTATGCGTTGCTTCGTAAGGGGCTGATTTGGATCAACTAGTTTCATGCTATGGCTAGGTTTACCTTAATACTTGTTTTGTAGTTGTGGATGCTTGCAATAGGGGTTAATCATAAGTGGGATGCTTGTCCAAGAAACGGTAGTACCCAAGCACCGGTCCACCCACATATCAAATTATCAAAGTAACGAACGCGAATCATATGAGCGTGATGAAACTAGCTTGACAATAATTCCCATGTGTCCTCGGGAGCGCTTTTCTCATTATAAGAAATTTTCCAGGCTTGTCCTTTGCTACAAAAAGGATCTGGCCACCTTGCTGCACCTTATTTACTTTCATTGCTTGTTACCCATTACAAATTATCTTATCACAACACTATCTGTTACCTACAATTTCAGTGCTTGCAGATAATACCTTACTGAAAACCGCTTGTCATTTCCTTCTGCTCCTCGTTGGGTTCGACACTCTTACTTATCGAAAGGACTACGATAGATCCCCTATACTTGTGGGTCATCAAGACTCTTTTCTGGCGCCGTTGCCGGGGAGTGAAGCGCCTTTGGTGACTGGAACTTGGTAAGGAACCATTTATATAGTGTGCTGAAATTTTCTGTCACTTGTTACTATGGAAACTAATCCTTTGAGGGGCTTGTTCGGGGCATATTTGCCCCGACCAGTAGAGAAAAGAGTTGCTCCTCAACCTACTGAACCTATTGAAAATGTTTACTTTGAAATTCCTTCGGCTATGATAGAGAAACTGCTAGCTAATCCTTTTGCAGGAGATGGAACATTGCATCCCGATTTACACCTTATCTATGTGGATGAAGTTTATGGATTATTTAAGCTTGCAGGTATGCCCGATGATGTTGTTAAGAGGAAGGTCTTCAATTTATCTTTGAAGGGAGATACATTGACATGGTATAGGCTATGTGATGATACGGGATCTTGGAATTATAAATGATTGAAGTTGGAATTTCACCAGAAGTTCTATCCTATGCATCTTGTTCATCGTGATCATAATTACATATATAATTTCTGGCCTCGCGAAGGAGAAAGCATCACTCAAGCTTGGGGGAGGCTTAAGTCAATGTTATATTCATGCCCCAATCATGAGCTCTCTAGAGATATGATTATTCAAAAAATTTATGCTTGGCTTTCTCTCAATTATCGCTCCATGCTCGATACTTCCTGTGCTGGTTCTTATATGCTGAAGACTATTGAATTAAATTGGGATTTATTGGAAAGAATTAAATGCAAGTCTAAAGATTGGGATTCCGAAGATGTTAAGGAGTCAGGTATGACACCTAAGTTTGATTGTGTTAAATCTTTTATGGATACCGATGCTTTTCGTGGATTTAGCGCTAAATATGGACTTGACTCTGAGATAGTAGCTTCTTTCTGTGAATCTTTTGCTACTCACGTTGACCTACCTAAGGAGAAGTGGTTTAAATATAATCCTCCCATTGAAGTAAAAGTAGTTGCACCTGTTACAATTGAAGAAAAGACTATCACTTATAATGATCCTATTGTTCCTACTACTTATGTTGAGAAACCACCTTTCCCTGTTAGGATAAAGGATCATGCCAAAGCTTCAACTTTTGTTCCTAAGAGTAATACTAGAACATATACACCTCCTGAGCAAATTAAAGTTGAACCTAGTATTGCTATGGTTAAAGATCTCTTGGATGATAATATAGATGGGCATGTTATTTACTTCTGTGGCGAATCTGCTAATATTGCTAGACCAGATGCTAAGATACATAGACCTGTTGTAGGCATGCCTATTATTTCTGTTAAAATAGGAGATCATTGTTATCATAGCTTATGTGATATGGGTGCTAGTGCTAGTGCAATACCTTTTTCCTTATATGAAGAAATTATGCATGATATCGCACCCACAGAGTTAGAAGATGTTGATGTTACAATTAAGCTTGCCAATAGAGACACTATTTCACCATTTGGGATTGTTAGAGATGTTGAAGTCTTGTGTGGGAATGTTAAATATCCCGCTGATTTTCTTGTTCTTGGTTCCCCACAAGATAGCTTTTGTCCCATTATATTTGGTAGACCCTTCTTGAATACTGTTAATGCTAGGATAGATTGCAAAAAGGATGTTGTTACGATTGGCTTAGGAATTTGTCTCATGAGTTTAATTTTGCTAAATTTCATAGACAACCCCATGATAAAGAATTTCCTAGTAAGGATGAGATTATTGGTCTTGCTTCTATTGCCGTGCCTCCTACTGATCCGTTAGAACAATATTTGCTAGACCATGAAAATGATATGTTTATGAATGAAAGAAGGGAAATAGATGAAGTATTCCTTCAACAGGGTCCTATTTTGAAACACAACTTACCTATTGAAATCCTAGGGGATCCTCCTCCACCCAAGGGTGATCCCATGTTTGAGCTTAAACCATTACCTGATAATCTTAAATATGCTTATCTTGATGAAAAGAAGATATATCCTGTTATTATTAGTGCTAACCTTTCAGAACAAGAAGAGGAAAGATGATTGAAAACTCTGAAGAAGCACAGTGCTGCTATTGGATATACTCTGGATGACCTTAAGGGCATTAGTCCCACTCTATGCCAACACAAAATTAAATTGGACAAAGGTTCCAAACCAGTTAGAGATCATCAACGACGGCTAAACCCAAAGATGAAAGAAGTGGTATGAAAGGAGATACTAAAACTCCTTGAGGCAGGTATAATTTATCCCGTTGCTGATAGTGATTGGGTAAGTCCTGTCCACTGCGTCCCTAAGAAGGGAGGTATTACTATTTTTCCTAATGATAAAGATGAATTGATTCCACAAAGAATTATTACAGGTTATAGGATGGTAATTGATTTCTGCAAATTAAATAAAGCTACTAAGAAAGATCATTACCCTTTACCTTTTATTGATCAAATGCTAGAAAGACTATCCAAACATACACATTTCTGCTTTCTAGATGGTTATTCTGGTTTCTCTCAAATACCTGTGTCAGCGGATGATCAATCAAAAACTACTTTTACTTGCCCTTTCGGTACTTTTGCTTATAGACGTATGCCTTTTGGTTTATGTAATGCACCTGCTACCTTTCAAAGATGCATGATGGCTATATTCTCTGACTTTTATGAAAAGATTTGTGAGGTATTCATGGATGATTTCTCCGTTTATGGATCCTCTTTTGATGATTGCTTGAGCAACCTTGATCGAGTTTTGTAGAGATGCGAAGACACTAGTCTCATCTTGAATTGGGAAAAGTGCCACTTTATGGTTAATGAAGGCATTGTCTTGGGGCATAAAATTTCTGAAAGAGGTATTGAAGTTGATAAAGCTAAAGTTGATGCTATTGAAAAGATGCCATGTCCCAAGGACATTAAAGGTATAAGAAGTTTCCTTGGTCATGTCGGTTTTTATAGGAGGTTCATTAAGGACTTTTCTAAAATCTCTAGGCCTCTGACTAATTTATTGCACAAAGATATTCCTTTTGTATTTGATGATGATTGTGAAGAAGCATTTGAAATACTTAAGAAAGCTTTGATCACTGCACCTATTGTTCAGCCACCTGATTGGAATTTACCCTTTGAAATTATGTGTGATGCTAGCGATTATACTATAGGTGTTGTTCTAGGGCAAAGAGTTGATAAGAAATTAAATGTTATCCAGTATTCTAGTAAAACTCTTGATACTGCTCAAAGAAATTATGCTACTACTGAAAAAGAATTCTTAGCAGTTGTATTTGCATGTGATAAGTTCAGACCTTATATTGTTGATTCTAAAGTTACTATTCACACTGATCATGCTGCTATTAAATATCTTATGGAAAAGAAAGATGCTAAACCTAGACTTATTAGATGGGTCCTCTTGCTCCAAGAATTTGATTTGCATATTATTGATAGAAAGGGAGCTGAGAACCCCGTTGCAGACAACTTGTCTAGGTTAGAGAATGTTCTTGATGACCCACTACCTATTGATGATAGCTTTCCTGATGAACAATTAGCGGTCATTAATGCTTCTCGTACTACTCCATGGTATGCTGATTATGCTAATTACATAGTTGCTAAATTTATACCACCTAGTTTCACATACCAGCAAAAGAAAAAGTTCTTTTATGATTTAAGACATTACTTTTGGGATGACCCACACCTTTATAAAGAAGGAGTAGATGGTGTTATTATACGTTGTGTACCCGAGCATGAAGAGGAACAGATCCTACGCAAGTGTCACTGCAAACCATATGGAGGACACCACGCTGGAGATAGAACTGCACATAAGGTATTGCAATCCGTTTTTTATTGGCCTACTCTCTTCAAAGATGCCCGTAAGTTTGTCTTGTCTTGTGATGAATGTCAAAGAATTGGTAATATTAGTAGACGCCAAGAAATGCCTATGAATTATTCTCTTGTTATTGAACCATTTGATGTTTGGGGCTTTGATTATATGGGACCTTTTCCGGCCTCTAATGGATACACACATATTTTAGTCGCTATTGATTACGTTACTAAGTGGGTAGAAGCTATTCCAACTAGTAGTGCTGATCATAACACCTCTATTAAGATGCTTAAAGAAGTTATTTTTCCGAGGTTTGGAGTCACTAGATATCTCATGACTGATGGTGGTTCACATTTTATTCATGGTGCTTTTCATAAAATGCTTGCTAAGTATGATGTTAATCATAGAATTGCATCTCCTTATCACCCACAGTCTAGTGGTCAAGTAGAATTGAGTAATAGAGAGCCCAAATTAATTTTGCAACAGACTGTTAATAGATCTAGAAAGAATTGGTCCAAGAAACTTGAGGATGCATTATGGGCCTATAGAACTGCATATAAAAGTCCTATGGGTATGTCTCCGTATAAGATGGTTTATGGAAAAACATGTCACTTACCTCTCGAACTTGAACATAAGGCATATTGGGCTATTAAAGAGCTCAACTATGATTTCAAACTTGTCAGTGAGAAGAGGTTATTTGACATTAGCTCACTTGATGAATGGAGAACCCAAGCATATGAGAATGCCAAGTTGTTAAAAGAAAAAGTTAAAAGATGGCATGACAAAAGGATACAAAAGCGTGAGTTTAACGTAGGTGATTATGTGTTGCTATTCAACTCTCGTTTAAGATTTTTTGCAGGAAAACTTCTCTCTAAATGGGAAGGTCCTTACGTTATCGAGGAGGTCTATCGTTCCGGTGCCATAGAAATCAACAACTTCGAAGGCACAAGTCCGAGGGTGGTGAACGGTCAAAGAATCAAACATTATATCTCAGGTAATCCTATAAATGTTGAAACTAATATCATTGAAACTGTAACCCCGGAGGAATACTAAGGGACACTTTCCAGAACGTTTCAGACTCCGAAAAGGAATAGGTATGTGGGATGGTAAGTAAACCGACTCCAAAATAGTTCTAATGGCAATTTTTCTCTGTTTTGGAATATTTAAGAATTTAGGAAAGCAAGAAGTAATCCGGGAAGGACATGAGGCCTCCATGAGGGTGGAGGGTGCGCCCACCCTTACTGGGCACGCCCCTGCCTCGTGGGCATCTCGTGTGCCTTCTGGACTCTATTTTCCTGCATGTTACTTCTTTTGGTCGGTAAAATTTCATTATATAATCTCCCGAAGGTTTTGACCACCGTATCACGCAAAAATCTTCTGTTTTCGTTTCAAGCCGTTTTTCTGACAGATCTAGAGCACCATGACGTCTCCAAACGCTCCCAAGGACAAGTTCTTTGAGAGGGTTATCAACCCCTACCTCGTGGAGGTGCTGCAACACCCTCAAACCATTGAGATGCGGGAGGGGATGCTGCACATCCGCGATGTGGAGGGACCAAGGCATACCGGAAGCATGGAGACAAAGCTCGAAGCTTTGGAACAACAAGTTTTCAAGTGCCAAGGGATGGTGGAGCGTGGACTCAACCCCAACTAGATGATGATCGCAGAATTCACTAACAACCACAAGCTAGACGCCAAGAACACAGGGGATACCATCTTCAAGCTTCATGAGAAAATCGAGCACCTCCAAGCCCAGATCTATGACTTGCAAAACCAAAACTGTGAGTATGAATATAGATTCAAGAGGATGAGTTTGGCTGTAGATTTGAGGATCCCGGAGACTCGATCATCCTTCTATGATGGTGAGCCTATGCCTTGGAAGACGGACGACAAGCCTAGATCATCAAAAACTCCTTCTTCACCACCTCCGAGGACATAATCACATGGGTATGGGCACTCCCCTTGGCAACTGCCAAGCTTGGGGGAGGTGCCCCGGTATCGTATCATCACACTCCTATCTTTACCGCTTTACTTAGTTCGATCCTTTTAGTAATATCTTGATCTAGTAGAATAAAGTTTTGGTATGATCTAGTTTTGAGTTTTGCTTTGTGATCTCTTTATGTAATCGAGTCCGTGAGCTATATATAATAAAGATTAGTGTTGAGTCAAGGGCTTTGCTATCTTGCTATGATCTTGAGAAAATAGAAAGAATAAAAAGAATAAAAGAGTTCATATTGATCTTATGGATAGTAATGACTTCACATATAAAGAGTATGATGCATAAAAGTTATTGAGAGTTGACAAACATAGTTTTGGTCATTGTTGCAATTAATAGGAAGTAATAAAGAAAGAGAGGTTCTCACATATAAATATACTATCTTGGACATCTTTTATAATTGTGAGCATTAAAGTATGACATGCTAAAGAGTTGATGTTGGACACGGAAGACAACGTAATGGTTTATGTTTTCTCACATCTCAGTTAAAGTATATTGTCATGGATCGTCCAAAATGTTGAGCTTGCCTTCCCCCCTCATGCTAGCCAAATTCCTTGCACCAAGTAGAGATACCACTTGTGCTTCCAAATATCCTTAAAACCAGTTTTGCCATGAGAGTCCACCATACCTACCTATGGATTGAGTAAGATCCTTCAAGTAAGTTGTCATATTGCAAGCAATAAAAATTGCTCTCTAAATATGTATAACTTATTAGTGCGGAGAAAATAAGCTTTATACGATTGTGTGATATGAAAGTAATAAAAGCGAAGGACTGCATAATAAAGATTCATATCACAAGTGGCAATATAAAGTGACGTTCTTTTGCATTAAGATTTTGTGCATCCAACCCTAAAAGCACATGACAACCTCTGCTTCCCTCTGCGAAGGGCCTATCTTTTACTTTATGCGAGAGTCAAGGTGATCTTCCCCTTCCCCTTTTTCATTTTATCCTTTGGCAAGCGCCTCGTGTTGGAAAGATCCTGATATATATATCCAATTGGATGTAAGTTAGCGTGAACTATTATTGTTGACATCACCCAAAGGTGAATACGTTGGGAGGCGAAATTATAAGCCCCTATCTTTCTTAGTGTCCGATTAAAACTCCATACCATAAGCATTGCGTGAGTGTTAGCAATTATAGAAGACTATATGATAGTTGAGTATGTGGACTTGCTAAAAAGCTCTATTCTTGAATCTTTCTGATGTTCTGGTAAATTGTAATTGCTTCAATGACTGAGATTATAGTTTGCTAGTTCTCAATGAAGTTTATGATCCATACTTGATATTGTGAATAGATTATTACTTGAGCATAAGAAATCATATGACAAAATCTATATATGTTGCTGTTATAAGAATGATCATGATGCCCTCATGTTCGTAGTTTATTTTTATCGACACCTCTATCTCTAAACATGTGGACATATTTTTCGATATCGGCTTCTGCTTGAGGACAAGCGAGGTCTAAGCTTGGGGGAGTTGATACGTCCATTTTGCATCATGCTTTTATATCGATATTTATTGCATTATGGGCAGTTATTAAACATTATGTCACAATACTTATGGCTATTCTCTCTTATTTTACAAGGTTTATCATGAAGAGGAAGAATGCCGGCAGCTGGAATTCTGGCTGGAAAAGGAGCAAATATTGGAAACCGATTCTGCACAGCTCCAAAAGTCCTGAAACTCCACGAAAGTCATTTTTGGAATTAATAAGAATTATTGAGCAAAGAAAGTACCAGAGGGGGCCCACACCCTGGCCACAAGGGTGGGGGGCGCCCCCCTACTAGGCGCGCCCCCCTGTCTCGTGGGCCCCCTGGTGACCCTCCGGTGCCCATCTTCTGCTATATGATGGCTTTTACCCTGGAAAAAATCATAAGAAAGCTTACGCGACAAAATTCCGCTGCCACGAGGCGGAACCTTGGCGGAACCAATCTAGGGCTCCGATGGAGCTGTTCTATAGGGGAAACTTCCCTCCGGGAGGGGTAAATCATCACCATCGTCATCACCAATGATCCTCTCATCGGGAGGGTGTCAATCTCCATCAACATCTTCACCAGCACCATCTCCTCTCAAAATCCTAGTTCATCTCTTGTATCCAATCCTGTATCCAAACCACAAATTGGTACCTGTGGGTTGCTAGTAGTGTTGATTACTCCTAGTAGTTGATGCTAATTGGTTTACTTGGTGGAAGATCATATGTTCAGATCCTTAATGCATATTAATACTCCTCTGATCATGAACATGAATATGCTTTGTGAGTAGTTACGTTTGTTCCCGAGGACATGGGTGAAGGCTTGCTATTAGTAGTCATGTGAATTTGGTATTCGTTCGATATTTTGATGAGATGTATGTTTTCTCTCCTCTAGTGGTGTTATGTGAACGTCGACTACATGACACTTCACCATTATTTGGGCCTAGAGGAAGGCATTGGGAAGTAATAAGTAGATGATGGGTTGCTAGAGTGACAAAAGCTTAAACCCTAGTTTATGCGTTGCTTCGTAAGGGGCTGATTTGGATCCACTAGTTTCATGCTATGGTTAGGTTTACCTTAATACTTATTTTGTAATTGCGGATGCTTGCAATAGGGGTTAATCATAAGTGGGATGCTTGTCCAAGAAAGGGCAGTACCCAAGCACTGGTCCACCCACATATCAAATTATCAAAGTAACGAACGCGAATCATATGAGCGTGATGAAACTAGCTTGACGATAATTCTCATGTGTCCTCGGGAGCGCTTTTCTCATTATAAGAAATTGTCCAGGCTTGTCCTTTGCTACAAAAAGGATTTGGCCACTTTGCTGCACCTTATTTACTTCCACTGCTTGTTACCCGTTACAAATTATCTTATCACAACACTATCTGTTACCTACAATTTTAGTGCTTGCAGAGAATACCTTACTGAAAACTGCTTGTCATTTCCTTCCGCTCCTCGTTGGGTTCGACACTCTTACTTATCGAAAGGACTACGATAGAACCCCTATACTTGTGGGTCATCACCCCTCAGTAGTCCCTGAAGCTGGTGAGGTTCTACGGCCGGAGGGCCTCAGCAGTTTCCCTCTCTAAGTGATGTTCCGCCTTCTGCTCCGTCCGCCTAGGAGGAGCCGGGTGCCAGGAGTCGGACGCAATCGCGGCCGCTTGGTGGAATTCAAATAGTGTTGGTGGGGTCTAGGTGGCGTGCCGGCTGGGCAATAGGCCCGCCGCTCACTTCCTGTCCGCCACGCGGCGCCTGGTGGCCAGGTCAGCCTGCCAGCCCACGCGTGTGACAGGACGTCGCTGCAGGCCCATGCCCACCACTAGAGGGCCTCGGCACGCGCGCGGATCCGCTGCGGCTGAGGCGAACGGTTGCCCTTTCGGGGCAGTTTAACACACGCCTTCAAGGCGCGGGAATCGCGGGGGCCGTGGGGGGAGTGGGCGCAGTTAATCCCACGTTCCCCCACACCTTGCCCCCTCGACTGCGCCGCCGCGGGGCTATAAGTAGTGGGAGGAGGGGGTGGCAGAAACGCATGCGCGCCCTCCTCTCCTTCTACTTCGCCTCTCCTTCCTCGTCGCCGCCGCGCCCTCTGCCCTCACCGGAGCGCTGCTGCAGCTCGCCGTTGCCAGCCCTTTCTCTATCACCGCCGCCTCGCGCCACTGCCAAGCACGAAGCCCATGACGCTCAGCGGCCGTGCCGACGACTAGGACGGCTCCATCATCCACGAAGATCACATACAGTTCCTCAGCGAGACGCGGCACCTCCCTCATCACACTGACGTCAAGGTACGTCTCCCCCTCGCCCGGGAGATTTCTCCGGCGCCGAAAGACGGCGAGTACGTCGTCTTTCGGGTGCACTTTCTTCGCGGCTTCGGCCTTCTGGCGAGCAGGTTCCTCCGCTCGTTGATGGAATTCTACGTATTGCAGCCCCACCACCTCACTCCGAACTTGATGGTGCTGCTCTCTGCCTTCATCATGCTGTGCGAAGGTTACCTCGGTACTCAGCCCACACTCGAGATGTGGGCAGAGCTCTTCTACCTCAAGCTCGGCACCACCATCAAGGGCGAGGCGGCGTAGTGCGAATCCTGCATCATGGTGTGGCGCACCGGGACCGGGGGCGGGCCTTGCTTTCCGGCTATTGCCCTGCTGCAGTCGGCCAAACTGTGGCAGCGGTCGTATTTTTATATTGAGAACATCAACCTGGAGCGGAACTTCGTCAACCTGCCGGCTTATGTAGCCAGCCCGCCTGCCGAGCCCCGTGCCAACTAGAGCCACCGGCCTAAGTCTCTGTCGGTTAACTCCGCCAGTGCCCTTGCCCAGCTTCATGTGATGGTCGACTCGGAGCGCCTCAAGACCTTCGACTTGCTTGCCACCTTCGTGGAGCACTGAGTGCTGCCTCTCCAAGGGCGGCCCCATATTATCAGTGCCATGAGCGGGCGCCGGGATTCATGCCGCCTGTCCACCAAGGAGATGCCGGTCTTGGAGATTGCCCAGCTGGTGAACCACATCTCCGACTGCAAGCTGTCGGAGACGGAGTGGCAATACGGCAAGCCTCCGTACAGCTGGGACAACCCGTCGCCTACGGTAAGTTTTTTGCTTCTTCTTCCTTTCTCTTCTGCTGGTCCGAGTTTTTCCCGCAGTCTGAGCAGTCGGCCTTGGTGTAGTACTTCCGGGCCAGACACCCTTCAAACTGGCTCCGGGCGAGGAGTTCACGCCGGACCGGCCGGTCAGTGACAAGGGTGACCACGACTTGGGGGCGGCCGCCATGGAGGAGGATGACGCCACATGCAACGGCATAGGGGGAGCAGGTGACTCCTCTGGAGGCGGCCTGGGAGATTGGCCGTACGATGATGCAGAAGAGCACGAGCCGTGCCGCGGTCACCAAGTCGACAAGACGGGCACCGGCTCTTCGGCCGCACCGACTGCTGCAACCGGTGCGCCGAAGCGCCAAGCTAAAGGCGGGCTCTTCGGCAGCCGGCCCCAAAAGCCAAAGAACACGACTGCCGCGACCAAGCGGCAAGAGGCAGCTGCGAAGGCGGCCCCGTACCAGAGGGTACGGAAGCCGCGCCCAGGGGTGTCAGTGTAAGTACTCTTGACTCTTTCTTTGTTGCATCTTGCTTGTTTCTTCTCTGTTCTTTCTTCAACGCTTTTTCTTCTACTTGCTTGAACATGGCCCCGCTGTCCATCTTGCAGGCCCCGGAGGCTTCGATGGTTGGGGTGGCCAATAAACTTGTCGCTCCCCGCCACGTGGACCCGCTGGCCGATCTCCAGGTGGCAACGGAGAGGAACGCGTGGGAGGCGTGTGAGGAGCGGGAGAAGGCGGCCACGACGGTGCAAGCGGCGCAGGTGGAGGCCGATGCTCCGGCCAAGGCGCATGCTGAGGCGGAGGACAAGGAGCGGGCAGACGCGGCCGCCAAGGTGCAGGAGGTGGAGGTGTCCCACGGTCAGGCCTCTAGGCCAGTTGACTCGCAGCACCGCGGAGTTGCCTGTGCCGGAGGCTCCGGAGCCAGCTGGCGGAGATGGCGTTGCCCAGCCGACCATGGAGAAGGAAGGAGGCGGCCCTAGGCCCGGGGAAGAGGTGGCTCCGCCTCCACCGACTGCCTACACATAGGTCGGCCAGCCCAATGGGCCACAGGCGGCGCCAGCTGACGGTTAGCTAACGGTGGGGCCGCTTCCCATGGTCAGCATCCTGGCACGCCGACGCCCGGTGAAGGCGAGCTCAGTGCCGCGGCTGATGGACGCCGGAGCCTCTAGCTCGGTGATGCTCGACGTTGAGGCCACTAGCACCATCACGGCGGACTGGGCGGCTGGCAGTGGTGGCAGCGCCTTGAACATGTCGGTGAAGGACGTCCAGACCCAGCTTGCTGCCGAAGGTGCCGCCCTCCAGAAGCTGGTGCAGAAGTTCCTAGCGTTGCGGGCGGTTGTTCGGGTACGTACTCACTTTTTGTTTTTGTCTTCTCACAATCTTCCGTGGGGGCGCGCCAGCGCACCCACTGGGTGTAGCCCCCGAGTTCTTGGCCGGCTGCTGAGCAGGCGGCCTGGAACTTTAAGGTGAGTTCCGAGTGCTAATCTTTTTTTCTTCTTTGGTCCTTGCTGCAGGACTACCACAACCTCTGCGCGGCCGCCTACAACTCCCCCGTCAAGGAGTTGGCCAAGCGGACCAGCGACTTGAACGAGAGCCGAAGTAAGCGTTCTGCCCTTCTTCTCACGGGGCGCGTCAGCGCACCCGCTAGGTGTAGCCCCCATGATTCGGGCCGACTGTTGACCAGTCGGGCCGGATCTCCCGGCAACTACCTTCTTCTTGTCGATGCTAATGTATTCTTCTTTTTTGTTTTCGCAGAGGCGGCTGCTGCCCTACAGCAGCGCATGGGTGAGCTCGAGACCGAGCTCCGCACCAAGAAGCTGGAGCGTAGCCAGGCGGCGCAGGAATGCGAGCGCCTGAACAAGGAGCTGGCCTATGATATGTGTCCAACGTATCTATAATTTTTGATTGTTCCATGCTATTATATTACCCGTTTTGGATGTTTATGGGCTTTACTTTACACTTTTATATCATTTTTGGGACTAACCTACTAACTGGAGGCCCAGCCTGAATTGCTGTTTTTTTGCCTATTTTAGTGTTTTGAAGAAAAGGAAAATCAAATGGAGTCCAAACGGAATGAAACCTTCGGGAACGATCTTTTTGGAACAAACGTGATCCAGAGGACTTGGAGTGGAAGTCAAGAAAGAAGCGAGGCGGCCACGAGGGTGGATGCCCCCCCCCTCTACTGGGCGCCCCCTGCCTCGTGGGCCCCTCGAGCGTCCACCGACCTACTTCTTCCATCTATATATACCCATGTACCTCGAAAACATCAGAAGCGACCACGAAAAACTATTTCCACCGCCGTAACCTTCTGTATTCGTGAGATCCCATCTTGGAGCCTTTGCCGGTGCTCTGCCGGAGGGGGAATCGACCATGGAGGGTCCCTACATCATCTCCAAGGCCCTTCCGATGAGTTGTGAGTAGTTTACCATAGACCTTCGGGTCCATAGTTATTAGCTAGATGGCTTCTTCTCCCTCTTTGAATCTCAATACAAAGTTCTCCTTGATCTTCTTGGAGATCTATTCGATGTAACTCTTTTTGCGGTGTGTTTGTCGAGATCCGATGAATAGTGGGTTTATGATCAAGTTTATCTATGAGAAATATTTGAATCTCCTCTGAATTCTTTTATGTGTGATTAAGATATCTTTGCAAGTCTCTTCGAATTATCAGTTTGGTTTGGCCTACTAGATTGATCTTTCTTGCAATGGGAGAAGTGCTTAGCTTTGGGTTCAATCTTGCGGTGTCCTTTCCCACTGACAGCAGGGGAAGCAAGGCACGTATTGTATTGTTGCCATCGAGGATAAAAAGATGGGGTTTACATCATATTGCATGAGTTTATCCCTCTACATCATGTCATCTTTCTTAATGCGTTACCCTGTTCTTATGAACTTAATACTCTAGATGCATGCTGGATAGCGGTCTATGTGTGGAGTAATAGTAGTAGATGCAGGCAGGAGTCGGTCTACTTGTCACGGACGTGATGCCTATATACATGATCATGCCTAGATAATCTCATAATTATTCGCTTTTCTATCAATTGCTCGACAGTAATTTGTTCACCCACCGTAATACTTATGCTATCTTGATTGAAGCCACTAGTGAAACCTATGGCCCCCTGATACGTCTCCAACGTATCTATAATTTATGAAGCATTCATGCTATTTTATTATCTGTTTTGAATGATTATGGGCTTTATTATACACTTTTATATTACTTTTGGGACTAACCTATTAACCGGAGGCCCAACCCATATTGCTGTTTTATTGCCTGTTTCAGTATTTCAAAGAAAAGGAATATCAAACGGAGTCCAAATGGAATGAAACCTTCGGCAACGTGATTTTTCGGAATATTATCATCCTGGAGACTTGGAGTCCACGTCAGAAGATACTCGAGGAGCCCAGGAGATAGGGGGCGCCCCCCTACTGGGCGCCCCCCTGCCTCATGGACCCCTCGAGCACCCCCCCGACCGACTTCTTTCGCCTATATAAGCCTACGTACCCTAAAACCATCGAATATCAATATAGATCGGGAGTTCTGCCGCCGCAAGCCTCTGTAGCCACCAAAAACCTCTCGGGAGCCCTTCCCGGCACCCTGCCAGAGGGGGGGATCCATCACCAGTGGCCATCTTCATCATCCCGGCGCTCTCCATGACGAGGAGGGAGTAGTTCACCCTCGAGGCTAAGGGTATGTACCAGTAGCTATGTGTTTGATCTCTCTCTCTCTCGTGTTCTCTCTCGTGTTTTGTCTATGGGACGATCTTGATGTATCCCGAGCTTTGCTATTGTAGTTGGATCTTATGATGTTTCTCCCCCTCTACTCTCTTGTGATGAATTGAATTTCCCTCTTGAAGTTATCTTATCGGATTGAGTCTTTTGTTTGAGAACACTTGATGTATGTCTTGCCGTGTTTATCTGTGGTGACAATGGGATATCACGTGCCACTTGATGTATGTTTTGGTGACCAACTTGCGGGTTCCGCCCATGAACCTATGCATAGGGGTTGGCACACGTTCTTGACTCTCCGGTAGAAACTTTGGGGCACTCTTTGAAGTACTTTGTGTTGGTTGAATAGATGAATCTGAGATTGTGTGATGCATATCGTATAATCATGCCCACGGATACTTGAGGGGACAATGGAGTATCTAGATGACATTAGGGTTTTGGTTGATTTGTGTCTTAAGGTGTTATTCTAGTATGAACTCTATGATAGATTGAGCGGAAAGAATAGCTTCATGTTATTTTACTACGAACTCTTGAATAGATAGAACAGAAAGGATAACTTTGAGGTGGTTTCGTACCCTACCATAATCTCTTTGTTTGTTCTCCGCTATTAGTGTCTTTGGAGTTACTCTTTGTTGCATGTTGAGGGATTGTTATATGATCTATCTATGTTATTATTGTTGAGAGAACTTGCACTAGTGAAAGTATGAACCTTAGGCCCTGTTTCCTACAATTGCAATACCATTTACGCTCACTCTTACCACTTGTTACCTTGCTGTTTTTATAATTTCAGATTACAAAAACCTTTATCTACTATCTTTTCTTTGCACTTGTATCACCATCTCTTCACCGAACTAGTGCACCTATACAATTTACCATTGTATTGGGTGTGTTGGGGACACAAGAGACTCTTTGTTATTTGGTTGCAGGGTTGCTTGAGAGAGACCATCTTCATCCTATGCCTCCTACGGATTGATAAACCTTAGGTCATCCACTTGAGGGAAAAATTCTACTGTCCTACAAACCTGTGCACTTGCAGGCCCAACAACGTCTACAAGAAGAAGGTTGTGTAGTAGACATTAAGCTCTTTTCTGGCGCCGTTGCTGGGGAGGTGAGTGCTTGAAGGTATATCTTTAGATCTTGCAATCGAATCTTTTTGTTTCTTGTTCTATCACTAGTTTAGTTTATAAAAGAAAACTACAAAAAAATGGAGTTGAGTTTGTCTCATACGCTTCGTCTTTTTAATATCTTTTGTGAGTATGATGAAAAGGAAAATTGTGCTCAAGTGCTAGAAGAAGAAATCTATAGAATGTTTGATACTAAATCTTTGAATGATGAGCATGTTTGCAATGTTGTTAGTATGAATTCCTTGAATATCCATGATGCTAATGATATGCAAATCCACAAGCTTGGGGAAGATATGTTTGATGAATATGATATTTTTTGTCCCCCAAGTTTTGATGAGAATATTTATTATGATGAAAGCATGCCTCCTATTTATGATGATTATATTGATGAAAGTGGGTTTGGAAGAGTGTCAACTTTAGGTAGTATTGATCCCACTATTTTTGAGGATGTTGAATCTTATAGTGATGAATATGAAAGTGGATTTGGAAGAGTGTCAACTTTATTTAGTGATGATTCCACTATTTCGGAAGAGGTTCCAATTGACTATGAGAACAAAGTTGCTATCTATGATGATTATTGTGATGACTTGTATTCTATTAAGAATAATGATAACCATGAAACTTGTCATCATGATTTTAGTTTTCAATTGGATTATGCCTCACATGATAATTATTTTGTTGAGTTTGCTCCCACTACTATTCATGAGAAGAAATTTGCTTATGTGGAGAGTAGTAAATTTTATATGCTTGTAGATCATGAAAAGAATGCTTTATGTGATGGTTATATTGTTGAATTCATTCATTATGCTACTGAAAATTATTAGGAGGGAGGAACATATGCTTGTAGGAATTGCAATAATATCAAGTTTCCTCTCTATGTGCTTAAAATCTTAAAGTTGTGCTTGTTTTACCTTCCTATGCTAGTTGATTATTGTTCTCATAAGTTGTTTGCTCACAAAATCCCTATGCCTAGGAAGTGGGTTAGACTTAAATGTGCTAGTCATATGCTTCATGATGCTCCCGTTATGTTTCCATTCTTATCTTTTATGTGAGCATCATTGCCATCATCATGCCTAGCTAGAAAGGCATTAAAGAAAAGCGCTTGTTGGGAGACAACCCAATATTTAGCCTTACTGTTTTTGTGTGTCCACATGATTATGCTACTGTATTAATCATGTTTTATAGCTTTTGTTTCAATAAAGTGCCAAGTAGAACCTTTGGGAAGACTTGGGTGAAGTTTATATGATCTTGCTGTGAAAAACAGAAACTTTAGTGCTCACCAGATTAGCTGACATTTTTTACCAGAGAGAGATTTTAGGTTGATTATTTTTTCATATGATTAATAGACAAATTCCTCAGGTCCAGAAATTTATTTCATAATTTTTGGGGTTCCAGAAGTATACGTTTGATACAGATTACTACAGACTGTTCTGTTTTTGACAGATTCTGTTTTCTATGTGTTGTTTGCTTATTTTGATGAATCTATGAGTAGTATCGGAAGGTATGAACCATAGAGAAGTTGGAATACAGTAGGTTTAACACCAATATGAATTTAGAATGAGTTCATTACAGTACCTAAGTGGTGATTTATTTTCTTATACTAAGGGAGCTTACGAGTTTTGTTTTGAGTTTTGTGTGGTTGAAGTTTTCAAGTTTTGGGTAAAAGATTCAATGGACTATGGAATAAGGAGTGGAAAGAGCCTAAGCTTGGGGATGCCCAAGGTACCCGAAGGTAACATTCAAGGACAACCAAGAGCCTAAGCTTGGGGATGCCCTGGAAGGCATCCCCTCTTTCGTCTTCGTTCATCGGTAACTTTACTTGGAGCTATATTTTTATTCACCACATGATATGTGTTTTGCTTGGAGCGTCATTTTATCCTATTAATATTTGATTGCTGTTATTTATATTAATGTTTTGCATCTTTATTTTCAATAAAAATGTCAAGGATAGCATTTACCATGCTTGTTTTGCTAGTATACATGTTGCTGTTTGAAAACAGAAAGTTTACCGCTGTTGCAAAAATTCCCTAGAAAAGTCAGAGAATGGTATAATGTTGAATCTTTTTGAATATTGAGCTCTGATAAATATTTTACAGCGTAGTATTTTTCTTATATTTTTTTGGAGTTAGGGAAGTATTGATACTCTTGCATTCTTTACAGACTGTACGGTTTTGGTAGATTGCTGTTATGTTTGCATTATTTGCATATGTTTGCGTGTTTAATGATTCTATTTTATGATAGGAGTATTAAATATGCATAGGCATTTAGTATGCAATGTTTAATAATAATTTAAGTGATTTGTTACAGTAGAAAATGATAAGGTTTTACATTGGTTTATACTAACCTATCTCACGAGTACTTGTTGAGTTTGTTGTGAATGAAGCTTTTGATAAAAAGAAACCATGATATGAGAGGAATTAAGGAGACACAAAATCTCAAGCTTGGGGATGCCCAAGGCACCCCAAGATAATATTTCAAGAAGTCTCAAGCATCTAAGCGAGGCATCCCACCTTTCTTCTTCAACAACTATTGGTTAGTATCGGTTGAGCCTAAGTTTTTACTTCTTCACATGAGTTGTGCTATCCTTGCAATGTCATTTTATTTTGTTTTTATTGCTTCTTGAATACAATACCAAGATCTGAAATTCTTTAGTGAGAGTGAGTCTTCACATAGTTGCATAATTATTTAGCTACTCATTGATCTTCACTTATATCTTGTTGGAGTAGTTTGTCATTTACTCGTGTGCTTCACTTATATCTTATGAGTAAATGGTTGAATGAGTTGAATGTCATAAATCTGAAATTATATGTCTTGTTTGCTTATCCCATGGGGAGTAATGACTTCACATCTAAGAAGTAGAGGTTGTAAATTTATTGGAGGTTAGCAAGCATTGTTTTAGTCATTTGAACAATTCATGAAAGAATATTGAAGGAAGAGAGATTTCACATATAAATATATTATCATAGACATCTTTTATAATTGTGAGCACTCATTATGTATGACATGCTAAAGAGTTGATGTTGGACAAGGAAGACAACGTAATGTGTTATGTTTTCTCGCATCTCAGTTAAAGTATATTGTCATGGATCATTCAAACATGTTGAGATTTCCTTTCCCCCTCATGCTAGACAAAATTCCTAGCACCAAGTAGAGATACTACTTGTGCTTCCAAATATCCTTAAACCCAGTCTTGCCATGAGAGTCCACCATACCTACCTATGGATTGAGTAAGATCCTTCAAGTAAGTTGTCATCGGTGCAAGCAATAAAAATTGCTCTCTAAATATACATGACTTATTAGTGTGGAGAAAATAAGCTTTGTACGAACTTGTTATGGAAGCAATAAAAGCGACGGACTGCATAATAAAGGTCCATATACAAGGGGCAATATAAAGTGACGTTCTTTCGCATTAAGATTTTGTGTATCCAACCGTAAAAGCGCATGACAACCTCTGCTTCCCTCTGCGAAGGGCCTATCTTTTACTTTATGTCTTTTACTTAATGCAAGAGTCAAGGTGATCTTCACCTTTCCCTTTTTCATTTTATCCTTTGGCAAGCACTTTGTGTTAGGGTGATCCTGATATATATATATATATATATATCCAATTGGATGTACGTTAGAATGAACTATTATTGTTGACATCACCCAATGGTGAATACGTTTTGAGGCAACATTATAAGCCCCAATCTTTCTCTGTGTCTGATTAAAACTTCATAACCACAAGTATTGCATGAGTGTTAGAAATTGTAGAAGACTATATGATAGTTGAGTATGTGGAGTTTGCTATTCCTGAAAATAAGATGAATTGCAATTGTTTTGATGACTAAGAATGAAGTTTGCTAGTTTTCAAGAATGTTTATGGTCTATGCTTTGACATGTGAATTGCTTGTTACTTTATCATGAGAAGTTTTATGAGATGAACTACTGTTATGACATATTATCATGCTAGAAAAGGTGATTGAAATTATCATTGATCAAACTTGTGCACCTCTAGCATTCACACTTCATAAATTCTTTCTTTTATCATTTATCTACTCGAGGACGAGTAGGAATTAAGCTTGGGGATGCTGATACGTCTCCAACGTATCTATAATTTATGAAGCATTCATGCTATTTTATTATCTGTTTTGAATGATTATGGGCTTTATTATACACTTTTATATTACTTTTGGGACTAACCTATTAACCGGAGGCCCAGCCCATATTGCTGTTTTATTGCATGTTTCAGTATTTCAAACAAAAGGAATATCAAATGGAGTCCAAACGGAATGAAACCTTCGGCAACGTGATTTTTTGGAAGATTATGATCCTGGAGACTTGGAGTCCATGTTAGAAGATACTCGAGGACCCCAGGAGATAGGGGGGTGCGCCCCCCTACTGGGTGCGCCCCCTGTCTCGTGGACCCCTCGAGCACCCCCTGACCGACTTCTTTCGCCTATATAAGCCTACATACCCTAAAACCATCGAATATCAAGATAGATCGGGAGTTCCACCGCCGCAAGCCTCTGTAGTCACCAAAAACCTCTCGGGAGCCCTTCCCGGCACCCTGCCGGAGGGGGGATCCATCACCGGTGACCATCTTCATCATCCCGGCGCTCTCCATGACGAGGAGGGAGTAGTTCACCCTCGAGGCTGAGGGTGTGTACCAGTAGCTATGTGTTTTATCTCTCTCTCTCTCTCTCTCTCTCGTGTTCTCTCTCCTATTCCCTCTATGACACGATCTTGATGTATCCCGAGCTTTGCTATTGTAGTTGGATCTTATGATGTTTCTCCCCCTCTACTCTCTTGTGATGAATTGAGTTTCCCTCTTGAAGTTATCTTATCGGATTGAGTCTTTTGTTTGAGAACACTTGATGTATGTCTTGCCATGTTTATCTGTGGTGACAATGGGATATCACGTGCCACTTGATGTATGTTTTGGTGACCAACTTGCGGGTTCCGCCCATGAACCTATGCATAGGGGTTGGCACATGTTCTTGACTCTCCGGTAGAAACTTTGGGGCACTCTTTGAAGTACTTTGTGTTGGTTGAATAGATGAATCTGAGATTGTGTGATGCATATCGTATAATCATGCCCACAGATACTTGAGGTGACAATGGAGTATCTAGGTGACATTAGGGTTTTGGTTGATTTGTGTCTTAAGGTGTTATTCTAGTATGAACTCTGTGATAGATTGAGCGGAAAGATTAGCTTCATGTTATTTTACTATGAACTCTTGAATAGATAGAACAGAAAGGATAACTTTGAGGTGGTTTCGTACCCTACCATTATCTCTTCGTTTGTTCTCCGCTATTAGTGTCTTTGGAGTGACTCTTTGTTGCATGTTGAGGGATTGTTATATGCTCTATCTATGTTATTATTGTTGAGAGAACTTGCACTAGTGAAAGTATGAACCTTAGGCCTTGTTTCCTACCATTGCAATACCGTTTACGCTCACTTTTACCACTTGTTACCTTGTTGTTTTTATAATTTCAGATTACAAAAACCTTTATCTACTATCTTTTTTTTGCACTTGTATCACCATCTCTTCGCCGAACTAGTGCACCTATACAATTTACCATTGTATTGGGTGTGCTGGGGACACAAGAGACTCTTTGTTATTTGGTTGCAGGGTTGCTTGAGAGAGACCATCTTCATCCTATGCCTCCTACGGATTGATAAACCTTAGGTCATCCACTTGAGGGAAATTTGCTACTGTCCTACAAACATGTGCACTTGCAGGCCCAACAACGTCTACAAGAAGAAGGTTGTGTAGTAGACATCACCCCCGGGTCTATCTCTTATCATATAAACTTTCAATCTACTTTTATGTGTATCTTTTACTTTTCCAATCTATATCATAAAATACCAAAAATATATTTATCTTATCATATTTTCTCTATCAGATCTCACTGTCGCAAGTGGTCGTGAAGGGATTGACAACCCCTTTATTGCGTTGGTTGCGAGTTCTTGTTTGTTTGTGTAGGTGCGTGGGACTTTTGAGGAGCCTCCTACTGGATTGATACCTTGGTTCTCAAAAACTGAGGGAAATACTTACGCTATTATTGCCGCATCACCCTTTCCTCTTCAAGGAAAACCAACACAAGCTCAAGACGTAGCAAGAAGGATTTCTGGCACCGTTGCCGGGGAGGTCTTCACTCAAGTCAAGACATACCGAGTACCCATCACAAACTCATATACCTCACATTACATTATTTGCCATTCGCCTCTCGTTTTCCTCTCCCCCACTTCACCCTTGTCGTTTCATTCGCCCTCTCTTTCCCAACCTCCTCTCTATTTTGCTTGCCTTTTTGTTTGCTTGTGTGTTGGATTTCTTGTCGGGATGGCACAAGACAATACCAAATTGTGTGATTTTTCCAATACCAATAATAATGATTTCCTTAGTACTCCGATTGCTCCTCTTAATGATGTTGAGTCTTGTGAAATCAATGTTGCTTTGCTGAATCTTGTTATGAAAGATCAATTCTCCGGCCTTCCTAGTGAAGATGCTGCTACCCATCTAAACAACTTTGTTGATTTGTGTGAGATGCAAAATAAGAAATATACGGATAATGATATTGTTAAATTGAAGTTATTTCCATTTTCACTTAGAGATCGTGCTAAAGTTTGGTTTTCGTGTTTGCCTAAGAATAGTATTGATACATGGAATAAGTGCAAAGATGCTTTTATCTCTAAGTATTTTCCTCCCGCTAAGATCATCTCTCTTAGGAACGATATTATGAATTTTAAACAACTTGATCTTGAGCATGTTGCCCAATCTTGGGAAAGAATGAAATTGATGATTCACAATTGCCCTACTCATGGTTTGAATTTATGGATGATCATACAAAGTTTTTATGCCGGATTAAATTTTGCTTCTAGAAATCTTTTAGATTCGCCCGCGAGAGGCATGTTTTTGGAAATCACCTTAGGATAAGCTACTAAACTCCTTGATAACATTATGGCTAATTATTCTCAATGGCACACCGAAAGATCTACTAGTAAAAAGTGCATGCTATAGAAGAAATTAATGTTTTGAGTGGAAAGATGGATGAACTTATGAAATTTTTTGCTACTAAGAGTGCTCCTATTGATCCCAATGATATGCCTTTGCCTACTTTGATTAAGAATAATAATTAATCTATGGATGTGAATTTTGTTGGTAGGAATAATTTTGGTAACAATGCTTATAGAGGAAACTTTAATCCTAGACTGTTCCCTAGTAATTCCTCTAATAATTATGGAAATTCCTACAATAATTCTTACGGTAATTTTAATAAGATGCCCTCTGATTTTGAGAATAGCGTTAAAGAATTTATGATCTCTCAAAAGAATTTTATGCCTTGCTTGAAGAAAAATTGCTTAAAGTGGATGATTTGGCTAGGAACGTTGATAGACTTTCGCTTGATGTTGACTCTTTGAAACTTAGATCTACTCCTCCTAAGCATGATATCAATGAGTCTCTCAAAGTTATGAGAATTTCCATTGATGAGTGCAAAGAAAGAACCGCTAGATTGCGTGCTAAGAAAGATTGCTTTGTAAAGGCGTGTTCTTCTAGTTTCCAAGAAAATAATGATGAAGATCTAAAAGTTATTGATGTGTCCCCTATTAAATATTTGTTTTGCAATATGAATCTTAATAATGATGCGACTGGAGATGAGTCAACTTTAGTTAAAAGGTGTCCCAATGATTCGGAGTTCTTAGATCTTGATGCTAAATTTGGTAAAAGTGGGATTGGAGAGGTCAAGACTTTAAATAGCATTGAACCCACTATCTTGGATTTCAAGGAATTTAATTATGATAATTGTTCTTTAGTAGATTGTATTTCCTTGTTGCAATCCGTGTTGAATTCTCCTCATGCTTATAGTCGAAATAAAGCTTTTACCAAACATATTGTTGATGCCTTGATGCAATCTTATGATGAAAAACTTAATTTGGAAGTTTCTATACCTAGAAAAATTAATGATGAGTGGGAACCTACTACAAAGATTAAAATTAAAGATCATGAGTGTTATGCTTTATGTGATTTGGGTGCTAGTTTTTCCACGATTCCGAAAACTTTATGTGATATTCTAGGTTTGCATGATCTTGATGATTGCTCTTTAAATTTGCACCTTGCGGATTCCACCATTAAAAAGCCTATGGGAAGGATCAATGATGTTCTTATTGTTGCAAATAGGAATTATGTGCCCGTAGATTTTATCGTTCTTAACATAGATTGAAATCTTTCTTGTCCTATTATTCTTGGTAGACCTTTCCTTAGAACGATTGGTGCGATTATTGATATGAAGGAATGGAATATTAGATTCCAATTCCCATTAAGGAAAGGCATGGAGCACTTTCTAAGAAAGAAAGTTAAATTACCTTATGAATCTACCATGCGAGCTACTTATGAATTGAGTGCCAAAGATGGCACTACTTAGATCTATCCTCGCTTTTATGCCTAGCTAGGGGCGTTAAACGATAGCGCTAGTTGGGAGGCAACCCAATTTTATTTTAGTTTTTTGTTTTTGCTTCTGTATAGTAATAAAATTTTCATCTACCTTCTGTTTAGATGTGTTTTCATGTTTTAATTAGTGTTTGTGCCAAGTAGAACCTAAAGGATAACCTATGGTGATAGTTAAATTGATTCTGCTGAAAAACAGAAACTTTGCACGCACGAAAATAATTTTAGTAATTCACAGAAACGTGCCTTTGCATTGATTGCCTAGGACTTCTTATTTTGGTAGGATTTTTAGAGTTCCAGAAGTATTCGAGAGTTACAGATTGCTACAGACTGTTCTATTTTTGACAGATTCTGTTTTTCGTGTGTTGTTTGCTTATTTTGATGAATCTATGGTTAGTATTAAGTGGTATGAACCATAGAGAAGTTGGAATATAGTAGGTTTAACACCAATATAAATAAAGAATGAGTTCATTACAGTACCTTATGTGGTGGTTTTTCTTTCTTGCACTAACAGAGCTTATGAGATTTCCTGTTGAGTTTTGTGTTGTGAAGTTTCCATGTTTTGGGTAAAGATTTGATGGATTATGGAATAAGGAGTGGCAAGAGCCTAAGATTGGGGATTCCCATGGCACCCCAATATATTCAAGGATAACCAAAAGCTTAAGCTTGGGGATGCCCCGGAAGGCATCCCCTCTTTCGTCTTCGTCTATCAGTAACTTTACTTGGAGCTATATTTTTATTCGCCACATGATATGTGTTTTGCTTGGAACATCTTGTATGATATTGGTCTTTGATTTTTAGTTTACCACAATCATCCTTGCTGTACACACCTTTTGGGAGAAGCCCACTTGATTAGAATTTATTAGAGTACTCTACGTGCTTCACTTATATCTTTTGAGCTAGATAGTTTTTGCTCTAGTGCTTCACTTATATCTTTTAGAGCACGGCGGTGGCTTAATTTTGTAGAAATTGTTGATCTCTCATGCTTAACTTATACTATTTTGAGAGTCTCTTAGAACAGCATGGTATTTTCTATGGTTATAAAATTGGTCCTAGAATGATGGGCATCCAAGTTGGGTATAATAAAAACTATCATAAGAAGTGAATTGGATGCTATGATCAATTTGATACTTGATAATTGTTTTGAGATATGGAGGTGGTGATATTAGAGTCATGCTAGTTGGGTGATTATGAATTTAAAGAATACTTGTGTTGAAGTTTGTGATTCCCGTAGCATACACGTATGGTGAACCGCTTTGTGATGAAGTTGGAGCACAATTTTATTTATTTATTGTCTTCCTTATGAGTGGCGGTCGGGGACGAGCGATGGTCTTTTCCTACCAATCTATCCCCCTAGGAGCATGCGTGTAGTACTTTGTTTTCAATGACTTGTAGATTTTTGCAATAAGTATATGAGTTCTTTATGACTAATGTTGAGTCCATGGATTATACGCACTCTCACCCTTCCACCATTGCTAGCCTCTCTTGTGCCGCACAACTTTCGCCGGTACCATACACCCACCATACACTCTCCTCAAAACAGCCACCATACCTACCTATTATGGCATTTCCATAGCCATTCCAAGATATTGCCATGCAACTTTCCACCGTTCCTTTTATATGACACACATCATCATTGTCATATTGCTCTTTGCATGATCATGTAGTTGACATCGTATTTGTGGCAAGGCCACCTTCATAATTTTCATACATGTCACTCTTGATTCATTGCATATCCCGGTACACCGCCGGAGGCATTCATATAGAGTCATATCTTGTTCTAAGTATTGAGTTGTAATCTTGAGTTATAAGTAAATAAAAGTGTGATGATCTTCATTATTAGAGCATTGTCCCAGTGAGGAAAGGATGACGGAGACTATGATTCCCCCACAAGTCGGGATGAGACTTTAGACTTTATAAAAAAAGAGAGGCCAAAGAGCCCACCAAATAAAAGAAAGAAAGGCCAAATAAAAAAGAAGAAGAGAAAGGCCAAATAGAAAAAAATGAGAGAAAAAGAGAGAAGGGACAATGCTACTATCCTTTTACCACACTTGTGCTTCAAAGTAGCACCATGATCTTCATGATAGGGAGTCTCCTATGTTTTCACTTTCATATACTAGTGGGAATTTTTCATTATAGAACTTGGCTTGTATATTCCAATGATGGGCTTCCTCAAAATGCCCTGGGTCTTCGTGAGCAAGCAAGTTGGATGCACACCCACTTAGTTTCTTTTGTTGAGCTTTCATACATTTATAGCTCTAGTGCATCCGTTGCATGGCAATCCCTACTCACTCACATTGATATCTATTAATGGGCATCTCCATAGCCCGTTTATACGCCTAGTTGATGTGAGACTATCTTTCCTCTTTTTTGTCTTCTCCACAACCACCATTCTATTCCACATATAGTGCTATGTCCATGGCTCATGCTCATGTATTGTGTGAAAGTTGAAAAAGTTCGAGATTATTAAAGTATGAAAAAATTTCTTGGCTTGTCATTGGGGTTGTGCATGATTAAATACTTTGTGTGATGAAGATAGAGCAACAGCCAGACTATATGATTTTGTAGGGATAACTTTCTTTAGCCATGCTATTTTGAGAAGACATGATTGCTTTGATTAGTATGCTTGAAGTATTACTATTTCTTATGTCAATATGAACTTTTATTTTGAATCATTTGGTTCTGAACATTCATGCCACAATAAATAAAATTACATTGAGAATTATGCTAGGTAGCATTCCGCATCAAAAATTTTGTTTTTATCATTTACCTACTCGAGGACGAGCAGGAATTAAGCTTGGGGATGCTTGATACGTCTCCAATGTATCTATAAATTTTGATTGTTCCATGCTATTATATTACCTGTTTTGGATGTTTATGGGCTTTACTTTACACTTTTATATCATTTTTGGGACTAACCTACTAACTAGAGGCCCAACCCGAATTGCTGTTTTTTTTGCCTATTTCAGTCTTCAAAGAAAAGGAATATCAAACGGAGTCCAAACGGAATGAAACCTTCGGGAGCGATCTTTTTGGAACAAACGTGATCCAGAGGACTTGGAGTGGAAGTCAAGAAACAAGCAAGGCGGCCACGAGGGTGGAGGGCGCCCCCGCTACTAGGTGCGCCCCCTGCCTCGTGGGCCCCTCGAGCGTCCACCGACCTACTTCTTCCTCCTATATATACCCATGTACCCCGAAAACATCAGAAGCGACCACGAAAACTATTTCCACCGCCGTAACCTTCTGTATCCGCGAGATCCCATCTTGGAGCCTTCGCCGGCGCTCCGCCGGAGGGGGAAACGACCATGGAGGGTCCCTACATCATCTCCAAGGCCCTTCCGATGAGTTGTGAGTAGTGTACCACAGACCTTCGGGTCCATAGTTATTAGCTAGATGGCTTCTTCTCTCTCTTTGAATCCCAATACAAAGTTTTCCTTGATCTTCTTGGAGATCTATTCGATGTAACTCTTTTTGCGGTGTGTTTGTCGAGATCCGATGAATTGTTGGTTTGTGAGCAAGTTTATCTATGAGAAATATTTAAATCTCCTCTGAATTATTTTATGTGTGATTAAGATATCTTTGCAAGTCTCTTCGAATTATTAGTTTGGTTTGGCCTACTAGATTGATCTTTCTTGCAACGGGAGAAGTGCTTAGCTTTGGGTTCAATCTTGCGGTGTCCTTTCCCAGTGATAGCAGGGGCAGCAAGGCACGTATTGTATTGTTGCCATCAATGATAAAAAGATGTGGTTTACATCATATTGCATGAGTTTATGCCTCTACATCATGTCATCTTTCTTAATGCGTTACTCTGTTCTTATGAACTTAATACTCTAGATGCATGCTGGATAGCGGTCGATGTGTGGAGTAATAGTAGTAGATGCAGGCAGGAGTCGGTCTTCTTGTCACGGACGGGATGCCTATATACATGATCATGCCTAGATAATCTCAAAATTATTCTCTTTTCTATCAATTGCTCGACAGTAATTTGTTCACCCACCGTAATACTTATGCTATCCTGAGAGAAGCCACTAGTGAAACCTATGGCCCCCGGGTCTATCTCTTATCATATAAGCTTTCAATATACTTTTATTTGCATCTTTTACTTTTCCAATCTATATCATAAAATACCAAAAATATATTTATCTTATCATATTATCTCTATCAGATCTCACTTTCGCAAGTGGCCGTGAAGGGATTGACAACCCCTTTATTGCGTTGGTTGCGAGTTCTTGTTTGTTTGTGTAGGTGCATGGGACTTTTGAGGAGCCTCCTACTGGATTGATACCTTGGTTCTCAGAAACTGAGGGAAATACTTACGCTACTATTGCTGCATCACCCTATCCTCTTCAAGGAAAACCAACGCAAGCTCAAGACGTAGCATCCTACCAGGCGGAGCGACACAAGACGGAGGTCCAGCAGCACAAGGCCGAGATCCAACAGCTGAAGGACGGCGAGGAACTTCTCAAGGCCAAGTTCGAGACTCAGCGCGCAAACTGGGCCGATGCGGAGGAGTTCCTGAACTCTGGCTACGGGGAGATCGAGGACTTGATCGACGGTAAGTACTTCTCATCTTCTTGTGTGGCTGCCGACTACTGCGGGAGCCGGCTTCCATATTCTCATTTCTTGATCTTTTTCCCTCTTCAGAGTACTTCCCAGGCTACTCCGTCGCCGTCTCCCAGGCCATCGAGGCGCGACGCATTGTGCGGAGAGCGGCAGGCGTGGATATTGCGCCCAACGCACCCCAGAATCTATGCGAGCAGCTCCCAGCTGTCAAAGCACGCCTGCAGCCGGCCCATCGGATGCTACGCCATCTATAATGCACCGGTGCAGTGGTGCTGTCCACCCTTTTGCCAGGCGTCCAGATCCCATGCACTCCAGGCCGGACCGCCGAGTGGCTGGAGGTCGCAGTCGGCCGCTTCGAGGCTTGGAAGGGTGCCGCGGCTCGGGCGGGCGCTCGGATGGCCCTGGAGTTCGTCAAGGGGTGGTACCCCAACTTGGACTTGACCCAGCTAGCCACCTTCTGGCTGGAGGCCGCAGACGAGCTGGTGGAGGCGGGCCCCGAGCTTATCCGGCGTGCAGCAGCGCTTGTCGACTACACCAACATTGTCGTCTTCGTCCCTGAGCTGGACGCTGACGGCAACGCGGTGCCGCCAAGCTGGTTCAGGCTGGACGAAGAGCCCGAGGAGGACTCGGCGGAGGAAATCGCCTCCAGAGATGAGGGCGATGATGACGATGAGTACAAGGAGGGAGAAGACGGCGCGCCGCTGGGCGGAGCGGGTGGCCAGCCTCATCCGGACCAAGTTTCGACCAGAGAGCCGCGGGTGGCTATGCCGACTTCCACCGACCAGACCGAGACCTGCCAGCCGGCCGCTCCACCAACCGGCGTTGCCGCCTTTGCTGATCCCTCGAACCCTCCTGCTGCTCCTCTGGCCTAAGCGGCCGTATTTACTTTGTCCTGTGTTGTAATCCTTTTGAGTAATGTTGTTAAGTGTGCGCAACTCCACCCTCTGGGGGTGTATTTTGAACTTTGTGAATGTTGGCCTCTGGCCTTGTGCAATGTACATAAGTTTTAAAATCTCGTTCGATATTTTCCTTTCTCTCTTTGGCTTTCTGCCTTGCCGCGTTTCCTTGGCCGCCTACCTGCCAGCCGAACAGCCGCTCTGCGGTCTGTGGCTGGGTCAGGGACTTGGTCGTTCTTCAGAATGGGCAAATTACTTAGGCCGTGTAGAGTAGGGCTTAACCGAGCGAGAAGCCGGCCTGCCGACTGCTGAGCAGCCGGACGAGGGAGGCGGTGGGCAAACTGGTCCTAAGTTAGCTTTCTTCCTTAGCCGAATTTCGTGTGAGCGACTGCTTTGGCCTTTATCTCCCGCCAGTCGGAGAGCCCTGCTGCGAGCTCCGACTTAGGGCGGAGAGAGGGATTTTTTCGAGTCAGCACACTACTAGTCGGCTTCGGTTGGTGCAAACTTAGGACAAGGCAGCGAGCCCCCGGGCCGGCTGACCGGAACCCGAACGGGGCAGGAATAAGAAACTCAAGTCATGGCATAAACTTAGCTTATAGATAGATAAGAAGGTAGCCCTCGAGTTCTCCTCGGGGGACCTGAGGTCTTTTACTTAATACAAAAGTGGTCGTGATACATACGCTCGAATCAACTGTAAAACGGGCGGAGCAGGTTTGCATTCCATGGCCGCTCCATCTCTTCATTGGTTGTGCATCTCTTGCGCGCCCTGGGCTTCTGGCGTCGATGAGGTAGTATGAGTCGTTGCCCAGGGCCTTGCTGATGATGAAGGGGCCTTCCCAAGGTGCCGCGAGTTTGTGCTATCTAGTTGATCGCTAGATCAAGTGGAGCACAAGGTCGCCCTCATGGAATGAACGCGGCCGGACCTTCTTGTTGTGGAAGTAGCGCAGGCTCTGCTGGTAGATGGCGGACTGGCTGCATGCCAGCAGTCAAGCCTCTTCCAGCAGATAAACGCCGTCTTATCGCGCCTCCTTGGCCTCTGCCTCCGTGTACATGGCAACCCGAGGCGAGTCGAACTCAATATCTGTGGGGATGATTGCCTCGGAGCCGTACACGAGGAAGAAGGGCGTGAAGCCGGTTGATCTGTTCGGCATAGTTTGAAGACTCCAGAGGACGGTCGGCAGCTCGTCAATACAGCAGCCGACCAACCGCTCTAGCGGCTCGATCAGGCGGGGCTTGATGTCGGACAAGATGAGGCCATTTGCTCGCTCCACCTGGCCATTTGACTGCGGATGGTGAAAGCACAAGTGCTCCCTGGGTGATTTTGGTAATTAATGTCAACATATCTCTTGTTGGACTAATAATTTTACCTAGTATGTTTCAGATAAGTTCAACAATGGAGTGGAATGGACTAGAGGATGTGGAACCCCTTCAAGATGCTAAGGACAAAGGATTGGCTCAAGCTCAAAGCACAAGACTCTACATTTTACTTTTAGTGATCCAAGATCACATTGAGTCCATAGGAAAGCCAATACTACTAAGAGGGGATGAGGTGTTGCTTAATGGCTTGCTAGCTAAAAGTGCTTAGTGATATTCTCCAAAGCCCTCAACCACTTTCTCACATCCACATATGTCCCAAACCAAAAGTCAAACTCGGTCCTACAGAATCTTTCTATCCGGCGCCACCGAGTTGATATGACATAGCCACTGCCAGAAACCCTAGTCTTTTCGGTCTCACTGATAGGGATCTCGGTCTCACCGAGATGGGATTGTAATCTCTTTGTTGCCCTTCATAACATTTCGGTCAAACCGAGATAAGCGATTGGTCCCACCGAGATATCAATGCAAACTCTCTGTTTCCCTTTCGTACCGTTTCGGTCCAACCGAGATAAGCGAATCGGTCCCACCAAGTTTGCCTGACCAACTCTTTGTGTGTCTATTACCAAAATCGGTCTCACTGAGTTTGTGTAATCGGTCTCACCGAGATTACATTATGCCCTAACCCTAACCATATCGGTCCCACCGAGTTGACATGTCGGTCCCACCGAAATTCCTAAGGGTCACATTATTTATTAAATTGGTCTGACCGAGTTTCACGATTCGGTCCCACCGAGTTTCGTAAGTTGTGTGTAACGGTTAGATTTTGTGTGGAGGCTATATATACCCCTCCACCCACTCTTCAATTCGAATAGAGAGCCATCAGAACATGCCTACACTTCCAACATACATTTTCTGAGAGAGAACCACCTACACTTGTGTTGAGGTCAAGATATTCCATTCCTACCACATAAACCTTGATCTCTAGCCTTCCCCAAGTTGCTTTCCACCCAAATCTTCTTTCCACCAAATCCAAATCATGTGAGAGAGAGTTGAGTGTTGGGGAGACTATCATTTGAAGTACAAGAGTAAGGAGTTCATCATCAAGACACGATTTGTTACTTCTTGGAGAGTGGTGTCTCCTAGATTGGCTAGGTGTCACTTGGGAGCCTCCGTCAAGATTGTGGAGTTGGACCAAGGAGTTTCTAAGGGCAAGGAGATCGCCTACTTAGTGAAGATCTACCCTAGTGAGGCAAGTCCTTCGTGGGCGACGGCCATGGTGCGATAGACAAGGTTGCTTCTTCGTGGACCCTTCGCGGGTGGAGACCTCCATGGACTCACGCAACCGTTACCATTCATGGGTTGAAGTCTCCATCAAAGTGGATGTACTGTAGCACCACCTATCAGAACCACAGATAAAAAATCTCCGTGTCCCCAAATTGCATTTGCACACTCCAATCCCATCCCCTAACATTCTTGCAAATTGCATGCTTTACTTTCCACTGCTCATATACTCTTGTCATGCTTGCTTGATATGTATTGTGAATGTTAAACTTGTGCCAAAACTCCACTCCAACTTAAAGAAATTAAAAACTGCAACTTTTCTTGCTTAGAGTCTATTCACCCCCCTCTAGACACCTCTTCTTAATCCTTTCAATTGGTATCAGAGCTTTGGTCTCCATTGCTTTGGTTTAAACACCATTGGAGGAAGATGGATGAGTCTACTTTGGGGAGCCTTAGACATAGAGTGCCTATACTTGATGGAGAGTATTTTCATGAGTGAAAAAATGAGATGCTTGTGATTTTCAATGAATATCATTTGAACAAGTACATTACTAGCCCTTGTGCACCTCATGTTGATCCTATGCATCCTACTCTTGATGAGTCAATTGACATGATCCGCAATCTTAGAACTATTAATCTTATCACTAGAGGCTTGCCTAGAAACTTGATTGGATGTTTGCCTACTCTTGAGGAACGTTTTCCAAACTATTCCTTGCAAAATCTAGATGAAATTCTCCACAAGTCTATTGCCTTGAGTAAGATTAATTCCAATGATCCTAAGTTTGGTGATTGTCTATTTGAGCTTACAAATCTTATGCGTGCCAAAGGAGATGTTGGAATTATTAGCGATATTATTTCCGAAGTTATTAGAATTCATAAAGAAGATCATTGTCAAACTCATTCTAATGAATCACCCTCTCTAGGAACTGATCCATCACATGACGATGTTGAACATGGATACTATGATGAGGATGAAGATAGTGACTTTGATCTTAATGATGCAATGAGACACTTTGGTCTTATGGCAAATCTTCGGGGATACATGGCAGGAGGAAAGGAATGGGTTCTTGATAGTGGATGTACCGATCACGTGAACGGAGATAAAGATATGTTTCGTGAGCTTGCTGAAAATGACGGCCCTCGAAAGTATGTCACTTTTGGTGATAACTAAAAGGGTAAGGTGGTTGGCCTCGGTAAGGTGGCCATCTCACATGATAGCTCCATACAAAATGTTATGCTCGTTGAATCTCTTGGGTACAATTTACTTTTAGTATCTAGACTTGCTGATTTCGGTTTCAATGTCCTATTTACTGAAGTAGATTGCCAAGTGTTTCGTAGAGATAATCATAAAATGGTCTTTATCGGTATACATAGAGGTGATCTTTACATTGTTGATTTCACTAAAAAGGCTCAACCTAGAACTTGCTTAATTGCTAAATCCTCTAAAGGCTGGTTATGGCATAGACGATTAGGTCATGTGGGCATGCGAAACCTTGACAAGCTTATTAAAGGAAATCATATCCTTGGCGTTAACGATGTCATATTTGATAAGGATAGACTTTGCAGCGCTTGTCAAGTAGGTAAGCAGGTTGGAGGAAGGCATCCCGTGAAGAACATCATGACCACAAGGAGGCCACTCGAGCTACTTCACATGGATCTTTTCGGTCCCAACGCTTACAAAAGTCTCGGTGGAAATTCTTTTGGTCTAGTCATAGTCGATGATTTTTCAAGATTTACGTGGGTATTCTTTCTCGATGATAAATCGCAGGTCCAAAAGATCTTCAAAAACTTTGCTAGGAAGGCCCAAAATCAATTTGAAGTGAAGATCAAGAAGGTTCGCAGTGACAACAGAAGAACGGAGTTCACGAACGCAAATGTGGACACCTTTCTTGACGAAGAAGGGATTTCACATGAGTTCTCGGCTACGTACACACCTCAACAAAATGGAGTTGTTGAGAGGAAGAACTGGACAGTCATCGAAATGGCGAGAACGATGCTTGATGAGTACAAGACGCCAAAGCACTTTTGGGCAGAAGCGGTTGAGACAACTTGTCATGCAACAAATTGCTTGTATCTTCACAAGCTACTCGGCAAGACGGCATACGAGCTCCTCACTGGTAACAAACCCCAAGTTGGATACTTTCGAGTATTCGGTTCAAAGTGCCACATTCTTGATAAGCATCATCGTTCTAAATTTGCTCCTAAGTCTCATGAAGGTTTCCTACTTGGTTGTGGCTCAAACTCTCACACTTACCGTGTCTACAATAATTTCACCCGAAATGTTGAAGATGTAGGGGAACGCAGCAGAAAACAAAAATTTTCCAACCTATGCACCAGCCTAGGACCACTATGGAGACTGCATACATGGTTTGATCTTTTTCGTTACCGACTCGTAGCGCAGTGGGAAGTAGAGTCGATGACGATCGGCGGTGCAGATCCCCTCAGCTAGGATTTATAACCTCCCAACCGCGAGGATGTATACCATCGTCTGCTCCTCAGACAGCCCTCCAGGAGGTGGTCGAATAGCCACCCGGACGGTGTCGCGGACAGCCCTTCGGGAGGACCTTCGAAACTTGAATGATCACTCGGACAACCCTTCGGGAGGACTTTCGAAACTCGGACGGTCACACGGACAACCCTTCGGGAGGCACTCACGAACTAAGACCGAATCTATGATCTCTCTACAGAATTGCACACATACGGTGTCATCTATCCGGCAGGGCTTCGCCGTCCAGAACTAGTTCCTGCCGGAACCTAGACAGCCTTACGGCTCTACGAAACTCTTTTCGTGGGAGGGAGAGAAGAAGCCATATAATGCATGGCACTTGTATGTGAGAAGGGATGATTGTGGAGAGTGCCTCTCCACCTCTATTTATAGGAAAAACCCAAGGGGTAGGGGCACATGAAAACCCCCCAAATGCCCACACTTTATGTCACACATAAAGGGCATAATGGGCTTAAAGGGATGTCAAGTGGAGCCCCATGGAGGAGCTTCACCCTCCAACGTCCCACCTTCATGGGGGCCTCCCAAAGGGGGTTCCTTTATCCCCAAGTCCTTCTATAAGCCTTTTGGGAAAAGCCCCAAAAGGTGGCTTTCCATAAATATCCCAAAAAGCACTTTCACTATTCACGACGACATTTTTCAGCTTCCGTTCGAATTAAAAATATTTATGTGGGCTTAGAAAATTTACAGTACCCACCAAAACGATTTTCAATGCGTTCCGAAACAATTCTAGTTTAGTGATTTTCATCTGCGAAAAGCATCTGAAGTGGTTCCGGCAGCTCCGGAGCATATCCGGTTATTATCCCGGAAAATTCCAGAAAGCTTCCAGAATGATTCTGGCACCCTCCAAGAATTATCAGGCATGTGTCGGAACCAATTTGACTTAATGGTATCCCCTGAAACAACTTTTCAGTTTCACCGAAATTCATCCAATGACCTCTCTGTGTGGAACCTTTTCCGCTGTCCGAAACTTTTCCGGTGTCCGAAACTTTTTCGGTGATTTTCTCTCAGACTCCTTGTCTAGTATTCAACAGATAGATGACCCTTAAGCATGTGACCCTATAGGTTCGGTGAAGTATGTTGGCGTTCTGGGAACGGGGGTCCCCAGACTTGCCTGCCTGCGGCCTGCGGCGTGGCTCAAGGAGTGGCCCAGTACGGCCCATCTCCATTAACACATGCTCAAGACCCTCGCGAGGGGCCAAGCCTCGCGGGGCGAATGACAGGAAGCCTCCTCAGGCTGGCTCGTGAGGAGGCAGAGAGATCGAGGCGGGGTACGTCACGAGGTGCCCATGACGCAAGCCATGACGACCGAAGCTAGGCGGGTGCCAGGCGGGCGCCGGCCTACACGGAGTCCTTGTTTCCTCTTTGGTGCAAAGGGGGCAAGCACAGGCAAGGGTATCAAGCAAAGGCAACCATTTTGGTGCAACAAGACCAAGGCCAGTAGAACGACAGGATGGAGGTCATCGTGGAGCCCAAGCCAGCATCATCGTCAGAGTCTTTGGCAAGCGAGGGCCAACTTTAGTCAGGATAAGTGTACTAGATGTTCCCCTTCGAAATGGCCAATTGTTGGTGCCCTTCCCGCTCAGTATTTGGGAAGAGGACCAGGGCCTCGCTCTATAAATAGGGCTAGCCACCATAGTATAGAGGCATCTGGAATCGACCCCTCCAAAGGGACAACACCACCACAAGAACATCCCTCGCGAGGCTGTTCTTCCCTTGTACTATTCATCATCAGCCCCAGAGGCAATCCACCACACCACAAACTAGAGTAGGGTATTACACCACAATGGTGGCCTGAACTAGTATAAACCTCGTGTCACTTGTGTTGTTCTTCCTGTAGTTTAGATCCTTGCGAGGCAACGAGACGTGAGTAGGTAGGAGGTGTGATCTCCGCGTGTACCCCAGAGTTCGAACCTTAAGGGTCTGCTGGAACCCGAAATTCGACATTTGGCGCGCCAGGTAGGGGTGCGCCGGAGCTTCCCCTTCCGCCGGCCTGCTCTCCACCAACACCGCGCTTCGCCCTCATGATGGGCGACGCGCCGCCCATTCCGGCTGCCAGCGCCAGCACTGGGGCCAGGGGGCTCCGAGCTTTGGCCCCCGCCTTGCGGCAGGTGCAGTGGCCGCACAAGTTCAAGCCAGAGATGCCACCGCGCTACAACGACATGGCGGATCTGCTGGATTTCCTGCTGGCATACGAGGAGGCCGTCCTCGAGGCCGGGGGTGACGACAGGGTCATGGCTAACTGGTTTCCCATGGCCCTCACCGGCATACCGTGCATGTGGCTGCTCCACCTGCCAACGGCTTCTGTGTCCTCTTGGGAGGAGCTGTGCGGCCTCTTCCTCGCCCAGTACGCTGCACCGGCGCCCCCGGTCATTGCAGCTCTCTTGGGTGGCTCGCAGGCGCCACCTTCAGGCCGCCACGTCAAGCCAATCATTCGCCAGATCGGCACAGCCTTCGCGCAGTGTGGGGTTCCTCTGGGTTGGACGACGCCTATGGCCGATCTGGCCTTCAGCTCAGATGATCGCCCCTCCAACTCAGCCTGCTCGGGCGCGCTCGCAATGTTGTGCACCCCCACCATCTTCCAGGTGGCCATCACGAGGACCCTGATCGACGGCGGTGCTGGCCTCAGCGTGCTCTCGGTGGAAGCCTTCAGCCTCCTCCATGTGCCGCCAGAGCGGCTTCAGCCCAGCAGGCCCTTCTTGGGCGTCGGAGGCGGTTCCACCGGCTCCCTGGGACAGATCCGCCTCCCGGTGACCTTCGGCACCTACGACAACTTCCACACGGAGCTAATCTACTTCGACATCGCCCCCATCGGCCTCCCGTACAACGCCATCCTCGGCTACCCGGCCCTAGCCCGATTCATGGCCGCAACTCACCCAACGTACAACCTCATGAAGATGCCCGAGAGCAACGGCGTCCTTACGGTGTCTGGAGACACCGGGGTTGCAGTGCAAGCGCTCAAGCTCGCCTTCAAGACTGCAGCGATGGCGCAGCCCGCCAGCTCAGCCGCCCCCGAGCCCAAGAGGGCTGTGCCGGCCAAGAAGAAGCAGCTGTTCAGCCAAGACAAGGCGGAAACCAAGCAGGTACCGGTCTATGAGTGTGAGCCCACCGGTGCTACCTTCACGATTGGCACCAACCTCGAGCCTGAGCAGGAGAAGGCCCTGGTCAGTTTTCTGCGCACGAACAGGAAGGTGTTTGCATAGGAGCCTAATCAGCTAGCGGGAGTCCTCAGGGCTGTAATTCAACACCATCTCAACGTGTGTCCCAACGTGCGCCCTGTGAAGCAGAAGGCACGGTGGCAGTCCACTAAGAAGCAGGCCTTCATCGTCCAAGAGACCCGCAAGTTAGAAGTAGCAGGGGTCATTCGCGAGGTTCGCTACCCAGATTGGCTGGCCAACCCTATCGTCGTGCCAAATAAGGGGGAAAGGAACGCATGTATGTCCAACAAAGCCTGCCCGCAGGATCCATTCCCGCTTCCTCGCATCAACCAGATCATCGACGCCACCGCCTAGTGTGACCTGCTGTGCTTCTTGGATGCCTTCTCGGGCTATCATCAGATCAAAATGGCGGTGGAGGACGTGGAGAAAACGGCCTTCCTAACCCCATGTGGGGTATACTGCTACACCTACATGCCGTTCGGGTTGCGCAATGCAGGCACAACCTTCCAATGGTTGATGCACATCGCTATGGGGCGACAGCTCGGGAGGAACGCTGAAGCGTATGTTGATGACATTGTGGTGAAGTCTCGGGAGGCGAAGACCCTGATACAAGACCTGGAAGAAACCTTCGCGAGCCTCAGCGAAGTGGACCTGCGGCTCAACCCGGAGAAGTGTGTGTTTGGAGTCCCCTCGGGCAAGTTCCTAGGCTTCCTCGTATCACACAGGGGCATTGAGGCTAACCCAGAGAAGGTCAAGGCAGTCGAGGACATGAGCCCGCCAAAGACCCTCAGGGAAATGCAGAAGCTCACTGGGCGCGTAACCGCTTTAGGATGTTTCATTTCCAAGCTGGGAGAGCGGACGCTGCCTTTCTTCAAGCTGATGAAGAAGAAAGGCCCCTTCGAATGGACTGAAGAGGCCGACAAAGCATTCCAAGACCTCAAGAGGTACATCACCAGCCCCCCGGTGATGGTGGCCCCTCGCCCTCGAGAGCCCCTGGTGCTCTACCTTGTAGCCACCCCTTATTCCGCTAGCGCAACCCTGGTAGCAGTCCGAAAGGAGCGTCAGGCCTCGACCGCCGTCGCACTCCCGGCCGAGGCAGAACAGGGCCCGGAAGGCCTCGTAGAGACCATGACCATAGCAGAGAAAGATCAGCCCCGCCAAGAGAGCGCACTAGGAGTAGAGGAGGCTCCTTCGGATGACCAAGGACTGAGGACCGTGCCGCCCCAGGAGGCGCCCCGGCCTCCAGAGGATGCGGGCCACGTTGGCACCCTCAATCTCGTCGAGCACCCAGTGTACTTCGTCAGTATGGTGCTGCGGGATGTAAGGGCACGATACCCAATGCCTTAGAAGCTCCTCCTCGCACTGTTGGTAGCCTCGCACAAGCTGCGGCACTACTTTCAGGGCCATCCCATCAAGGTCGTCTCAGCCTACCCCCTGGAAAGGGTACTCAGGAGCCCCAATTCAGCGGGGAGGGTTGCCGAATGGAACATCAAACTACAAGCATTCCAGCTAGAATTCAGCACTACCAGGGTCATTAAGGGGGCTGCGCTTGCAGATTTCATGGCGGAATGGACAGAGCCGCCAGGGCTCAAACTGGGTGAGGATCGGTCGCTCTCCCCGGGAAGTGAAGCGCCGGATGGTTGGGTGATGTACTTCAACGGAGCATTCACGCGGTAGGGCACAGGGGCTGGTGCAGTGCTCATATCCCCCACTCAGGACAAGCTTTACTATGCCGTGCAGCTCTGTTTCCAGCATGGGGAGAAGGTCTCCAACAACATAGCAGAATATGAGGGCCTGATAGCGGGCTTGAGGGCAGCCATCGCCTTGGGAGTAAAACGAATCACCACCAAGGGTAACTCGCAACTCCTCGTCAACTTCTCCAACAAAGTGTATGCGACAAAGGATGAGCACATGGAAGCGTACCTCGCTGAGGTCCGCAAGATGGAGAAACAATTTTGGGGACTAGAGTTGCAGCATGTGCCTCGCGGTACCAATCAAGAGGCTGACGACATCGCCAAGAGGGCATCCAGACGGCTGCCTCAGGAGCCTGGCGTCTTCGAGGAGCGACTCTTCAAACCCTCGGCGACACCGACATTATCAAGCACAATGCAGCCTAGGGAGGAACTCCCTCAGCCACCTGCCTCAGGAGCCCCGGCCCGCGGCCCGGCCTCGGGGGCACGCCTGCTTCTGGCGATGGAGCCTCAGGAAGAATGCTGGATGGCAGAATTCAAGGTCTACTTGACGCAAGGGACTCTGCCGGAGAAGGAGGAGGACGCGGAGCATGTGGCACGGCAGGCCACGACCTACAGCGTCAAGGATGAGGAGCTCTACCGAAGGCGGCCGAACGACGTGTCCCTGCGTTGCATTCCCAAAGAGCAAGGGAAGGAGCTCCTGGCAGACATACACGGTGGAGACTGTGGGCACCACTCATCCTCGCGGACCCTCGTTGGCAAGGCATTTCGCAGCGGGTTCTACTGGCCCACAGCGCTCAACGACGCCATTGAGCTGGCGAAGGCTTGTGAGGCCTGCCAGTTCCACGCCAAGCAGATCCACCAGCCGGTGAGAGGACTGCAGACCATACCCCTCTCATGGCCGTTCGCAGTTTGGGGGCTAGACATTCTGGGCCCGTTCCCTCGGGCGCCAGGGGGCTACCGCTACCTCTACGTCGCCGTGGACAAGTTCACCAAGTGGGCCGAGGTGGAGGTCGTCCGCACCATACCCGCGGGCTCAGCAGTCAAGTTCATCAAGGGCCTCATGAGCCGATTTGGGGTGCCTAACCGCATTATCACCGACAACGGCTCGCAATTCACCAGCAATCTCTTCAAAACATATTGTGCTAACCTTGGAACATAGATATGCTATGCCTCGGTGGCGCACCCCCGGAGCAATGGCCAGACTGAGCGAGCCAACGCGGAGGTCCTTAGGGGCCTCAAAACCAGGACCTTCAAGAAGAAGCTGGAAGCCTGCGGCAGGGGCTGGTACGACGAGCTCCAATCCGTGCTGTGGTCTATCCGCACGACCGCGACCAAGCCGACTAGCGAGACCCCGTTCTTCCTAGTTTATGGGGCTGAAGCCGTTCTCCCTCACGAGGTCAGGCGTCGTTCCACACGGGTCCTGGCGTTCGACGATGCGTAGTAGGACGCCATGCAGGGAACGGATCTCGTTCTGGGGGAGGAGCGCCATCGAGAAGCCGCGCTACGAGCAGCAAGGTACCAACAAGAACTGCGGCGATACCACTGCCGCAACATCCGCCCCAAGACTCTTGAGGTAGGGGACCTTGTGCTCAGACGGGTTCTCTCCAGGGATGGGCTACATAAGCTCTCTCCCATGTGGGAGGGCCCATTCAAGGTTGTTCATGTTTCCAGGCCCGGCTCCGCGCGCTTGGAGACCCAGGAGGGGGTGCCCATCCAGAACGCGTGGAACATTACACATCTTCGAAGATTTTACCCATGAATAAGGCCCGGTGCCTGTGAAGAAGGTGAATGCCTGTGAAGTTGCTGCATTTTGGAAAAGGCCCGGTGCATGTGAAGAAGGCGAATGCCTGTGAAGTTGCTGCGTTTTGGAAAAGGCTCGGTGCCTGTGAAGAAGGCGAATGCCTGTGAAGTTGCTGCGTTTTGGAAAAGGCCCGGTGCCTGTGAAGAAGGCGAATGCATGTGAAAGTGATGCGTTTTGGAAAAGGCCCGGTGCCTGTGAACAAGGCGAATGCCTGTGAAGTTGCTGTGTTTTGGAAAAGGCCCGGTGCCTGTGAAGAAGGCAAACGCCTGTGAAGCTCGCCGCCCGTGACACTCTCATGTAACAATGAGTGGGGCTATACACGCCCCGGAGTCTCCGGAGTGCCGCCCTTGGGCCTCGGGGGCTCCCGCCCATGCCCAGTGGCAACACTTAGCTCCGCACTGGTGAGAAGACGTCGAAGACTAGATTAGGTGCCGGACACAGCTTTTTTTCATTTGCTTTTTGCAGTTGGTTTGCTTGTTCCTATTTGAAGTTCTATCAAAGCTGTTACCGTTTCTAGCTCGCGACCCTTCGTCCATTTCACTTGTTTGCTTTGTTTTCTCTCGCACAAGTCTCGCGAGGGAGGAACACAGGCACCCTCACGAGTGTTTTCTGCCCAGGTGGTTTGGCACTTCCCTATCCGAGCCCGCTGTGGGAGCACCCCTCCCAGTCCGTGCCCCACGGGCATCGCGACATGGTCACGGGACCTAGGTTGGTTGTCCCCGCTACCAAGGCTGGAGACTACCCCTACTGACTAACCTTTGCAGGACATAAGGCGCACGGTGAGGCCCTAGCCTCAGGAGGCGAAGACCACGACGAGCTTCTCCCAAGCTAAGTGATTTCCACACATAAACACGCGGAACGAAAACACAACGCAAAAACAGTAGAAACGGTGCGATAATTAAACAACAATAGTCCAACACGCCCCCATGGGGCACCAGACTACCTTATTTTTGCGTAGGGAAGGAAGAAAAGCAAAATGGGCGCAACTTGCCCGGCATCAACTCTTGGCAAGGACTCGTACTGCCTCCGGAGCTCAGCTGGATTCCATCTCCCGTTTCACCGAGGTGCAGTGGAGGGCCGACCCACTGCCCTCTCCCAGGCGGGCGTGACGGTGAGAGGGCTGGTCGCGACCACTGCGGGAGGAGCTGCCGTCCAATGGGGAGTCACCAGAGCTTGGCGGGCCTCGGGTGCCGCTGCTCGCGCGCCTCCCACCACCTTCATCCCGATCAACGTCGGGGCTGGGCGCACGACCGCGGTCATCGTCTTCGGGGCAGCATCCAGCACGGCGACCGTCTTCCCCAAACACCCTCATGTAGAGGGTGGCATCGCCATCGAACTTGAAGTGTAGAGTGCACCATTGGCTCATGCCGCGCACACGGGAAAACGTTTGCCAGCCGCGGGTCAGGGCCGCCTCCCCGGCGGCGGAGACCTCTAGCATGGCCCAGGAGGCCCTGCTGCAGCAACCATCCGCCTGAAGCCAAAGGCCGCCCGGGGCACCAGCCGGGAGTTCACCTACAAAGAAGCGGGGAAGCTGGAGCCAGGTGCCAGTCGGATCCACCGACCACACGACGAACTCCGGCAGCACCTCCGCCGAGCGGGAACACGGTCTGGGGGGTCACACAGCCGCGGCGTACCTCTCGTCGGCAGCCGGGCGCCCGCCGCCGCGCAGAGGACTGCTTCCACGACCACGGGAAGCCGCAGCCTGGGCCGAAGGGTGCTTGCGAGGGCGGCCCCGGCCACGCTTGGTCGGAGGGGAGCCAGGCCCTCCCTGGCGAGCCTTTCCTTTCTCCACGGCTGAGAACCTCTTCGGCGGATCCATGGGGACGACGAGCGGCCGGGAAGAAGAAGGGGAGTAGCAGCAAGGGATGGACCAGAAGGGCTCGCGCCGTTCCGTACATATAGCCGGAGGTGGCCAACCGCCGGCCTCCACGATCACAGGTAATTATGACCCGTTTTGCATGAAGGGACTTGTCAAGTCGCGCGGTTGCCGAGGCGTCATGGGGAAACAGGGACGCCCATGTCCAATCAACCGCCACGCAGCGCCCAAGGCCGCAGGCTGTTGGGGCCCGTGGTGCTTCGCACTTGCCCCTTCGCTTCTCTGCTAAGCCAAGTCTGGGCGCGCCTTGGGCCCGGGGGCTACTGTCGGTGTTCTAGGAATGGGGGTACCCAGACTTGCCTGCCTGCGGCCTGCGGCGTGGCTCAAGGAGTGGCCCAGTACGGCCCATCTCCGTCAACACATGCTCAAGACCCTCGCGAGGGGCCAAGCCTCGCGGGGCGAACGACAGGAAGCCTCCTCAGGCACGGCCTCGTCAGGCTGGCTCGCGAGGAGGTGGAGAGATCAAGGCGGGGTACCTCATGAGGTGCCCATGACGCAAGCCATGACGACCGAAGCCAGGCGGGTGCCAGGCGGGCGCCGGCCTGCACAGAGTCCTTGTTTCCTCTTTGGTGCAAAGGGGCAAGCGCAAGCAATGGTATCAAGCAAAGGCAACCATTTCGATGCAACAAGACCAAGACCAGCAGAACGGCAGGATGGAGGTCATCGTGGAGCCCAAGCCGGCATCATCGTCTGAGTCTTTGGAAGGCGAGGGCCAACTTTAGTCAGGATAAGTGTACTAGATGTTCCCCTTCAAAATGGCCAATTGTTGGCGCCCTTCCCGCTCAATATTTGGGAAGAGGACCAGGGCCTTGCTCTATAAATAGGGCTAGCCAGCACAGTAGAAAGGGATCCGGATTCAATCCTTCCCAAGAGGAATCACCTCCACAAGAACTCCTCCCCTTGCGAGGCAGTTCTTCCTTTGTATCGTTCATCATTAGCCCTAGAGGCAATCCACCACACCACAAACTAGAGTAGGGTATTTCACCACAATGGTGGCCCGAACTAGTATAAACCTCGTGTCACTTGTGTTGTTCTTTGTGTAGTTTAGATCCTTGCGAGGCGACGAGACGTGAGTAGGTAGGAGGTGTGATCTCCGCGCGCACCCCAGAGTTCGAACCTTAAGGGTCTGCCGGAACCCAAAATCCGACAAAGTATAGACATGACCCAGAACCCCTTCCGATCAATGATCAACATCGGAGCCGTGGACACCCATATTGACCCCTATACCCACACGAATGAATATTCGAGTGAACCTCCAGTTGCCGTGTGCTATTCCTGTTACTTTGCGATATGTTACAAATACCCGAGGTGAGACATGTTGGCATTCCCGTGGATCAACAACTTGTCCACTATGCTAGTTACCTCGTTACCAGTATTGTTCTCTTTTCTCGTTTCCGTGTTCCGGCATCCCTGTGATCAAATCACACTGTGTCTGGCCATACGATGATGGATACCGTAACACCGAGAGGGCCCGAGAATATCTCTCCATCGTCGGAGGAGAAAATCCCAATCTTGAGCTATCAAGTTACTTGACACACTTTTCCATGAACCCGTAAGCCGCCGTAATAGCCACCCATTTCACTACAACAAAAATACACTTCCGTGATGATACGTGTTTGTCACAGTAGGTCACGTTTTTTGTCATGCATGTACATCCATGACGATTTTATGAAAAAATCAAGATAGTCATACTTGTGCTGTTGTAGAAGTGTTCCATGACATTACCAAAATTATCATCACGGAAGTGTCCACTTCCATGATGATAAATCGCGCGTCACAGAAGTGCTTTCGTCAAGGGTGACCGACATGTGGCATCCACCGTAATGGAACACCCTTAAGCTATCGGGTCGGGTTTTGGATCCGATAACCCGTTAACAGCCCGGACTAATGGGAAATTTCCACGTAAAATTCTGATTGGCCGAAGGGAACACCTGTCAGCTTGTCAGTGGGCCAGATGTCGCCCGTCCATTGGAGGAGACATGCCTATGATACGTCGACACGTGGTTGGGCCCAACAAAGGTCCATATAGGTTAAAAAGGCCAACCCAGTCAAAGGCCCGTAGTACTTAATTAGGTACTAGTGGGCCAACCCAATAACAGCCTGCTTAATAAAGGCCCAATTACGACCCGAAGGCAGATCTGGCATGTTAATTGTTCACCCAATATTTGGGCCCATTTGCGGACCAAAGCTAGATCTGGCCCGTTAATTGTTCGCCCAATATTTGGGCCCAACTACGGCCCATTGACTTTTGGCCTGTTAGAGGCCTGATGTAGACATGGGCCCATTTCAGCCCGGTGTGACTTTCGGCCTGTTAGAGGCCTAATGTAGACATGGGCCCATTTCAGCCCGATGTGACTTTCGGCCTGGGAATGGCCTGTGCTGCCCATGGGCCATATATGGTCCAACGGGACATCGGGCCCACTAACGGCCCGTGCTAAAGGTGGTAACAGTTAAGCCCAACGTGACTTTGGGCCTGTTAAAGGCCTGTCGCGTAATTCAGCCCGTTGATGCCTGTACTAAGATTTCGGCCTCTTAAAGGCCCATGGTATCAGTGGGCTAACTAAGGCCCGAGATATGTTTTGGCCTGGTAACGGCCCGTGAGCTAACTGGACCCAAAAAGGCCCGGTCTACATTTCAGCCTGCTGAAGGCCCGTCGACGACTAGTGAAAATTGAGGCCCAACATGCATTTTGGCCTGCTAAAGGCCCGTGGTTTCATCTCGTCCGTAACAGGCCAGTACAATATTCAGCCTGTTAATGGCCCAACGCTACCTGGGCCAAACTAAGCGTTGGGTCAACAAAAGGCCCAACTAAAATATAGGCCGGTGTAAGTTTGGGCCTGGCGCAATGTGTGAAGGCCCCAATCATTCGGGCCCAAGAAAGACACAGGTCGGCCCAATTGTGGCCCGCTAAAAACTAGGCCCGTTAGAGTCGAATGTTTCGGCCCGGTCGACTACATCTGATTTTTTTTCAGATAGCGAATGATGGCACTAACTAGCAGGAATTAAGAACAAACTTACTCTATACAATAAAGAAATTATGGCATAGTAACTAAGAATAAACCTACACTATACAATAAATGATTTAAGGTATATTACATCCACTGGGCATCGAAGTTCGCCACTAGTGATCATAAAGTGCAACGAAGAAGCAGATTACAAAAACTGGGCACCATTGCAGCGTAACAAAATAATACTGAACCGAGACCACTTCCAAGATAGTTCAAGAAAGGTTAGCCTTGCGGGGGAACTGCTGCACAAGCTGCCGAGCAAGGCTGTGAGACCGGCCTAGCATGTCGGTCATAGCTTCCAGGTGTAGCTGTTTAGCGATGAGGTTCTCATTGGTGTTCTCCGCAATCTTTCTTAGAGATAGGACTTCAAGTCGAAGTTGAGTTGCAGAATGCCTTTCTGCTAGAACTTGGGACTGAAGAAGTCGAACTGATTCAGACAACGAATTCTGTGAGCTTGTCTGACTGCTAGTCTCAAATAACTTGAACACTGCATCAAGACAAGACTTTGGGGTTGTCTCGCTATCTTCAAGATGTTTTGCCTTCTTTGCTGCAATATATGTTGGGTTTGTCTCACAGCCTTCAGCAGACTTGTGCATGCCATCAGGCATATCACCCTGAAACAAAGCAGAGAGATGACAGGTTTTGCACGTGTATAAAAAAAGATGATAACTGTGATGTCAATTCCATCCAATTTTAAATTAGAAAATAAAGAGTAAGTTCAAAATATTAATAGCATAATTTGGCATTGTTCATAATGCGGGGAGCTTCACCACACTACTGGATTACCATGTCAACATAACAAGCATAGATGAAGGGCAAAGAAAATCATTGTATCTATTTTGGATAATGTGCATGGCATGTTGTTCATATCATCAGCCACATCAGTAAGATAAAACAGGAGATGACAAGGTGCAAACATGGGTTGCTTCACCACACACTGGATTATAGATCTGTCGCCGTTCTGGGAACGGGGGTACCCAGACTTGCCTGCCCTGCGGCGTGGCTCAGGGAGTGGCCCAGTATGGCCCATCTTCGTCAACACATGCTCAAGACCCTCGCGAGGGACCAAGCCTCGCGGGGTGGACGACAGGAAGCTTCCTCGGGCATAGCCTCGTTAGGCTGGCTCGCGAGGAGGTGGAGAGATCAAGGCGGGGTACCTCACGAGGTACCCGTGACGGAAGCCATGGCAACTAGAGCCAGGCGGGCACCAGCCTATGCAGTGTCCTTGTTTCCTCTTTGGTGCAAAGGGGGCAAGCGCAGGCCAAGGTATCAAGCAGAGGCAACCATTTCGGTGCAACAAGACCAAGACCAGCAGAACGGCAGGATGGAGGTCATCGTGGAGCCCAGGAAGGCGTCATCGTCAGAGTCTTTGGCAGGCGAGGACCAACTTTAGTCAGGATAAGTGTACTAGATGTTCCCCTTCAAAATGGCCAATTGTTGGTGCCCTTCCCGCTCAATATTTGGGAAGAGGACCAGGGCCTTGCTCTATAAATAGGACTAGCCACTCTCAAGGCAGAAGAGGGACCAGTCAAACCTTAGACAGAACCACCAACACAAGAACATCCCTCGCGAGGCTGTTCTTCCCTTGTATTGTTCATCATCAGCCCCTGAGGCAATCCACACACCACACACACTGGAGTAGGGTATTAGACCACCATGGTGGCCTGAACCAGTATAAACCTCGTGTCCCTTGTGTTGTTCTTCGTGTTGCCTAGATCCTTTGCGAGGCGACGAGACATGAGCCGGTAGGGGGAGTGATCTCCGTGCGCACCCCAGAGTTCGAACCTTAAGCGTCTGCCGGAACCCGAAATCTGACAAGATCCACAAAAAAAAGCATACATATAGGGAGTGTCAGTGTCAAAACCGGCGGATCTCGGGTAGGGGGTCCCGAACTGTGCGTCTAGGCGGATGGTAACAGGAGACAAGGGACACGATGTTTTACCCAGGTTCGGGCCCTCTTGATGGAGGTAAAACCCTACGTCCTGCTTGATTGATATTGATATTGTGGATGTTTACAAGAGTGGATCTACCACGAGATCAAGGAGGCTAAACCCTAGAAGCTAGCCTATGGTATGATTGTAAGGGTTGTTGTTGTTGTCCTACGGACTAGAGCCAACCGGTTTATATAGACACCGGAGAGGGCTAGGGTTACATAGAGTCGGTTACAATGGTAGGAGATCTACATATCCGTATCGCCAAGCTTGCCTTCCACGCCAAGGAAAGTCCCATCCGGACACGGGACGAAGTCTTCAATCTTGTATCTTCGTAGTCTTGGAGTCCGGTCGATGATAGTTCGGCTGATGATGGTAGTCCGGCTATCCGGACACCCCCTAATCCAGGACTCTCTCAGTAGCCCCTGAACCAGGCTTCAATGACGATAAGTCCGGCGCGTATATTGCTTGGCATTGCAAGGCGGGTTCCTCCTCCGAATGATAGAAGATTGTGAACACCAGGATAGTGTCCGGCTCTGCAAAATAAATTCCACATTCCACCGTCGACAGAATAATATATACACAAGTTCAATCTGCTGACGTTTTTTGCGGCATGACGTCACGCCACTACCAAGCCATTACTTGAATCATTTTTTACTCTACCACCTTAGCGCATTTAGCGAAGCGGTTTCCTTGGCACGTCTTGTCGAAGCAGAGATCGTGTTCCCCCTTAATCCGGGATTCTCATCAATACGGACGTGGGTAACCCAACCGCGCCCGTTATCCCGCCCCTTCTATTGAAGGTGAGTCCCAAACGGTCACGGAGACGGCTCTTGGTATTCTCCCTCTTTATAACGGGACCAAGGCTCGTTTCTTTTCTTCAATCCTCCATCGAATCCTCTCCCCGCTCCAAGTTCCAGCACCTAGAGCTCCAGATTCGAGCGCTTCGGACCTTCAACGATGTCCGGTTCCTACCTCCAGGGCCGGTGGATGCCCTCCTCCGTCACGGAGGAGGACGTGCTGAAGCTGCGGGAGGCCAAGTACCTGGCTTATGAGATTTCACACAGGTTGCCTGCCGAAGGGCAGGCCATCCCCACCCCCGAACCCGACGAGTATGTCATTTTTGTATCCCACCTCCGTCGGGGTTTAGGCTTCCCGATGGATCCTTTTGTGAAAGGGCTCATGTTTTACTATGGGTTGGAATTCCACGATTTGGCTCCGGAGTCCATCCACCATATTTCCGCATTTATTGTTGTCTGCGAAGCCTTCCTCCGCGTCACCCCTCACTTCGGACTGTGGCTGAAGACCTTCAATGTGGCGCCGAAGATGATCGGGGGGCGTCAAGCGGAGTGCGGTGGGCGGCCATAAGTAGGAGGGCCGATGCCCAGTGGCCCGCTGGCTCCTTCCAAGAGGAGCTCGGCCCGTGGCAGCAAGAGTGGTTCTATATTACTGTTCCGAGGGGCCGCAGACAAAAGCCGCCGCCCTTATTCCGCCCGGGACCTCCACGACGGTTGATGTCGTGGGTCAACCAAGGGCTCAACTGGGGGCCTTCAAAGGATGTGCCCCTACTGCAGGGCCGGATTCGAGATCTCCAAACAAGGGAGATCGATATGGTGGTGGTAATGCAGGTTATGCTGATTAGGCGTCTCCCTCCCTGCAAACGCCGCCCCCTCCGGCTATGGGAGTTTAATCCGGAGGGCCCACGGATTCTTCAACACTTCATGGGTATGACACCACTGGAGATGTACAAATTATTCTTCGGATCGCAAGAGGCGCGTCCGGATTTGAGCGAGGATGCTGGCTTAAGCTGCAATTGCCCGGATACTCAAGTAAGTAGCTCCGAGTCCGGACATACCGTTTGTTTGCCTTTCGATGATTCGCCTAATGACCAACTTCCTTCTACACAGGAGTGGATAGCGGAAGCAAAATTGATATGGTGTCCGGCCCCCCTCCCCGAGACCGCGCCGGATTCCGTGCTGGTCCGGATGCTTGAGGTTGCGCCTCCAGAGGAAGACGAAGGGGAAAGCAGGAAAGCTACTGCCTCGCCTAAGGAGGCTCTTGAAAGAGGGGGGATCGAGAATCCCTCCCTCCAAGGGGAGAAGAGGACTGCCTCCGAGGACCCGGGGGCAAAAGCCCCTAAACGGGGGAAGAAATCTTCGCCAGAGGGTCCTGCGTCCGGGGAGGCCCCGGCCGCACAATCTCCCTTAAAGAGTCAGCCCTCCAACGAGCCGTAAGTAGAAAGAAAGGAGTTTTATAATAAGGGACATCACTATTTGGGCTTCTGAGGATAACTAAAGTTTTTACCTTGTAGTTCGGATCTCCATCCTTCGCAAATGAGCTCGTCTTCGGGGGACCTTCGTCCGGAGATGATGGAGAGCGAGACGCCTCCGTCCGGGGCGCCGTCAGATAGGGCGGACGAGCCTGAAGTGTCGTCACGGAGGGAGCCCCCGGATTTGGCAAAGCCGGATAGTTCGGCGCCAACTGGTGTACGGCTGAAGGATCTGCCTGAGAAGGCATCTATCTCAGAAGATCACCACACATTGATGAGCATGGTGATTGAAAGGATTTTGTCCGCCGAAGGCGGGTTGCACAATGCCATCAGGAGTTTGCTGGCGGGGTTTGAGGTACGTAAAAATGACACACCTTTTAACAGTTTTGCATATAGAATGCGCCCTGTATAGATAGTAGCCCCTGAGACTCGGTAGGTTGTCGAAATCGACAGCTTGCCGAGGATCAAAATCGCATGTTTAAATTTCCACCGTGCCGATGCAGGTGGCGGGTTGTCCGGGGGCCAGCCGGACTGATGGAGTTGCTGAACTAAAGCAGCAACTCGCTGTTGCGGATGCGGACATCACGCTGGTCAACAGGCGACTTGATGAGTCGCAAGGTAAGTGTTACTGTGCGGTCACTTGGTAAGGGAGCCGAAGCCAGCTCCTTACAACATGTGCGTGAAATGCAGATAGTGCCGCTGCTGTGGAGAGCCTTCGGGCCGAACTTGCTCAAGCCAAGGAGCAGGCCAGAAGGAGTAATGCGGCGGCCTCGAGGGCGGCCGAGGAGTTAGCGGCTGAAAGGCTCGCACACTACCGGAGCAGGGAAGAGATGGCCGAAATGGCCGTGTAGTTAAAAGATGCTACCGACCGCAATGAGGCTCTTGGGAAGGAGCCCCTAGCGGGGCAAGAAGACCTGGGGAAGGCCACCGCCGAAGCCAAGGATGCCCGCTCTGCAATGCGGGCTATAAAGGAAGAGCTGCGCCAGGCCAGAGATATTGTAGCTGGCAAGCCTTTTCTGCTGCGCCGAAGGTTTACGGATCCAAAGTATGCTCAGCTGGGCCAACTGTGGGGGTCCAGAGGACCCTTATATGGACTTAGCAGCGAGTGCGGCGGATGCCGTTGTGCATTTTCGAAGCCAGAAGGATCACAAGACGGAAGAGCTGTTTTGGTCTCAATTCCATAGTCCGGAGCGTTCACTTCCGCCGACCGACCGTTTGGCCGAGTGTGCAGAGCTAAATAGGTTGTCCGGGCTTGCCATGACGGATATAGTGACCCATGTCTGGCCGGATAGGCCCAAGCTGAAGAGTTACTTTGGCTTATTGCAGCGATTTCTTGGGGCGGTGCCGCATATCAAGGCGATGAAGCGGTCGGCTTGCATAGAGGGTGCACGGATGGCACTCGCCTGTGTGAAGACACATTGGACAGAGATAGATGCCACCGCTGTTGCGACCCCGGGTTCGGATGATAACCGGTTACCCGCCAAGCACTATTTTGGCGAAGTGCTGCGTGGTGCTCGTGTAATAGAGTCGCAGTGCTCAAAAAATGTTACGTTCGAATGAACGTTTTTATGATGTAAAACAATATATATGATGTAAGCGCCTTTTATACTTGTGCGTTCAAGTAATAGAATATCTCCTATGCGGCCGTTCATGTATACGTGTGTATAACCTGAAAGATGGCAGTCGTCGGCTTCAGTCCCCACGCACAAGGTGCGGGGTGTTCGCAAAAAATAGCGTGTTTTCACACTTAATCTGACATCTCGATCCTGTAAAGGAGGTGGTAGCGTAGCAAACGAGGCAACCGGACTATAATGCTTTATCACTTTTACTTAGCCATGGAGTTCGAGGGTGGGGCTACGACATAGCCCCTGGGGGCACCGCGCTCTCCGAATTTGGGGCGCGTATGTGCCTGACCGGGAAACGGCCCTTCGTCAAAGCGGAGGAATTCTAAACATTCCCATGGTCGATTGAGTGGTTGACCAGTCTCTCGCTGTATCATGACAGTCTGTTTTCGGCTTTCTCTACTGAGGTGCTCGCCCAGCCGAACTGGGGCACAATCGCAGTAGTTCTCCTGGTGCCGCGTTAGCCGATAATACGGAACGTAAGGCAGCAAAACACAGGAGCCGGGCAAACCCAACATTTGACCAAAGACATGATTCAGAGCTGATGCATATAAGGCCTAACTCGAGACGCCGAACTCTCCCGAAGGTGTTCGGTCTTTACAATAGCGGGCAAAACAAAGCCCTAAGCCCCTTGTGTCCAGGTACGAGCAGGTTCTTCTGGCGCGGCCGATGCCAAAACGCTAGTCTCTGCTCTGGTTATAATGATAAACCAGGGGATTATAGCAACAAGAGACAGTAAGAAAGGTTTACGTAGGGTCTTAGTCTGAAAAGAGTCCTTGCAACGGGTCCCTACTGCACGTCTGCGCCTGTGTCTCCGTTGTGCCGTATCCTGGACGGGTGTGCACGCTGTTCATCTGTAAAAAGAGAGGAACTTAGTTGGAAAAGAAATCGTGCGAGAAAGTGCATAAAAAATTGAAATATAGATTAATAAAGGTGAGCCTATGCTAGCTCATTATGGCTTATATGTACAAACCCTTGTGAAGGGGTGTGCGGCTAGGTAGCCCCTAGCTTATTTATTCCGGACTCGTCCAGCCGTGTCCGAGGTCTCAAGCGACCTTTTAATGAAATGATGCCACGTGGACCGGGCATTTTAAGCGTAAGAGACGCGTAATGTGGTATTGCATTGAAGCGGACGAAAGCTTCCCGTCCCAGTGATACTTGATAGCTACTTTTAAATGGGGCGACATGAAAGGTTAGCTTTGCTCGTCGGAAGTTGTCAGGTGACCCGAACACAACTTCTAGTAATAATGAAACTGTGCACCTGGCATAAGGGCCTGGCGCCACTCCTTTGAAGGAAGTGCGGCTATGCCGAATTGTAGTAGGGTCTATCCCAACTTGCGGATTGTGTCCGGATATAGCAGGTTTCAGTCACTGCCGCCGTCCCTCAAAACCTGCATGAATTGCAGTCCGTCTATTATGGGATCCAATATCAGGGCAGTCTATCCTGCGTTCCGGATACTTCTGGACTAATCCAGATGGTCGAAAGTGATTGGTTTTGACATCCAATCTCGGTGTTCCGCTAGGGTGGACCTTGCGACACTTGTCTAAGCGAGTGCCGTGTTGGTTTTCCGTACTATCACATGAAGTGAGTTTACTATTTTGACTTCTTGTGGGAAAGTCTTTTGACTTCCGGTGCTCTGCTGGTGGGGTTCGTCATCGTCCTCGATTGGCGCATCGAGCCCCTTGTGTCTGGCATTAAGTCTGCCGGACTGTTTAAAAACCCAACAATTTTGGTTGGTATGGTTTGCAGGCCTTCCGGAGGTACTGTGGATTTGACATATCTGATCTAAAATTTTGTTTAAATTTGATAGCTCGTCGCTGTTGTCCTTAAGAGGCAGTGTTTTATTGTTTGGCCGCGAGATTTTGAATCCGGCGTTGACCGCCGTGCCCTTTGGGCTTTTTTCTTTATTCCGGCGCTGATATTTCCTGCGATGTGATTTTCCGTTTCCATCTCTGATCTCGGATGTACTCGGGTCGCTGGTGCTGCATCTTGCTAGCCAGTTGTCTTCTCCTGCGCAAAAGCGCGTCATGAGGCTTGTTAGTGCGGCCATTGTTCTTGGCTTCTCTTGGCCGAGGTGTCTGGCGAGCCATTCGTCTCGGACGTTATGTTTAAAAGCTGCTAAGGCTTCCGCGTCCGGACAGTCGACTATTTGGTTCTTTTTGGTAAGGAACCTGTTCCAGAATTTGCGCGGTGACTCTCCGGGCTGTTGTGTTATATGACTCAGATCGTCTGCATCCGGAGGGCGGACATAAGTCCCTTGAAAATTTGCTCTAAACGCGTCTTCAAGATCTTCCCAACTTCCAACAGTGTTTTCTGGGAGGCTTTTGAGCCAATGCCGAGCTGGCCCTTTGAGCTTGAGGGGTAGGTATTTTATGGCGTGGAGATCATCTCCTCTAGCCATGTGTATGTGTAGTATGTAATCTTCTATCCAGACTCCTGGGTCTGTTGTGCCGTCGTATGCCTCTATGTTTATGGGTTTGAACCCTACTGGAAATTCATGATCCAGCACCTCATCGGTAAAACATAGCGGGTGTGCGGCGCCCCTGTATTTGGGTGTGCCGCTGTCTTCGAACACTTGTCGTGTTGTGTTACTTCCTGGGGCTCTCCTTTTTGGCCCGTAGATGGACCTAGTTGGGCCGTCCGTTTTCCCAGGATCATAAGTCGTCCTGTGTGCGGCGCCGCTTGTCGCTTTTGGCCTGTCATCTGGCCGTCTATCTGGCCAGATAGCCTCTTTATTTTTTGACTGTGAGGGCTCTATGGCTTCCTCGTCAAATTCTGGGAGCAGCTTGCGCTTCGGGTAGCTCTTTGTTTGATGGCCATTGCCATATTTGTCTGCGGTCTTGAGTATTTTGCTCCACTTCATTCTGAGTATGTCTTCCGCTGTTTTGAGCTTCCGTTTTTCCTTCTTGAAACTTCTTGCAGTGGCGACGAGTCTTTTGTGAAGGTTCTTATGCTCCGGTGGTGTGTCCGGACTGTTGATTGCTCCGTGAAGGGGTTGATTATCCGGTTCGTCCTGTTCGGATAGTTGCTTGGTTGTATGTTCGTCGTCCGCTGGTTTGCCCTGCTCTATCGCTGGGTTGTTAGGAATGCTGCTTTGATCGAGGCGGGACTTAGGGTGGCGTCTACGTCGCTGTTTTGGTTGTTTATCAGCGGGATTATCCTCTGCCGCGTCCCATTGTTCCTCGTTATCGCTTCCCTTTGGGGTGTCCACCATATGTATGTCATGTGACGAGGTGACCTTCCAGTGCCCTGTAGGCGCTGGTTCTTGATCGTCTCCGGCATCGTCGTCCATACCGTTGATGTCTTCGGAGTCGTAGTTTAGCACGTCGGTTAGATCGTCGACGGTGGCTACGAAGTGGGTGGTGGGTGGGCTCTGAATTTCTTCATTGTCCACGTCCCGACCATCCTGGCCGTAGTTCGGCCAGGGCTATCTGGATAGTGAGAGATGCTTCAGCGAATTTAAGATATCGCCGAAGGGTGAGTGCTGAAAGGTGTCCGCAGCGGTGAATTCCATGATCGGCGCCCAATCGGATTCGACTAGCAGGGGCACAGGAGGTTCGGAGTCCGGCAGGGGGTCCGGCACCTCGGAGTCATGGGCTTTATGCGGGACAAGATAAGTGTTCGGCTCCATCGCCGTAGAAGTTGCAGCTCCCGAGGCGGTGTCCAGCCATCCGTCCTCGATCTGAGCGATCGGCTCCGGACTATGGGTCGGAGCGGATTTGTGTGTGGCCCCCAAGGTGCTGTCCGGCGGCAGAGTTAGGTCGTGCCCATCGTGACAGCGTGGCACGCTCGGTTGTGGCTCAGATCCATCGAAGATCAAGTCCCCGCGGATATCGGCCGTGAAGTTTAGGCTTCCAAACCTGACCTGACGGCCAGGGGCGTAGCTTTCGATCTGCTCCAGATGGCCAAGTGAGTTGGCCCGCAGTGCGAAGCCGCTGAATACGAAGATCTATCCGGGGAGAAAAGTCTCACCTAGGACTGCGTCGTTGTCGATTGAAGAGGCCATCAAGCCTATCGGTGACGACACAGAGGAATTCTCAATGAAAGCACCAATGTCGGTGTCAAAACCGGCGGATCTCGGGTAGGGGGTCCCGAACTGTGCGTCTAGGCGGATGGTAACAGGAGACAAGGGACACGATGTTTTACCCAGGTTCGGGCCCTCTTGATGGAGGTAAAACCCTACATCCTGCTTGATTGATATTGATATTGTGGATGTTTACAAGAGTGGATCTACCACGAGATCAAGGAGGCTAAACCCTAGAAGCTAGCCTATGGTATGATTGTAAGGGTTGTTGTTGTTATCCTACGGACTAGAGCCATCCGGTTTATATAGACACCGGAGAGGGCTAGGGTTACATAGAGTCGGTTACAATGGTAGGAGATCTACGTATCCGTATCGCCAAGCTTGCCTTCCACGCCAAGGAAAGTCCCATCCGGACACGGGACGAAGTCTTCAATCTTGTATCTTCATAGTCTTGGAGTCCGGTCGATGATAGTTCGGCTGATGATGGTAGTCCGGCTATCCGGACACCCCCTAATCCAGGACTCCCTCAGGGAGTATTAAGTAATGTGCATGGTATGAATAAGGATTTTGGTTTTACAAGTAAAACTTAGAACTTATGGTTCTTGCGAACATGCATTTTGGTAGAAACAGCAAACTAAACATCAGTAAATGATAGGGAGTATGAGAAAATTAAACAACAGTTGAGGATAAAGGCTTTAGAAGGACCGACTTACATTAACAGTTAACACCGGCTTTATAATGCCCTTCTCCATGTCAAGGGAAGGAGAACTCAAGAATTTCAGCACAGAATCTTCTTCATAAGCATTGCCTGTACTCTACATTTTGTAGAGAGTAATTATAGATATGATAATACTGGAGGGGTAGAGGATAATGAAGATAAGATGCAGATTGATGCTACATAATCAACTACAAATCCTTGGAAGTACAAGCGTTATAGGACAAAATATACTGACAAGAGAAATGGGCTACACTTCTGCACTGGCATTGTCTGTATTCTACTTGTTGGTAAGATTAAATATAGATCTGATCTTTTTTAGTAAATGGTGGGCGGGGAAGATAAGATGCAGAATGCTACACAATGAACCAATCCCTCTTCCATAATACAAGACTGTTTTGAACACTGGTGTACTGTACAAAACATTCTTATATTATGGGATAGAGGGAGTAGCTGTTAATGTAAGTACAGTGATAGACCATGTTCAGTCCTTACAAGAGGACTGCAGAGCTAAACCTCTTCAAAAGCATTGGGTTGATTCTAAATTTATGTAAGAGTCCATACGGATCTTATAATGTCCACCAAATGGACGATTACGAGGCTAACATGTGCAGTGATGCTACATAATCAAACAACTATGAAAGTAAGTATGGTCATACAGGGCAAGAGGTACTCACAAGAGCAATGCAGTGTGCAGTATAGTTGTGAGATTATGTGGTCCCTTGAGAACGAATGTTCTTCTGCTAACAGTTTTCGTACAAGTGAGACATTAAGGCAAATACAGAAATGTAGTTCAAATTGTGATGTGATATCATAGACAGTACCTTACGCTGCAGCCGAGACCAATGTGTAACAAGATTATTCCAGTCACCATCGGATAAATGTAGCACCTGAAACTTTACAGAAATTTCGTTCAGAGGCTTGCCATCAAAGTGCGCTTGCCTCGGGTAGGAATGATACTTCATCAACGAGTGCTTGAAAAGTGCAACCAACCCTTGCTCGTCTTCACAATCTAGTTTGCTCCTCGCCTATTTAAAAGAATGAAGTCTTGTGTCTTCTGTCAGCAGAAACATATGCAGTAATGACCATGAATAACATTAGTACATTACTTACGCGTAAGTTGTGGAGGAAGACTGGAAATTGTTCTGTGTCTGCGGTATAATATTTCCATGAAGGAAAGATGCGCACAAAGTTCCTGACAACAACATAAGCTTCGTCTTCTAAACCGGGAAGAAATGGAACATGGGTCCTATTTGCTGCAATTGGGGCTCTCTCTGGTTCGAAAAGGGATTTGGCAACTGGATTTGGTGTACTCTTTGCTGGAATGGGGGTTTTGCGTCGTAGAGCTGGTGCTATGTCAACTGACATAATCATACTATTTGCTGTAGTTGGGATCTGCTGAGTTGGGGCATCAGAAATGACCAGTGTAGTAGGGCTAGAGTCTGCGTTGGGGTGTTTTGCGGGTCAGGTGATATTGCAACTACACCTAATGGGCTATTTGATTTATCAGGTGCCACTACCTTTTCCAAATACTTTGCTTGTGCTCCTCCATGATCAGAAATCACCCTCTTCCTTCTGAACGTCTGATACACAAGAACAACATTTGAATGGATAAATATGGTATGATGACAGATGGAATATGTACTAAAAATGGATAGGCAGGGCGTATTCACATACACGATGTGTAAACTAAGCTAATGGCAGTTCAACAAAGTAGAAGCAATGCAAAGCATCAATTGCAAGATATGTGTGAGCAATGTAACCTTGGAAAGTTAGAGCAAGTACCTTGATGGGTGAATAAGATAGGGCATCTTCCTCTGACTCCTCCACTAGGGAGCTACATTGACTTAGGTCTCCCTCTAGCTCAGAATCACTATTAGGATCATATTCTGAGCATGAATCTGTTGGTGGAGAGCGTTTGCATTGCATTGCATCCAGACTTGATTTCAGTCCCTTAATGCCAAGTTTGACAACCATGGCATTGTTCTGCTTTATTCTTTTCATGCGCGCAAGCTCATAATCATTATGATACTGTTCAGAATCTGAGATTCATGAAAACATAAAAAGTAGTCAGATTATCTATGGAATGCATTGTGGATTCAACTCGAAGAGTGTCTCCCTATAAACCCCTGCATATGCAAAGTTCACCCCCCCAACCAGGCTGACCAGACCTCACACAGAAATACAAACCCCTTATGTCTCTATAACAGGCAGTCACACATTTCAAAACTGAAGTAGGAACATTAGAATCATAAGAAATTCGTATTTGAACAAATAAACTAAGAAATTATGAGTGTCATAATGTTTAGCTTCAAGGGTGGAGTGTTGGTAGTGCGACACAAAGCAAGTAGGAAGATTGTATTCCATGTAAAAGATCGAAACCTATGTAAACGCGGGAAATGACACTTTCTTTCTATACAATGCAGTGTTTGTTGCCCACACATGATGGAAGAGATCACATAGAGAAATACTATTCGCTCATGTCTACGGTTCCAGTATTTAGAAACAGGGTGGTCCACCCTAAAAGAATATTGACAACAAATATGACAAGGCAAGCATAGATGTAGTGAAACAATCATTTACTTGTAAGCTTACTAGGACAAGTATGCAGAATTGTAACTGCAGTAAGAGACTGTCCAAAATCTGAATGAAGAAGCTTGTCTAGCACTTATTGTTGGCAACTAATCAACGTGAATAATTGGATATTATATCGAATGAGTAAGAAAGACAAGTAAAATTGTCAACAAACCTGGCTTGCAGTAGTAATCTGGGTCAATGTCACTACGACCAACAATCCAAAATGACTAGTGTCTGTTCCGAGGGCCGGAATTTTGAAAACCCTGTGAACTTTAGAGGTACTAAAGATTACCGAAATACATCTAAACCATTAAGTGTAGGTAGCACTAAGCACACAACAAACCCTAATGACAGTCCTGCCTAATGACTAATGAATCAATTAGAAAATGGGTGATGAGGAGTGGCTGCTGAGTGTTGAGGACATATCTCAGGATAAATCGGGTTGGCTTGGTGGGTGCTTCACGCCTGAGCCCTGAACGTACTGGGAAGGTAGGCACAGCGGCGTGCCCGGGCAGCGGTGACGCTGTTGGGCGAGCGGCTCCTGGCCTCCTGTTAGTCCGGCGTCTCCTCCTAGAGTCATGCCGTCCGGGGACGGCAAGTCGCCGGTGAGGCAGGCGGCTGGGGGCGAGTAGAGATCGGAAGCACGCAGCAGAACAGAGGGAATCGGGGCCTGGGACGACCCAAAATCCCAGGGTGGGCCGGCCCACCATGGGCACCCTATAGAGATACACACCCGAGTGGCGAACATGCATTTTAGAAACTAATTTAGGAACATTTAGCTGACCAATTAAACAACTCTATTTTAATAATATCAGATTCGTATTTGAACAACTAAGCTTGTTTAGCTTGATGGGTGGAGCAGTGTTATTATGACACGAAGCACGTATTCTGATCATATAGTGATCATAAAAGGGGGAAACTCTAATCATATTTTTTTAGCAAAAGAGGGTTTCCCCTCCGATTTCTATTTAAGAAACCACTACGGAACCAACATGATCAATTAAACCCTAAGCATGATCAATTAAACTGTATTATGTCTGTGCCATGGCAGATTTGAAGCTGCAAACGAGAGAAATGATATTTAGCATCCATTGTTTGCTTAGAACTAAGAACTAAATTCTAAGGGCTGAAAAGAAAGTAGAGTAACCAAGTTAAGATCTATTTTCTGATTGAGATCAAAAAGTTGAGGAGATATGAAGTACCACCTCTCTTGCGCCATCGTGTAGGCATCGGGGGTGCGATGGTTGTCGGTGGCATTGAAGCAGATCTGCGATGGTAGACGGGTGCATCGGGGGATAAGTCCCGTTGCGGTGGAAGAGAAGGTCGTGTGAGCGGCCCCGGCAAAGAGGACGATGGTGCTGATGAAGCGAGAGTATGCGATGCAAGGCTATTGGTCCGTCGCCATGGATGAGAAACGTCCATCTCTAGAAGTGGACGACGCGGTCTTGGTAGGCGCTCCAACATGGTGGAGGACGGTGGTGATGGATGTGGTGGAGGACGACGGTGATGGATGGGGTGGCGGACGGAGGCTGGTGTGGGATGGGGTGTTCTAGCGCGGACGGTGTATGAATCGGAAAATGGAGGGAGAGGTTCGGGGAACCATGTTTTTGGGATGCGCCTGTCTGAAATATGGGAAAGTTACGAACTTAGCCCCCGTTTAAAATTTGGACATCTCGTCGGTTGGGGATAGGACGGTAATCTCGAATCTCGCCAATATTTCCCCAGAATGATTTCAGGCGAGGAGAGGGTGGTTGGCGCCCATGGTTGGCACCCATGGTGTATGAACGGGGCTGACAGGTAGGGCAGTTGTGTCACGTCTGAGTGAAGTTACAAACCTGCCCCTATTGAAAATATTGGCCTACATCGATTTCGGCCGAGTCGAGTTTGTTTTGCCACCCACCATGTATGGATGGGGAATGGAGGGAGAAACAGAGGTCTTTCGGACGAGCTTGAATCAAATGTGTTTTGCCGCCCATGTTTGACGCCCACCATGTCGGAATGGGCTCAGAGGCGGTCATCTCACGTCTAATTGAAGTTACTAACCTACCCCTATTTAGAGCAGTGGAAATCGGGCCGATGGATTATCCGTGTAATGGGTAGACAGTAATTTCCATCTCCCAAACACTTTGCTTCGGGCAGCCAACGTGGGAGTGGACATTTTGCCGCTTCTTTTGAATTTTGGGACAATAAGCATCCACGTTTACCCTGGCAACTAAATTCGAATCCATTTTGTATTCCTATATCAATCTTTATAAATCATTCTATGTGTTTTTATATATCCAAAAGGACGACAAAGATGTATTCCACTGTCATATATGAATATGGTTTACAAATGCCGATACTCAAATTCAGAAGCTAGAATCCAGTTTAAGGTGAATTCGAATATTTGGAACACTTCATGTCCAACTCAAATGTCACACACAGCATAATGTGTACTCCCATTTAGATATGTACACAAGCGATATATCAAGATTCAAATACCAAGTCAATCAACCAAGAATGTACAGAACTAACAGACATATAAACACTTATAGAGTATATGGATCAATAATATCAACTAAAATACATAAGCCAGGCTGCTGTATTTTTTTTGGCTACAACAGCATCCTTTTTTTAGCCAACATCTTGGCCCTTTCCGATGCGTGCCACTTATGGTCCATCTATACTACTACTATTGCTGAATGCACATTCAACCCGATTGGCATATTTGTAGGTCTGGCACAACAATCCAAATGAAATGTCTCCGAGTCTTATCAATTAATACAGACTTGTGCTCAAATAAAATTACAAACCAAAAAACAAAAAAAAACATTTATTACATGATCTCTAAAACAAATGGTTTGATTGATTACATGAACAGACAACACAAAGGTTATTCAACGATGGAAAGAACATTTCACCTATAATTTACCAAGTAGGAATTTGATTTCCTTTTTTCCCTTTAGGACCTTAACAATCTGGTCAGTCTCAGCTTGCTTCGTTTTGAAATCCACCAAATATTTAATGGTTGTCTTGAGTACTGTTGTGATTGTGATGTTTGCTTCCTCAATATGTCGACTTCATCTCTAAGTGCAGAAGCAGAATCTCTTTCTACCACTAGTTTAGCCTCTAGAGCATCAGCAGTTGGATATTCATAATGCACGATTGGGCCGGTGCCACTGCTGTGGGATGATGCAACGTCCATGGGGACCTCTCTCTTTGATCTTGGGCTAACCTGTTTTGCCATTAAAGTTCCGATTGGATTCAGAAAAGTTGAAGTTAGCAAAACATCTCAACTGGGAGTTATAATAGCAAACCAGTTAAACAAACAAGGAATTAAAGAGTTTCAATTGGATGCTGAAAAGTAGTTATTAAGATCATTGTAACCCGCTGTTGCAGCAGCAAAGTAGTTAAACAAACAAGTAGATATTTAAGTTAGGGCAAACAGGTAATTCTTAACAGTAAGTATCAAACACATAGATAGGCGCAGTCTACAATATGATTAACATGCTGTGGCATTATGTAATCAGTAGCAAACTAAATTAAGCCAAGCAACATAATTGAACAATTTTGCAATAAGTGGCTAACTAAAATTCCAAGAAGCAGGTAACTAAACTTACGCTAGTTCTTTGTACAGGCACACTGCAACTTGTTTTTCGCTTACAAGGTTGTACGAAGGAGTCCATGGCATCAACTACTTGGATACGCATTCCCAATACTTCTTTCTTCGCACACTACATTGATAAGTCGAATGGTTAATTTGGTAAGATGGTGTGTCCTTGATATGTTATATGAGGATGTGTAGTCAGACTAGTTGTAGCCACACACATCACACTGGCTTTTACTGTATATTTCATGCGATTACTTTTGGCATATCGAGATCTAAGCAATCTACAATAGGATGAAAAGACTGGCATCCTTCACATTATTGGCGAACTCAGTTCATAGAAACAAGCAATTCAACCATTTTGTGGGTAAATCAAAAGCGCCACTAGAATATTTTTCACTACCCAATAATACACGCAAAAAGGGGCGACGCCACCATAGGGGCTGGTATGGGCGTCCACCTCACGTGGCTGGAAAGTGTGCACCTAGTTTGAGTCGTCCAGGTTGGCCCAGGCTAGTTTTGTTCGTCCCAACGCACGAGCAGGCAATGTAAAAAATGAAGAAAAATGTTTCAATTTGGATGGGCCAATAACATAAGTGCAAGGCTGTGACGCCCCCGATTCAATCGTACACTAATCATGCACGCAAATGTGTACGATCAAGATCAGGGACTCATGGGAAGATATCACAACACAACTCTAAAACATAAATAAGTCATACAAGCATCATAATACAAGCCAGGGGCCTCGAGGGCTCGAATACAAGTGCTCGATCATAGACGAGTCAGTGCAAGCAACAATATCTGAGAACATACATAAGTTAAACAAGTTTGCCTTAAGAAGGCTAGCACAAACTGGGATACAGATCGAAAGAAGCGTAGGCCTCCTGCCTGGGATCCTCCTAACTACTCTTGGTCGTCGTCAGCGGCCTGCACGTAGTAGTAGGCACCTCCAGTGTAGTAGTCGTCGTCAACGGTGGCGTCTGGCTCCTGGACTCCAGCATCTGGTTGCGAAAACCAGAAAGAAAGGAAAGGGGGAAAAAGGGGGAGAAAGCAACCATGAGTACTCATCCAAAGTACTCGCAAGCAAGGAACTACACTACATATGCATGGGTATATGTGTAAGGAGGCCATATCGGTGGACTGAACTGCAGAATGCCAGAATAAGAGGGGGATAGCTAGTCCTATCGAAGACTACACTTCTGGCAGCCCCCGTCTTGCAGCATGTAGAAGAGAGTAGATTGAAGTCCTCCAAGTAGCATCTCCAAGTAGCAACTCCAAGTAGCAACTCCAAGTAGCATCTCCAGTAGCATCGCATAGCATAATCCTACCCGGCGATCCTCCCCTCGTCGCCCTGTGGAAAAGCGATCACCGGGTTGTCTGTGGAACTTGGAAGGGTGTGTTTTATTAAGTATCCGGTTCTAGGTGTCATCAGGTCAAGGTACAACTCCAAGTCGTCCTGTTACCAAAGATCACAGCTATTCGAATAGATTAACTTCCCTGCAGGGGTGCACCAACTTACCCAACACGCTTGATCCCATTTGGCCGTACACACTTCCCTGGGTCATGCCCGGCCGCGGAAGATCAACACGTCGCAGCCCCACCTAGGCTCAACAGAGAGGTCAGCACGCCGGTCTAAACCTAGGCGCCCAGGGGTCTGGGCCCATCACCCTGAACACACCTGCACGTTGCGAGGGCGGCCAAAAGCAGACCTAGCCTAGTGGCGTTCAAGTCCAATTCGGCGCGCGCCGCTCAGTCGCTGACGTCACGAAGTGCTTCGGCTGATACCACGACGCCGAGTGCCCATATCTTTCCCACGTAGTTGGTTAGTGCGTATAGGCTCGTAACCAACTCAGATCAAATACCAAGATCTCGTTAAGCATGTTAAATATCCGCGAACGCCGAACAGGGCCAGGCCCACCTCTCTCCTAGGCGGTCTCAACCTGCCCTGTCGCTCCGCCACAAAGATCCACTCGCGGGTGCTCCACCAGCCGACCCGTCTTTGATCACCACATGTATCATGTATAACGTATATAGTATATACCCGTGATCACCTCCCGAGTGATCACGGCCCGATAGTATAGCACAGCAGACGGACAAGAATGTAGGGCCACAGATGAAAAATACCAGCATCCTATACTAAGCATGTAGGATTGCAGGTAAAGGTAACAACAGTAGTAGCAAGGACAGGCTATGCAGAAGTATAGGATTAACTGAAAGCAGTAACACGCTACACTACTCTAATGCAAGCAGTATAGAGTAGAATAGGCGATATCTAGTGATCAAGGGGGGGGGGGCTTGCCTGGTTGCTCTAGCAAGAGAGAAGGGTCGTCAACTCCGTAGTCGAACTGGGCAGCACCAGCGTCGGTCTTGTAGTCTACTGAAGAGAAGAGGGGGAAGAAACAATAAATATAGTGCAAACATAAGCAAGACGACGCAAGACATGACAAAGAGCGGTGCTAGGTGTGTCCTAACGCAGTATGAGGTGATGCCGGCGAAGGGGGAAAACATCCAGGAAAGTATTCCCGGTGTTCCGTGTTTTCGGGCAGAGGAGCCGGAGGGGGAAAGTTGCGAGTTTGATATGTTAGGGGTGTGTGGCGAACGAAAGGGCTGCGTATCCGGATTCGTCTCGTCGTTCTGAGCAACTTTCATGTTGAAAATATTTTAATCCGAGTTACGGATTAAAAGATATGATTTTTTAAAGATTTTATTAATTTCTGAAATTTAATTAATTATTTAATTAATTCAAAAAACAGATTAATGACATCAGCATGATGTCATGCCGACATCAGCAGTCAACAGAGTTGACTTGGTCAACCTGACATGTGGGACCCGGTTGTCATTGTCTAAGACTAACTAATCAGGTTTAGTTAGTCTAACTAAAATGATTAGGTTTATTAACTACAATTAATGATGTTAACTAATCAGGATTAATTAAGTTAATTAATTCTTTAATAAATTATTTATTTTTTTAATTATTTAATTATTTACTTTTTTAAGCCTTTTTTTTATTTTCGTTCTGGGGTGGGGCCTGCTTGTCATAGGGCCAATGGGGCCTAACGGGCGTGCGGACGTGCGGGCTACGGACGAGCCCCGTTCGGGCGCACGTCTAGGGGCACGCGGGCGTGGGCGTCCGCCCAAACTCGCACAGGCGTGATGGATGGCGCCGGCGAAGGCCATGGCCTCGACGAGGAGCTGGCGAGGGCGGTCCCTGGCGGGGGTTCTGGCGGTGGCAGGGCTAGCAGGGGCACGGTCGTCGGAGGCGGCAGAGGTAGGCGCCCGCAGTGGAGCGAGGCGGGGCGGCAGCGTGAGGTAGGACAGGGGCGCCCGACGGGAGGCAGCACGGGTGGAGCAGTAGAGGAGGCTACGGCGACGCGAGCCACGGCAGGTGCGAGCGCTCCGGTGAGGAGGCCGCGGTTCCGAGGCAGTAGCGGGTGCGGGAGGCAGGGGAGGCCAGGGGCGAGGCATCCTTGGGCGCGTGCAGGTGGCGTGGTGTGGGGCACGGCTTGGGCGCGGTGTGCACGCATCGGGGCGCACCGGAGTGGGCCAGTGGTGTGGTGGTGATGATGAGTCGCCTTGGAGCAAGTGGGGGGAAGAGGAGAGGCGGAGGCCGGGCTCACGTTGGTTCGTAGGGCAACGGCAGCGGGTGTCGAGGAGGGGGATGAGGACGGCGCGACGCAGGTGGACGACGGTGTGGCGGTCCGGCAGGGAGGCGTGGTCGAGGCGGTGAGGCGACGTCGGGCGGTGGCATCGTCGGGGCGCCGCGGCGAGGCGCCCAGATCGGGGGGAAGGAGGCGAGGAGGACGGCGATGGGGTATCGCC
>NC_041393.1:500392347-500399965 GCF_002162155.2 Triticum dicoccoides | reverse complement strand
GTGGGGGGTAGCGGTTAGGGTTTCTGCCTGGTGGGGGGATAAGGTGGGAGCGGGGTGGGTCGGTCGGCTGGGCCAGTCGGCTGGGCCTTTGCCCAGTTGGGCTGGCCAGCTGGGCCACAGATGGCCCAGTGGGGGTGCCTCTTTTTATTTTTAGTTAGATTTGTCTTTTCCTTTTATTTATTTCATTTTTCTGTTTTATTTCATTTTAACATATTTAGACATTTTCAAAAAGGGTGTTTGTTGCACTATAATCACCTAGGCATTTAACTGCACACTCCGAACATTTGAGTTTAATATTTTGAAAACTTTGTCGCTTGACATTAATTTGAATTTGAATTTGAAAAGGTTTCGAATCATTGCGAGGTTAGCAACAGTAAGAGTGGTGATGTGGCATCATTAACAGAGGTTACTGTAGCTTGATTATCCGGGTGTCACAATTCTCCTCCACTACAAGAAATCTCGTCCCGAGATTTAAGCGGTGGAGTAAGGGGGGAAAGGTGTTGGTAGCGAAAAACCTAACGAGTCTTCTCGGTCTTGGCTGCCCTTTCGAAGAGGTTGATCCTTTTCGTTGATGTATTCATTTTTCTGCTTTAGGTGATCATGATGAAGTGGCCATCCTTCCTTCGGAGTCTTCATCATACTAACGAGAGATTAAGGGAGTATACCGGAAGAATGGACCTCTGCAGGGTAGACTATCTGGTAGACAACAACGAGGAAGGTGGCGGAAAGTAACTCTCGAATTGAAATTTAAGACAATATCGAGAGCAAAGTAAGAAGGTGCAAAATAGAAGTTTCAAGCGCATAGGCAATCGTTCGTTGCCTGAAGCGAAGTGTGAAAGGGGTTCAGAGCAATGGGAATAAGTATTGCGCCTGATACCAGATTGATGATCTCACCGGAAGGTGGCTCGTGAATTACACACGAGGCCACGCGTGAGGTATAACTTTGGGAACAAGGGGTGTACAGGAGAGTCAGGTTTCGGTCATGTCGAACTGTGGGTTAGGGGCCCACCATGTGGGTTAAAAGCAGGAAGGGCGGAGATGTCTTGCGTGATCATGCAAGCAAGGCATGTCAGAGGGTAGCCTGTCGATTATGTCGGCAACAACGTCGATACCAAGGGCGAGGGACGAAGAGAACCATTTTCCCGCTCGTTGAACGAGGCGGACCAATAGGCAAAGTTCCCGTCCGTCGGTGGCTACCGAAATGTCTTCAGTAGTAGAAACAGGGTCTTACTGACAGAGCGGTACCACGAGGTGTTTACATAAGCAGGAGAATATTACTGCTTAGGTCATATAGATCACAAGAAAGGTTAAATCAAACAATGGAAAGGAAAATGTGATCATCAGGTTAAACAGAACAATGGAAAGGGAAATTGTGATTACACACAATTATTAGGAGTATATCCTTACCATGGACAAGCAGAGCAAAATATCCACGATAGGAGATAATGTAGAAAACCCTTTAGGTAAGGGGAGAGAAATTTCATGACATTACCCATACAACGGTGTTTGGATAATTGAGCAAGAAACATTTAGCATTGGGCTTCAAATGTTCTTATTGAAGATCGGAGTACCATAGACTCGCTTCGAGATAGCATTGACATGGTCTTCAAGCAAAGGTCGGACTTTGGATACACAAAGGATCCATTGGGATAACTTATTAAACAAGGCATTCAAGTTGCTCATGGAAATTGGTTAACCTTGTTAAGAAAAAGGAAACTATAACAATAGGCCCTTCGGTCTGGTGTGCTAGGCATGACATCACCTTACCAAGTCATATAAAGACCGATGTTATAACTCTCGGAAATATGTTCCAACCATCATATCTGACCGAGGTTCATATCCGATTGGTGTCAGGATATCTCCGACTTAGTATGCCTGAGAAGAAAAGGGTGCAACACAATTGACGAGATGACAAGTAAGATTCTCGGGAAATGAACTATGAAGTGATTTCCGTTAACAAGAGTTCATCATTAACCCAAGGAGAGGACAAGGAGGTGTCTGGTGAACTCAACGGCAATTCATCGAGATTTCCAAAAGATGGATCTCCACAATTAAGTGAACAAGGAGATAACATTTGTCAGATCAAATGATATAAGGAAGTATGCTCGATGAAAACATACACAATTAAATATTGGATGAAAGGGGCACCCGAAATATGGGCTGGGTTGCACGACCAACGTCAAAATGGAAATTTAGCAACCAGCACACTACATTGGAATTATTGTCCATTAACTCTGAAGTAACAAGGTTGCTAGAGATATTAAATTCTCATAACAGAGTTCACTCAACACGGGGACCAAGAGGAGAACTATGATGATGAGAAGCATCACTGTATCAAGAATTCCTTAAGAGGTGGTGAAACTCTCATGACATTCTTGACATAAAAGATGGTAATACTCCAATGTAAAGAAGAACAATTGCTGGATAGCAAGGAACTCAAGGTATAACACAAAACAAGAACAAGTTTGTGTTGGAGGAAAAGTAGCAGAGTGGTCGATGATAACACTAATCATCGAGGGCAAGGATTCTCTTTCTCATCATGAATTCCATTGATATCCTGGAAGAGCTCAGAATGCTGATGATGAGCACGACACATTTGCCGAGAGAATTCATGAAGATGTAATCAATTGGCGATGAAATCAAGTCAAAGGAATGATGAAGCAAAAGGTTATTGAAACCATGGGTACGACACAAACTCCAAAGCAAGCTTGCTGTCCAAAGCGAAATGATATGATGAGGAAGATCGACGTAAGCTTAGCTCATCGTCAAAAATTGTGCTCTGGGAAGAAGGACCAGGTAGCACAGTTAAAATCGGCATGACAAGGATATAGCCAAACAGGCTAGGAATGACGTGATTGAGTTCAAACTCGTAAGTAATGAAGGTTACCAAGAGTTGCTTAATCACGATGCGGACTCGATTCAGTTATCGGTGTCTTTGAGTGTTAAATAACTCAGAGCCCGTGAAAAATTGGAATCAATGAGAATGTAGCACTTGATGAAGAACTCATAAGAAGTTATGCAGTTCCGTGATAATCTCGAGATACCAGGGGGTAATACTCGATGACAGATCAAAGTAGAGGTTGGACTGGGCTATTGCTCTATAGAAGACCAGTGCTTAAACTTGCACGAGAAATGGTATTTAAAAGAGAACATGGTCGGAACCACGATTGCAAAAGGCCAGATCCCAGATATAAGATGAACTTATACCAAAGGGATAATTAATTTAAGAGAAGCTTTAATGATACGATCTACATCGTTTTCATGGGCATGAACACAAAGGTTCAAGGTCGACTCCCACTTCCTCAATGCTTAACCTTCCATTCACTTCTCTCAGTTAAGAATGTTTAGAGTTTGAAAGTTTAACTGACGGAATACCAGAAGGTTATGACCCATGAAGACTTTTGGGTTCACAAAAATTAAGGAAGGTATACATTCAACCCATCGGGGCATCTTAGAAACATATACCACAATCTTCAGGAGTAAGTAACACAAGCTCGAAAGTAGAGCATTGTTTCAAAGGCAGATGATACAATTTACCAAAGGCATTATATACTCATGGAAAGGCTCTCAAGGTTAGTCAATATGAAGGACACGGTTGGATAAAATCCAACAAAGGAACCGATGGTCCACAAGGGATCTGATGTGAGCAACGGTACTCAACCAGAGGAAGAAACAATGCAAGGAGATCAAACTATAGAAACAACTGACTAATCCAAAGTTCAAATGCAAAAGAATTATGATTTCCAAATCAGGGGATCAGAAGCAACGCTCTGATCAAGGATGGATAAGTTGAGTAGGCTTAGGGGTACAATCGACAGCAAATTGATTGGTCGATAACCAGCTCATGTTCAAAATAATGTCTAAGCCGAAAAGATAATTTAGAAGGGTTGATAGATGATTGTGTGCATTCGCACACGTGTTGAATCAAATAGGATCAAATTGACGGTGTCAAAAGATACTAGTGAATCTTGCCAGATATATGGTAAGCATCCATAAAGCAAGTAGACAAGTATTTTACAGAACAATAAAGCTGCTAAGGATTTTCGGAGGATTGAATAGTATTTCAAAGACTTTTGTGAAACACCTGAACAACTGGGGATGAATGTAAGAATAACAACTGCAAGTAGTTATCCATAAGGGTTGACGCTGGAAGGGGAATTGCAAACGCGATGAACACAAGTTCTCGAGTTAACAGCGGAGAGTATCTTCAGGATCTTCTGGTGCAGCCGACGATCATCAGTAATAAGGGGCTCTCCGGGTGAAAGTGATAACGAGATCCTAATGTTAGATTTAGAAAAGTTCATTTAACCCGAATAGAAGAGAGATTAGAGTCCCAGAGTAAGATCGAGGAGTAAAAGATCCTAATACCACCCAATGGCGACGTGGGCCCGTAAGGCACACAGCCAAGTTAGTAAAAGTTTTGCAATGACTAGACTCAACTTCGGCCAAGGAGTTGAAAAGGGAGATTCCTACAGGCAGTCGGCTCTGATACCAACTTGTGACGCCCCCGATTCAATCGTACACTAATCATGCATGCAAATGTGTACGATCAAGATCAGGGACTCACGGGAAGATATCACAACACAACTCTAAAACATAAATAAGTCATACAAGCATCATAATACAAGCCAGGGGCCTCGAGGGCTCGAATACAAGTGCTCAATCATAGACGAGTCGGCGGAAGCAACAATATCTGAGTACAGACATAAGTTAAACAAGTTTGCCTTAAGAAGGCTAGCACAAACTGGGATACAGATCGAAGGAAGCGTAGGCCTCCTGCCTGGGATCCTCCTAACTACTCTTGGTCGTCGTCAGCGGCCTGCACGTAGTAGTAGGCACCTCCAGTGTAGTAGTCATCGTCAACAGTGGCGTCTGGCTCCTGGACTCCAGCATCTGGTTGCGACAACTAGAAAAAAAGGAAAGGGGGAAAAAGGGGGAGAAAGCAACCATGAGTACTCATCCAAAGTACTCGCAAGCAAGGAACTACACTACATATGCATGGGTATATGTGTAAGGAGGCCATATCGGTGGACTGAACTCTAGAATGCCAGAATAAGAGGGGGATAGCTAGTCCTATCGAAGACTACGCTTCTGGCAGCCCCCGTCTTGCAGCATGTAGAAGAGAGTAGATTGAAGTCCTCCAAGTAGCATCTCCAAGTAGCAACTCCAAGTAGCAACTCCAAGTAGCATCTCTAGTAGCATCGCATAGCATAATCCTACCCGGCGATCCTCCCCTCGTCGCCCTGTGGAAAAGCGATCACCGGGTTGTCTGTGGAACTTGGAAGGGTGTGTTTTATTAAGTATCCAGTTCTAGTTGTCATAAGGTCAACGTACAACTCCAAGTCGTCCTGTTACCGAAGATCACGGCTATTCGAATAGATTAACTTCCCTGCAGGGGTGCACCAACTTACCCAACACGCTTGATCCCATTTGGCCGGACACACTTCCCTAGGTCATGCCCGGCCGCGGAAGATCAACACGTCGCAGCCCCACCTAGGCTCAACAGAGAGGTCAGCACGTAGGTCTAAACCTTGGCGCCCAGGGGTCTAGGCCCATCACCCTGAACACACCTGCACGTTGCGAGGGCGGCCGAAAGCAGACCTAGCCTAGTGGCGTTCCAGTCCAATTCGGCGCGCGCCGCTCAGTCACTGACGTCACGAAGTGCTTCGGCTGATACCACGACGCCGAGTGCCCATATCTTTCCCACGTAGTTGGTTAGTGCGTATAGGCTCGTAGCCAACTCAGATCAAATACCAAGATCTCGTTAAGCGTGTTAAATGTCCGCGAACGCCGAACAGGGCCAGGCCCACCTCTCTCCTAAGCAGTCTCAACCTGCCCTGTCGCTCCGCCACAAAGATCCACTCGCGGGTGCTCCACTAGCCGACCCGTCTTTGGTCACCACATGTATCATGTATAACGTATATAGTATATACCCGTGATCACCTCCCGAGTGATCACGGCCCGATAGTATAGCACAGCAGACGGACAAGAATGTAGGGCCACAGATGAAAAATACTAGCATCCTATACTAAGCATGTAGGATTGCAGGTAAAGGTAACAACAGTAGTAGCAAGGACAGGCTATGCAGCAGTATAGGATTAACTGAAAGAAGTAACACGCTACACTACTCTAACGTAAGCAGTATAGAGTAGAATATGCGATATCTAGTGATCAAGGGGGGGGGCTTGCCTGGTTGCTCTGGCAAGAGAGAGGGGTCGTCAACTCCGTAGTCGAACTGGGCAGCAGCAACATCGGTCTCGTAGTCTACCGAAGAGAAGAGGGGGAAGAAACAATAAATATAGTGCAAAAATAAGCAAGACGACGCAAGACATGACAAAGAGCGGTGCTAGGTGTGTCCTAACGCAGTATGAGGTGATGCCGGCGAAGGGGGAAAACATCCGGGAAAGTATTCCCGGTGTTCCGTGTTTTCGGGCAGAGGAGCCGGAGGGGGAAAGTTGCGAGTTTGATATGTTAGGGGTGTGTGGCGGACGAAAGGGCTGCGTATCCGGATTCGTCTCGTCGTTCTGAGCAACTTTCATGTTGAAAATATTTTAATCCGAGTTACGGATTAAAAGATATGATTTTTTAAAGATTTTATTAATTTCTGAAATTTAATTAATTATTTAATTAATTCGAAAAACAGATTATGACATCAGCATGATGTCAAGCTGACATCAGCAGTCAACAGAGTTGACTTGGTCAACCTGACGTGTGGGACCCGGTTGTCATTGTCTAAGACTAACTAATCAGGTTTAGTTAGTCTAACTAAAATGATTATGTTTATTAACTACAATTAATGATGTTAACTAATCAGGATTAATTAAGTTAATTAATTCTTTAATAAATTAATTAATTTTTAATTATTTTAATTATTTACTTTTTTAAGCCTTTTTTTTATTTTCGTTCTAGGGTGGGGCCTGCTTGTCATAGGGCCAATGGGGCCTAACGGGCGTGCAGGCGTGCGGGCTACGGACGCGCCCCGTTCGGGTGCACGTCCAGGGGCACGCGGGCGTGGGCGTCCGCCCGAACTCGCACAAGCGTGATGGATGGCGCCAGCGAAGGCCATGGCCTCGACGAGGAGCTGGCGAGGGCGGTCCCTGGCGGGGGTTCTAGCGGTGGCGGGGCTAGCAGGGGCACGGTCGTCGGAGGCGGCGGAGGTAGGCGCCCGCAGTGGAGCGAGGCGGGGCGGCAGCGTGAGGTAGGACAGGGGCGCCCGGCGGGAGGCAGCACGGGTGGAGCAGTAGAGGAGGCTACGGCGACGCGAGCCACGGCAGGTGCGAGCGCTCCGGTGAGGAGGCCGCGGTTCCGAGGCAGCAGCGGGTGCGGGAGGCAGGGGAGGCCAGGGGCGAGGCATCATTGGGCGCGTGCAGGTGGCGTGGGGTGGGGCACGACTTGGGCGCGGTGTGCACGCATCGGGGCGTGCCGAAGCGGCCCAGTGGCGTGGTGGTGATGACGAGTCGCCTTGGAGCAAGTGGGGGGAAGAGGAGAGGCGGAGGCTGGGCTCACGTTGGTTCGTAGGGCAACGTCAGCGGGTGTCGAGGAGGGGGATGAGGACGGCGCGACGCAGGTGGACGACGGTGTGGCGGTCCGGCGGGGAGGCATGGTCGAGGCGGTGAGG
>NC_041393.1:500389267-500391976 GCF_002162155.2 Triticum dicoccoides | reverse complement strand
CGACCTGGATCGGGGGGGGGAGGGGGAGAGGGAGCGAGACGTGGGGGATCAAGGGGAGTGGGGGGTAGCGGTTAGGGTTTCTGTCGGGTGGCGGGATAAGGTGGGAGCGGGGTGGGTCGGCCGGCTGGGCCAGTCGGCTGGGCCTTTGCCCAGTTGGGCTGGCCAGCTGGGCCACAGATGGCCCAGTGGGGGTGCCTCTTTTTATTTTTAGTTAGATTTGTCTTTTCCTTTTATTTATTTCATTTTTCAGTTTTATTTCATTTTAATATATTTAGACATTTTCAAAAAGGGTGTTTGTTGCACTATAATCACCTAGGCATTTAACTGCACACTCCGAACATTTTAGTTTAATATTTTGAAAACTTTGTCGCTTGACATTAATTTGAATTTCAATTTGAAAAGGTTTCGAATCATTGCGAGGTTAGCAACAGTAAGAGTGGTGATGTGGCATCATTAACAGAGGTTACTGTAGCTTGATTATCCGGGCGTCACAAAGGCAGGCCCTATAGCAGGCCCGCGGCCCAAATGAGCGCCTCCCATATCGATCGACAGCAGGAAAAATCCCAATTCATTCACTCCAGCCTCCAGTCTGGTTTGCTCCTAACCTAGCCGCCGCTGGACAGACCGACACATCACTTCCTTGCGCCCTCGTTGGAGGGCGGTCGCCAGGCTTCAAGCGAACGGAAGGACAAGAAGATGAAGATCCAACCCTGGGTGTAGCCTGCGTGGGAGGCAGCGGCGGCAGCACGGGCATGGCATCGAGCTTGCGCAAACGGACAGTCGCAACTTGCAAGAGTAGCATGCGCAACGAGCAGGTACATCACATCCCTGATTATATCTAATTCAACTCTTCAATTTCTGGCCAATAGTTAAACCTGACGGTGTTATAAAATTGCTTGTATGTAGGGAATCTATGAGAAAATGAAACAAATTTCTACTTATTTTATAACTCCCCCAATCAATACTGAAATGACTGAATCTGATGTATTTAATCAAGTTTTCGATGCAAACATACAAGCTCATGTTGTTCTTGAGCCTGAAGTGTCTAATGAACAGACTGCTAATGAAGGATTTGATGCAAACATTTTACATGCTCCTCGTGATGAACATATAGTGTCTAATGAGGGATCTAATGCAAGCATTTTGCAAGGTCATTGAAGGATTTAGTGTCTAATGATGATCTGCTATGTTGAGAGAGACAGAGATTTGCAGGCTTTGATGACAAGCAAATTATAGTGCATTTTCATAGCTTGAGGAAACATCGAGGCCATCTACCAGAAAGTCCCTGTATCATGACAACATAGCATAAATACTTCTCTAATCTATTGTTTGAAACTATTGGCATACTTGTGCAGGATAGATATATTTTCAACCCTGGGTGCACACTGGTTATAGGTGCAATTGCACTTTGATATTTTCAGCCACAGACGAATAATTCAAGCATGTACAGACCATGTTTGTAGTCCTTGTACACCATGTTGCATTTTGTGTTTTTTGGTGCTTGCATCATTTAGTGTTTATAATCTAAACTACTTTGGATCATTAGCTGGTTTTCAAAGTGCATGTAGCTTCACATTTCTCAAGTTATGTTGATTTCTGAAGTGCAAGTGCCTTCGTATTTTTTAAGTTAAATGTTCACCCCTGGTAACTTGAATTCGTGGATCCGTCACTGCACACAAATCATACACGAATGCAAGTATGAATTAAATGAAATGCAGGGACTTACACTAGATCGTTGTACAGGCTCACTGCAGCTCTACTTGCGCTTGGGATGTTCCATGAACAAGTCCATGTTACCACTTGCTTGGATGTGCAGGCCTTGTGCTCCTTGCACCCCCCTCTGTATTTTTGACACAGCGAATGGTTGATCAAATAAGAGAATCGACCTTGATGTTGTACCGGAGGACAGATACTTACAAGGTTATACGGGTGTGCAGGATGTGTACCATATCCCGTAGCGCCGTCATGCTTCGCTAAAAAATGGATTTTCTTGTTTCAGATGATATCTCCAGAAGAAACAAGAGTTAAAGTCAGAGTTGCATAGGCGTGTAAGCTAAGAGAGCAGTGAAAGGATATCCAAACATCGTCGGAAAAGTGCACAAAGGAGTGATGTGTGGATACCTAGTTCGGGCCAGTGTTTGGGCATGCTCGCCTAGCTAGAGTGTCGGTCACTTCAGAGCCGTTGAGGGTGATGCGCTGGCGTTGGCTCGCCGTGCACGGATGCATATCTTGAGTGGCAGCGGAGTGCTACGATGCGGTGGACGAGACCGTTGGTGAAGCCCCAACGGCCTCGGGGGGCGGAGGTGCAATGATGTGCTCGGTGAAGTAGCCCCGGTGAGCTGGGAGACGGCGTCGGTGAAGCGCACCTGATGCGGTGGAACTCGGTGTCTGTGAGGCACGTCGGTTGTGGCGGCCGACGTTGTCGGTGGAACACCCGGTGCGGTGGACGAGGGCGTAGATGAGGTAGCTCCGGTGCGGTGGTGAAGCGCGACTGTCGTCTTTGTAGTCGTCGTCCGGCACAGAGGTGGGGAAAGAGACGAGACGAGGGGCGATTTGAACTTTTCTTGGGTTAGCGGCGAATTAGGGATTTGAACAATCTGGGCGCGGAAGGGTACGGTGGAGAAGAGAGATTTTGCAGGGCTAGAATTGGGGCCGCCAGATATTTCAATCCGAAACGTGGAAGAGAAAACTTATTTTATCATCGTCCTT
>NC_041393.1:500388230-500388902 GCF_002162155.2 Triticum dicoccoides | reverse complement strand
TTAAGGCACCGAAGCAACGTCCACCCGGACACGACCCTAGTCTGCCTGGTGCGCCTACATTTGAGAATGCAAACGAATCTTCTTTCATTTGCAAACGAATCTGTATGTATTACCATGCCCGTGTTTTCCTTGGAATAATTAGTCATTCGAAACGAGATACTCCCTCTGTTCACTTTTGTAAGTTGTTGCAGGCAACTTAAAATGAACTATTTTGCACATTGTCTGAAATGTCTTCAAGGTCTTATAAAAGTGAACAGAGGGAGTACTATAAATTAATTAATGGGGAGTTATTTGAAAAAAATCGAAACGGTATCCACGCTAACGTGGATTAGAGTGTGTGTCACATAATTAGTTATTTGAATTAGAGTGTGTGTCACATAGGGATCTCCAATTCTAACGTGGATTTCGCATTTCACTGTATTCACGCTACTTTTTTAATACAAATTCATATGTATATGATGAACACCATGGTAGTGAGAAAACTTTTGGATGGATTCAAACATATGACCTACAAAAAAGCACAACAAATTGAGTCAATGTCAACTTTTCGAAACTTAGTATGGCACGAATTCGAAATAATTACTCATATGCATGGTCCTCAGTTCAAATCTTACAATGTACACCGAATTGAAACATCGATATTAAGTCTCGTACTATGTACATTCACCCCCC
>NC_041393.1:500366097-500387631 GCF_002162155.2 Triticum dicoccoides | reverse complement strand
TCACCCTCTCGCGCTAAATACATGCATTGCCTATCTATCCCCCCAACCTATCGTGCGCACGCACGCACGTTATATATCTAGGTCACTCCCTCGAGACTGTCTCACTCTTTCTTCCGCACGGCGGGCCACACTCGCTCAATCTTTCTCTCTTTATCCGAGTCTCGTTTAACCTCGTTTTCTTTCACACACAAATGATATATCTCCATGTTTGGGCCTCGATCGACACACTCTATACTCTCTCACGCAGATTGTCTATCTAGGTCAGTCCATCCAAGCAGCCGCCACTCTTTCTACCTCATCGGGCCATGCTCACTCACTCACTCACTCTCTCTCTCTCTCTCTCTCTCTCTGTATGTCTCGATTGACCTTGCTCTTTCTCGAACAAAAACGATATATCACCATGTTTGCTCCCAATTTGACCTATTCACATTGTATACTCTCTCATGCACATTGTCTATCTAGGTCACTCTCTCCAACTCGTCTCACTCTTTCAATCACACGGCAACCCTATGTGATCGATTGACCTTGCTTCCTCCCCACGCACAAAATATATCTACACGTCTGTGACTGGATCATCTCTCAAGCTCTATCTTACAGCCCTCACCACTGCCAAAAGCTCAATTGGAAATATCTCTCCAGAGCATATATATCTGTTCAATGAATGTCGGACCACACTCACTTTGTCTCTCTATCTATATGTCTCTCGATTGACCTCGCTTTCTCACACCGTATCTTCCATGCATTGAAGCTACTACATCTCCATCCCTTGCAAAGCCGGAGGTATTTACATTGCGAGGGGCACTCCAACATTGGATTAATTTGTGTAGGCATTTATTCCGGTCGCTTTAGATTATATTTTCGTAGCATTCGGCCCACAACTACTCCAAACACCGTTGCAACCCCCTCAACTCCCCTAGTTGATTTCCCTCTGGCTCGGTCATCACTCTCTCGCACGTCCTTTCTCGCCTTCAATGTCGCACCATGGTATTATTGCAAAAAACTATGTTGTTCTTTTTAATTATTATAAATAAGCTACAAAACTACACACCGATAGTCCACTTGGAATGGAACAAATTTGGACCCACAAATTAAAGTGCTACAAACTACACACCGAGGGGCCCACATGCCATGAAACAAATTTGGACCCATATACAAATTAAAAAATAAAGGACGAGGATCGAACATGTGACCGGGCCTTCAAGCTGCACGTCAATAGGCAACATACGTAGAACAACAATGTTTGTTGTACCCCCCTTTGTTCACATAATGTTTTTATATTACCACAACCTATTTAATGGATAACATGTAGTATTATTTTTAGTACTATTCGCCTTCACTTACTGGTGGGTTCCATGTGTGCTCTCTCTCTCCTCCCCTACTGCGTTTAGACGCACAAGCAAACACGAAGAACTCGCGGGCGATGTTGCCGTTGACCATATCTAGAAGCGTTCACAAGTCACGGCATCAGTTTCACGTACTAGCAGCACTAGTCAGTGTGTATGTGCAATGCACGTTAATTTGGAAGTATATTGAGTGCATGCGGATATTAAGTAGGATATTATTTGCGTGTTATTATGTGATTAGCACTATTTTTGGCATGAAATTAACTGCACACTAAACGTGTTGAGCGCTCGACATTGAAGCAGTCTAGGTCATTGGATGACAAGGAATACATGTGGCTTGATCACGTTTTATATTTAATTTGATACGGCTCTAACAGAACATTCAATCGATCAAACCATAGATTTTGTTCAGTCTAACTCCGACTATAAATTATAAGACGATCGATATAAAATAAACGGAAATGATAAATGTTCGGATTTTAAGCATGGCAATCCGAATGTTTTTCATGGCAAATTTAGAATATGCGGCGGCAGCGGGGGCGCCTTGCGGTGGGAAGCAGCTCCTCTGCCGTGCTCTGTGTGTCGTCGGGCCACTGACCAACGGCGACGGTGGCGTCTTGCGCCGTTGTTGGCGTACTCCTGGACGTTGGCCTAGCTTCAAGGAAGGCCAAAATGTTCTGGACTTCGGAGCGAGTCAACTAGCGGGAGGAGGCGACTGGCGTTGGTGCAAGGAAGCAGTCGACGGCGGCCATCCATGCCGTTGACGGGGGCACTGCCACCCGCGCGGGGACAGGCGCTGTCACGGCGCAGCGGAGACATTCATGTGCACGGGCACCAGCACGGGCACGCACGTTAGTGCACGCGCAGGCGCATGCGCTGGCAGGTGCACGGGCACCGGCACGGGCGTGCGCATCAGTGCATGCGCAGGCGCATGCGCTGGCAGGTGCACGGGTGCGTGAAAGTCGGCGGGGACCTCGTGGAACCACGTGGGATCAAGCTCGGCGACAATGTGCGGCTCCCAGCCCATCAATGCCACGGGGATGGGCGTTGGCGCAGTCGGGGCGACGGGAGCCGGAACGGGAGCGGGGACAGGCGCGACATCTTCCCGCAAGGCCAGTTCAAGCTCGTCCCAAAGCGCCTTATGTTCTTGAGACTCCGGCTGGGTGTCTTCCTCAGGAAACTGGAACACTAAGGGCAGACCATCGTGACGCGGCATGGCTTATGTTTAGGTCAGGCTAGTTGGAGGTAGACGACAGGAGAATCGGAGAGGAAGAGAGAAGATTGTAGCAATACTGGGTAGTGCGGGGTTGATTTTAAACTGCGGCACCGGCGACATTAAAAGTGGGAGCAGTTGGGATGAAGGTGGGCGGCGGAGCCTGGTCAAAGGGCTCGCCTCCCGGTGAGCCTGCACAACGGTCTGCTCGCACGCCTCCCTGTCAGCCGGTGCAGCGGTCTGCTCGCATGCCTCTTGTCGACTCACACGCTTGCTTGGGCGGCACCTGCCGATGAGAAGCGGGGACTCGTGGCGGCACGTAAATGCCCACGGTTTCAATAGTGAAAGGGTTCGCCTTAACGTGATAGGTCTTTGTTCGAAAATACCTTGGATCTTCATTTGTGCAACTTGTCATAAGCAGCTTGTCTCAAATTGAAGAAAAAACTTACGAAGTAATATTTGTGCCATATCACGTGACCATGCTCAGTTTCAAGAATTTATGCTCGCTTTTGGATTTTCTGAAATTTAAGATCCAGGATTCGAAACAATATCATAACCTGCATCATGCAATAAATTTTCAAGCCGTACATCTGTCCTGTTGTATTTCTTAAGAAAGGATTTGGTCAAACATTTTGCTTAGTTAGACTTTAGACAAGTTATATATGCAGAGTAAAAGGATAATCCCTCCGTACCAGTGCATTGCCTGATATATTAACTCAAGGACTAGGCATGAACAAACATGCTCAATTCTGTGCTCATCCTGGTGTAGTACTAGTAGCACTAGGCAATGCAGTTGACGGGTGACCTTGACGAACGGCGACCGAGGGAATTGAACCATGCTCGCCACGGTAGGTAACATTGTCTAGTTACTAAAGCATCCCTCCGTTGTTCATTGGTAGTCATTATGGACGGGGGACATGAGGGGAATTTCCTAGGGCTGGAATTCTGGCCGCCAGATATTTCAACTTGAAACGCTGAGGCTCGACTGGTTGGGGTTGCCTAATGTGCGTACCATGCACGCCGCCGAAGGACACAAGCCCGATTTTTTTTTATTTTTTTTACTTTTTTAGGATCAACAGGAGCCAAGGTCTGGCTGGTACGCCGTTGGGTCCTACCATTCGAGAATACTAAAGGAACCTTTTAAATTGCCAAACGAATCTATGTGTATTACAATACCCATATTTTCCTTGCAAATAATAATCTCAACGTGGTAATTGATTTATGACGAGTTGTTGAATTAGAGTGAGTTTGTGATATAGTGATCTCAACGTGGATTTCACATTTCATGGTATCCCTAGTAAGTTTTCCAATGCAAATTCAAATTTAAAAGATGAACAATATGGAGGTGAGAAAACTTTGTATGTATCAAGCATATGACCACACACACAAACACACACACACACACACACACACAGAGAGAGACACGCATGAACACAACAACAATCCAATAAGTATAGTGCATCTATTTTTCCAAACCATGCATGTATGACACGAATTCAAAAATACTCCTTCTATTCCTAAATATTAGTCTTTTAGAGAGTTCAACAAGTGACTACATACGGAGCAAAATGAGTGAATCTAAACTCTAAAATATGTCTATATACATCCGTATGTGCCAGTCCATTTGAAATCTCTAAAAAGACTAATATTTAGGAACGAAGGGAGTAAAATGTAAGACATGCATGGTCCTTAGTTCAATATTTAAAATTAACATGAAACTGAAACATGAATATTAAGTCTAGTACTACAGTACATGCAAATGTTGTGTTTAGGCGGAGCTATGATTGTCGGGGGTCAACCCCTCGACCTTAGATAAAATTGTGGAGCTCTGTTTAGGGTTGTTTAGATTATGTTTGTCCCCACCCTCCCAACCACCGATTGGTTGTGCACCCCCACCCCTCCTCCCCGGGAGAATATCATGTGCCCCCATACCTTGGATGCTATATGCCGATATGAGTTGCTTGGAGCTTGTAGATCTGAGATATAGCAGCTCACATGATGTGTCTTAATATTTTTTACAGGAAACCTTAATGAGTTTGAGAATTGCACACAATTTGTACAAAAACTACTCAAATGCCCTTGGATCTCATATCCAACGACCTCGAAGCTCGTATCACCGTAGCATCTAAGATGAAGGAGGACGTCATATTCTCCTATATGTAAGAATATCATGTGCTACCACACCTTAGATGCTTTGGTGATACAAGCTCTTCGGAGCCGTTGGATTTGTGACCCAACACCTCCTCGGTGGTTCGAATGGTTTTTTGCAGAAAAGCCCCAAAAGAGTTTGGCCACTGCTTACAAGCACAAAGACTGCTCAGATGCCATTGGATCTTAGATCAAATGACCTCGAAGCTCGTATCACCATAGCATCCAAGCTACGATAGCACCTTATGTTTTCTCGCACGGGAGTATATGAGGTGCTCTCACACCGTAGATTCTATGGTGATACGAGTTCACTGAGATCTAACGGCCCACAGTAGGAGGTTTGAATGTTTTTGCAATATACGGCTGATAGAGTTTGGGAAATGCGCAGAAAGTACAAGTACTACGCATGTGCCATCTGATCACTAATCATACGACCTAGATGCTCATATCACCGTAGCGGGTAATTAAGCTACGGGGAGCACCTAACATGAGCAACGGGGAGCCGTTGGATGAAAGATGCAACGGCACACACGAGGCCTGAATGTTTTATTTGCAAAAAAACCTTTGGAGAGTTTGGAAATTGCGCATAATTACATAGACTACTCCCAAGCCATTGGATCTCACTTCCAACGGTGTAAAAACTCATATCACCATAGTATCTAAGCTGCGAGGTGGATGTGATATTCTATGCCGCTGTCATTTTTGTTCGCAAACTTGCGAAATACGTGTAACTCGTGCCTTTTACTTGTCTAACCGCGCAAAGTGTTTGTTCAAAAAAACCATCCTACACTAAAATATCGGAACAACACACGGGGGTCCCACTTGTCATTAATCAAATTTGGACCTAAAACTAACAAATCTGAAAGACAAGATTCAAACTAGCAACCTGGACTACAAAGCATAAGTCGATAGCCTGAAACAACAATGGTTGTTGGCTTTGTCCCATAACTTGATTTTATACAGTATTACGTTGAGTAGAGTAGAGGGAGTGCCTCGTCAAATCGTGCATGACCGTTGTCTCACTTACTGGTGGGTCCCAGGTCTGCGATCTCAATCTCTCTTCTCTCCATCGTCTAACCTTTGCACGGGCACACACGAAGAGTGGCGCTATCTTGCCGTGGTGTTATTACAACTAAAAAAACTTGGAAAATAGAAGAATCGCCTAGAATAAGAGACGTTGTGGCTGGTCGAGACGGAGCTAACCACATCTATCCTCTGTGCCACATTTGCATGATGAAGTTGTGTGGCTAGTGGGGTGTTTTCGACTGACTGGCTAGGTCCCGAGGTCGAACCATAGGTACTAGAGTTACTGCCGACGTCTGATACAGTACTCCCTCCGTCTAGGTGAGTAAGTCACCGTGACCAAGGAGGAGGGGAAAACGAGAGACATTAATGTTTATTTGCTAATTAATAGCATTGCATGCAATGAACTAACCACTGCATGTCGTGTTTGGTAGTCTCAAATCATTAAAAGCATGCACACCCCTCATCTCTTATTGGTTGATATGTCAAGAAACAAGAAACGAGATAGAAGTTAATGCACCGCGCCTAAGTGTTTTGGGATTATTTGATTTTCGTAAGATGACTTACACACCTAGACGGAGGGAGTATATTTTTACACGCGCATTTTTCCTCTGTGCCGAGACGTGGCACACCCTACCACGCGGTTTCGGGGTCCTCCCGGGTGGTGCACGCATATATTCTTCCTAACATGGGACGCCCTACCGAGCATTTTCTGGGTCCTCCTCGGTCATAGCGCCAAAGCAAGTAAATGAGTCATCAAATCACGAAAGACCACCTTTCCCGCCAAGTACATCAGTGAAGCACGGTGGCTAGCTAGTTGGGCTAGTTCGACCGATTAGCTAGGCCGCCACCACATTTGTTTTTTCACCCCTTTTTTTATCTACTTGCCGGCAGGTAAATTTAAATATCCACTGCGGTGTTGCTCTGGTGTTTGGGTGCGCCACGATTTTTAATTTTTGGATTGACGGGAGTAGGCGCAGTAGGATTTTCAATTTTTTGATTGACGGGAGCAGGCGCGGCAGCAATTAGTCACAGTGACTCCGTGTGTAAAACCCACTGCTCCGTGATGTGAGAAGTCGTCGACTGGTGTTTTATTGTGGTGAAAACCAAAAGATTACCCGCTCCTCGGCTGGCTCCCTCTGCCTTCCCATAGATTGCATTGCCTTTCAGCCGTTTCGGCCTCATTGCTTCCTCTCCCGATTGCTTCTACCTGGTGCCAGCAGATCACGGAGTCCGAGGTGAGGCGCCTGACACAGGAGCTCCATGCCAAGGATGCAGAGCTCAGGGCCAAGGACATGGAGCTTCGTGAGCTCAAGGAAGAGAGGAGTGCCATGCTCCTCCGTTATGTGCGGGAGTTCACAGAGCTTCAAAAGCGGCAGGCGTCCACCACAAAGATGCTCGAGGCGTCGGCAGCATTGCTGCAGAAAGCGGGAGATACGATAGGCCGTCAGGGGAGTTGGCTGGAGCGTGAGCGGGCCAATCGTGACGAGGTCCAGGATCGCCTCAGCCACTTGGTGAACCAAGTCGCCACAAACGTGTTGCGGCTGCGCGATGCCTACTATTGTGCCAGCGCGATGATGCCGGCCGTCGGGCTAAACCCGTTCGACCACCCGGTCGACTTCAACGAGCTACGGCTTCCTGACCTGGTCTCCTTCTTCACCTATATCTCCGAGGAGCTGAGCCGTCTCCGTGCGATGGTGGGGGCTGAGTTAGACAAGGAGGGGTTGCAGGCTGCCGTCGCCGTTGCCGGGCGAATCCTTTCAGGGCTCCGTCACCGGAATCCATTCGTGCCATTGGACGCCGTCTTTGACGAGCTGGCTCCCGTCGACCGGGTGCGGGCTCTGCGGGCGGTTGCCCCCTGCATCACCAATGTCGTGCGCCTCGAGAAGCAGAGGGACTTCGGTTTTGTTTAGGCGCCCTCTGCATAGGCATGTCCATGTCTCGGCGCAACATGACCGTTGGATCAAACTCAGACGGTGCAGATCAGTCACTGTAGCACAAAGCGTGTGGGTGTGTGTGGTTGCATTCTCATCTCAATATAGTTGTTTCCTCTTCGTGTATTTTTGTTAACCTACTAGTGTGGACTCATGCACCCTTCATGTACTCTGCCAAACACCCAAAAGTGGGTCGAGAAGGGAACTTTTGCTCCCATCCCGTGCACCCTTCATACACCCTGCCTAACACTATTCGTGCTTCATATGGTTCATGTTTCATGGAGTACTGTAGCACCGTACTCTCCGTGCGCTATAGACCTACTTCTGTTAACATTGATCTCACCGTTCATTCTCGACCGGACAGTCGAAAAAGCGGTACTATGTTACATATAGGAGTAGTTGACATGCGCACAACATCATTTGTTATCGTCATATCTTACTACACTAGCAACAAGATTGTGTAGTACTGACGTATGAACCACTGCACATAGCTAGTAGTAGGAGCACTGTGTATGTTCAAGTGGCTGCCGTGTTTCACACTCCTCCGTCGTAAGAGTGGAAACGCTTGCTGTAATCATTTTTTTCTTCAGAAAAACAGTGGACACGCTCTACCGTGCGGATCCTCCTCCAGCCATGCACTAAATTACTCACTTTCGCCGACGTGTGGGACAGCCAGCACCTGGGTCCACCAGCCATGCACTAAATTACTCCATAGTAGAGTGATGGTAGACTACCCCGATCGAAGCGCCGCAGTAATGCCCAATCAGCCGTCAAATCACAAAACCCCCTCCTTTCCAGCAGTAAGTTGGACGGACGAAGCAACCATCATTTCACTCTTCTCTCTCAGCTTCCTCTCTTGAAGAAAACCCCCACTCGGTTCGCTTCTCCCTCATCTCGTTCCTCCTTTCACTCTTCTCTCTCAGCTTCCTCTCTTAGATGGACGTCGGAGCACCGGCCGACGTGATGTGTATGGCTCTAGCCAAAACCGTCAAGGCCCATGGTACGAAGAAGCGCAAGCACCCTGCCAATACTACCGCAGACAAGCTCAAAGCCATCGCCCTATCCAAGCCCCCCTCTACAGGATCCCTCATTAAGCAAGTCCAGGTAATGTCTCTTGTTGACGATCTTTTTCTCGATCTTGATCGTGTTTTTTCATCTAACACGCAGTACTAGTACTGGTAGTACAACTTTGAGGGTGATCTTGCATGTGATTTTAGTGTGCCAAATGACGGTTCTAAATTCCTATTTTGACCAAAACATGCGAGAGGTTGACACTGATTTCTTATAGATTACTTTCAACTACTCCCTTTGTCCCAAATTTCTTGTCTTAGATTTGTCTAGATAAGGATGTATCAATTTTGGGACGAAGGGAGTACTTTATGAACATCAATGCTACCTTTGAAGAGGGTATATTTGCCTCAGTAACTTGTGTTATGGATATTGCAAGTAATCCCTCTGCTTTCATGCCTTTGAAGACATGTTCTAGTGTCTTTGTTCACTCATTTCTGTGCGTATATGTAGTCATATATGGAGTATAATATCAAAAATCATCTTATATTTCTGAACAGAGGTAGTAATAAAATATGGTTTCTGTTTGAATTACAACCAGGTCCATGGTGGAGATGAAGTTCTCAAAGTCATGCCGTGTGAACTGGAAGACCTGATGATGAGTTCTACTGCTAAACTATCCAACTGCTGTGTCCTTGTCGCCACGTGTCCTGAACTAGTGTTTTCCTGTAGCATTGTTGTCAGGCGTGTTCTTGAGGTTGTACTTGACCACAACAATTTCTTGGTTGTGCCTTCGATTACGAAGGGTGTGGTTCTTGTAAAGCTTCCCAACGAATCTGATGCGGCATGTCTTCATCATCATGTTTATGAGTGGAAAGACCACTCTGTTAGGTTCTCCAAGGTTGACAAGATGGTGATGGTGCATGTAGATATCTCTCACGAAGTCCATGGCCTAGTCAGTTATGCGGGGTTCATCCCGTAGGTCGGTGGCAAGAAATAGTCTGCAGAGTTTAAATTAGTGCAACTTTGCTTGTCTGTAGTAAGTACTATTGTTCAGTACTTGATTTGTGTTTGTGAACCCTGTATTGTTTATTAGTACTGCCGCTTTTGGTGTGTGGTCAGTCATGAGAACGGTCTATGTTAATGTCTGTCAACTCAATTCAGTCTGTATATTTTGAAGTATCCAGATCATCTTTTTTGTGAGGACGGTTTATCAATTATGGTTACACTCCAATATCTGTATGCATTGTAGGGTTTATCACACCCACCAGGATTTCCAGTCCCATGGATGTTTGGTCCATACGATTTTTCACGACCTTTGGACTGTCCTGCTTGTGGGAGTAGGCGGGGCCCCTGCATGCCACCCGTAGTTGGGCGACCAATCTTCTGTTTAGTACTTCAACATAGTGATTTCCTGGTAAGGATTCACTCGTGTCACATCAAGTAAATCTTATTGATTTACTGTCTAAATCTTATTGATTTAATGTCATGTTTTCTTTCTTTTCCTGCAATTTTATGATGCAGGTTTTGCCATGTGACATTCATCACATAATAAACCATTTGGTTTGCTCCACGATGGCTATTTTTGCAAGTTTCACTTCTCATGTCGTAAATGAAGGCACTGTCCATCACCTATATTACTGGAAAAAATTGGATCAGTCTGTTGTTTGAGTACAAGCCGAATCCCTATGATGAACTGCAATTTGGTTTAACAAAAACACCACAATTAGTCCTTCTCACATTTAAAAGAAATGAAGAAAAAACTAGATCACGGTCACGGATCCTAGTCAGGTTAGAAAGCTGATCATAGCAGACTAGACACGATCGTCGCTATCTGCACATTGGTACCACCTTCAGCAACGGATCGAGCACCGACAGTTGCTCTAGCACTGACAGCGGCGGCAGCTCAGTCTGATCCAGCCGAGGATTGGGCACCGACCGCGTCAGCGGATCAGTCTAATCTACCGGAGGATCGGGCATCGACATCGGCACCTGCTCCGACACAGGCACCAGCTCTACAAGGAGCATCATATCCGGCAGCAGCAACGGCTTCGGCACCTGCACCAACACTTGCACTTGCATCTGCTCCGGCCCATGCAGTTGCACCGGCAACAGACTAGGCTACAGTTCGCACTTCATATACCAAAGTCCTTACAAAAACCGACATGTCCACCTTCTTGGTAAGCATTGGCTGCCCAAGTGCTTCGTTCTTTTTTCTTTCCATGTTGTTTCATATGATTCACTGTGTTGATCTAACTGTTTGGGTATGTCTTCTTGTTTGCAAACAGAGAACTCCTAGAGCAACGAGGGAGTCATTCAACAATCCGGGCGACCGCGGCAAAGTTTCTCTTACCATGCACAACCTTGGTGTGAATGAACCTGCTCAATATACCGTAAGTACAAAGGATGGTCGCATGATGATTGATGCTAAAGGATGGTCAAGGTTCAAATCTAAATCATATCTTGCGGTAGGGGATGATGTCAAAATCGAACTTTCTCGGCAAGGAGAGCTGGTCCAAATCAACTTTGAAATTCTTCAGTAGCAGCACGCAACTGCCGAACTGATCTATCCTCCGAGATATTTTGATGTAATAATCTGGCATGGTAAAACAAGTGTCCTGTGTGTATAAGTAGTATGACAGTATTATTTATCACGTGGTATATCATTGATAGAATTGCAACTCTGATTGCTGGTTAGGAACTGTCGTTCGATTTCATTCCAACAACTGTCTTGCTTTATTCAATTTTGTGTATTCGCCTCGCGACAGCATCTAAAACCAGCGCCATACCGATCGTTTGCAATATGAAAAGCGCTGAGGTAGAACACATGGCCCCCAAACATGCAGGGTGGGCCTGCAGCCCAAAGTCCAGACCGTGAGCCTATCTGAGTATTATATTATCAGCTGAACCCCCATAAAAAAGCTGAACCCCCATAATGCCCATGCGTTGCACGTAACATCAAGATGCATTTGTATGAGTATTTTATCTTGTGAGAGAAAAGGATGAATGAGAGAAGGCCTTATTTGCAAATGTGGAGAGGTGTGTGGGTACCTTCTTGCAAAATTGCCATAGTTTCCTTCCTATCCGTCAGATATAAATTGGAAGGCCTATATTGCAGGATGGCAGGCACACCATCATCACCAACTCGTCTATATTGTGTTAAAAACAACTCCGTTTTTTATAATTATATATGTTATATATATTCCCCTTGATTTTTCTTATGTATAAAGTTGTGATATAAAAGATTTGTATATTTCTTTACAGAGGGAGTATCTCTGTGTCAAAAATATATTTATGTGTAACTAGTTACTCCTGTCTTTCTACTTCCTTTCACTGATATGTGGGGCAACCGGCAATGGGGTCCAATTTATTTTTTCTGAAGAATACCCAATCTAGGCCTACTTATTTTTCTACGCCCTGATGGGCTGCAACTCTTTCAAGACGTCTGCAAATCTTGAAAGTAATATGAAATGGGTTGTAAATATAAAAACAGATGACAAATTGGCAATTACTTTATAATTTCTGAATTTTTTCACATTTTCAGATTCCTATTTCACTGGGCATTAACCTAATTTAAACATATATTCAAAGTACTTTAAATCTGGCTCGACATTTCGGTATTAAAAATAGTTTGGAACCCATAGAAATATGAAAAATTGGCCCTGGCCAACCAAAAAAAATGACTGCAATAAATTGCATAAGAAGTTGCCATGAGCTATATATAAATTATTAAAAAAAAGAGGGAGTGGTCTGACTTGTGGGCCTGTTTAGTTGACGTGTATGCAAGATTATTTTAGTTATTATATACGTCAACAAACGATTCTAGCAGACATAACCATTGGATGTCAATCCAACGACCGTCGTGTTTCTTCAATCTCTGATCTTCTTGCTCCAGCCGCCAAAGCAGCGCCAGCAGGACCGCCTGCTCCCGCCTCCTGATACTTCTCCAACGTATCTATAATTTATGAAGCATTCATGCTATATTATTATCTGTTTTGAATGATTATGGGCTTTATTATAAACTTTTATATTACTTTTTAGACTAACCTATTAACCGGAGGCCCAACCCATATTGATGTTTTATTGCCTGTTTCAGTATTTCGAAGAAAAGGAATATCAAACGGAGTCCAGACGGAATGAAACCTTCGGCATCGTGATTTTTTGGAAGATTATCATCCTGGAGGCTTGGAGATCAAGTCAGAAGATCCTCGAGGAGCCCAGGAGATAGGGCCCCCCTACAGGGCGCGGCCCCTTGTCTCGTGGACCCCTCGAGCACCTCCCGACCGACTTCTTTCGCCTATATAAGCCTACGTACCCTAAAACTATCGAATATCAAGATAGATCGGGAGTTCCACCGCCGCAAACCTCTGTAGCCACCAAAAACCTCTCGGGAGCCCTTCCCGGCACCCTGCCGGAGCGGGGATCCTTCACCGGTGGCCATCTTCATCATCCTGGCGCTCTCCATGACGAGGAGGGAGTAGTTCACCCTCGGGGCTGAGGGTATGTACCAGTAGCTATGTGTTTGATCTCTCTCTCTCTCGTGTTCTCTCTCGTGTTCCCTCTATGGCATGATCTTGATGTATCCCGAGCTTTGCTATTTTAGTTGGATCTTATGATGTTTCTCCCCCTCTACTCTCTTGTGATGAATTGAGTTTTCCCCTTTGAAGTTATCTTATCGGATTGAGTATTTTATGAGAACACTTGATGTATGTCTTGCCGTGCTTATCTGTGGTGACAATGGGATATCATGTGCCTCTTGATGTATGTTTTGGTGACCAACTTGCGGGTTTCGCCCATGAACCTATGCATAGGGGTTGGCACATGTTCTTGACTCTCCAGTAGAAACTTCGGGGCACTCTTTGAAGTACTTTGTGTTGGTTGGATGAATCTGAGATTGTGTGATGCATATCATATAATCATGCCCACGGATACTTGAGGTGACAATGGAGTATCTAGGTGACATTAGGGTTTTGGTTGATTTGTGTCTTAAGGTGTTATTCTAGTACGAACTCTTTTATAGATCGATCCGAAATAATAACTTTGAGGTGGTTTTGTACCCTACCATAATCTCTACGTTTGTTCTCCGCTATTAGTTGCTTTGGAGTGACTCTTTGTTGCATGTTGAGGGATTGTTATATGATCTATCTATGTTACTATTGTTGAGAGAACTTGCACTAGTGAAAGTAGGAACCCTAGGCCTTGTTTCCTATCATTGCAATACCATTTATGCTCACGTATATCATTAGTTACCTTGCTGTTTTTATTACTTCAGATTACAAAAACCTTTATCTACCATCCATATTGCACTTGTATCACCATCTCTTCGCCGAACTAGTGCACCTATACAATTTACCATTGTATTGGGTGTGTTAGGGACACAAGAGATTGTTTGTTATTTGGTTGCAGGGTTGTTTGAGAGAGACCATGTTCATCCTACGCCTCCCACAGATTGATAAACCTTAGGTCATCCACTTGAGGGAAATTAGCTATTGTCCTACAAACCTCTGCACTTGGAGGCCCAACAACGTCTACAAGAAGAAGGTTGTGTAGTAGACATCAAGCTCTTTTCTGGCGCCGTTGCCAGGGAGGTGAGTGCTTGAAGGTATATCTTTAGATCTTGCAATCGAATCTTTTTGTTTCTTGTTTTATCACTAGTTTAGTTTATAAAAGAAAACTACAAAAAAATGGAGTTAAGTTTGTCTCATACGCTTCATCTTTTTAATATCTTTCGTGAGAATGATGGAAGGGAAAATTGTGCTCAAGTGCTAGAAGAAGAATGAATTAGAATGTTTGGTACTATATCTTTGAATGATGAGCATGATTGCAATATTGTTAGTATGAATTCCTTGAATATCCATGATGCTAATGATATGCAAAGCCACAAGCTTGGGGAAGCTATTTGATGAAGATGATATTTTGAGTCCCCCATGTTTTGATGAGAAAATTTATCATGATGAAAGCATGCCTCCTATTTATGGTAAACAAGCGCTTATTGGGAGACAACCCAATATTTACCCTTACTGTTTTTGTGTGTCCACATGATTATTCTACTGTAGTAATCATGTTTTATAGCTTTTGTTTTAATAAAGTGCCAAGTAGAACCTTTGGGAAGACTTGGGTGAAGTTTATGTGATCTTGCTGTAAAAAACAGAAACTTTTGCGCTCACGAGAATAGCTGCCATTTTTTTTACTGGCGAGTGATTTTAGGTTGATTATTTTTGCAGATGATTAATAGACAAATTTCTCAGGTCCTCCAATTTATTTCATAATTGTTGGGGTTCCAGAAGTATATGTTTGATACAGATTACTACAGACTGTTCTGTTTTTGACAGATTCTGTTTTCATTGTGTAGTTTGCTTATTTTGTTGAATCTATGGCTACTAAGTAAGGGTATGAACCATAGAGAAGTTAGAATACAGTAGATATTACACCAATATGAATTTAGAATGAGTTAATTACAGTACCTTAAAGTGGTGGTTTGTTTTCTTGTACTAACGGAGCTCACGAGTTTTGTCTTGAGTTTTGTGTGGTTGAAGTTTTCAAGTTTTGGGTAAAGATTCGATGGACTATGGAATAAGGAGTGGCAAGAGCCTCAGATTGGGGATGCCCAAGGCAACCCAAGGTAATATTCGAGGACAACCAAGCAACTAAGCTTGGGTATGCCCCGGAAGGCATCCCCTCTTTCCTCTTCGTTCATCGGTAAATTTACTTGGAGCTATATTTTTATTCGCCACATGATATGTGTTTTGCTTGGAGCGTCATTTTATTTTGTTAGTTTTTGCTTGCTGTTATTTAGAATAATTTTTTTCATCTTTAGTTTCAATAAAAATGTCAAGGATAGCCTTTGCCTTGCTTATTTTGCTAGTATACATGTTGCTGTTTGAAAACAGAAAGTTTACCGCTGTTGCAAAAATTCCCTAGAAAAGTCAGTGAATGGTATAACGTTGAATATTTTTGCATATTAAGCTCTGATAAATTTATTACAGTGGGAATTTTAGTTCATAATTTTTGGAGTCAGGGAAGTATTGATACTCTTGCATTCTTTACAGACTGTACTGTTTTGGCAGATTGCTGTTGTGTTTGCATTGTTTGCATATGTTTGCTTGTTTAATGATTCTATTTGATGATAGGAGTATTAAATATGCAGAGACATTTATTGTGCAATGTTGAATAATAATTTTAGTAATTTGTTACAGTAGAAAATGATAAGGTTTTGCATTGGTTTATACTAACCTATCTCACGAGTTCTTATTGAGTTTGTTGTGAATGAAGCTTTTGATAAAAAGAGAAACCATGATATGAGAGGAATTAAGGAGACAAAAAAGTTCAAGCTTGGGGATGCCCAAGGCACCCCAAAATAATATTTCAAGAAGTATCAAGCATCTAAGCTTGGGGATGCCCTGGTAGGCATCCCACCTTTCTTCTTCGGCAATCATTGGTTAGTATCGGTTGAGCCTAAGTTTTTGCTTCTTCACATGAGTTGTGCTATCCTTGCAATGTCATTTTATTTTGCTTTGCTTGCTGTTTGAATAAAATACCAAGATCTGAAATCCTTTAATGAGAGAGAGTCTTTGCATAGTTGCATAATTATTTAGCTACTCATTGATCTTCACTTATATCTTTTTGGAGTAGTTTTTCATTTACTCGTGTGCTATATCCTATGAGTAAATTGTTGAATGAGTTGAATGTCATAAATCTGAAATTATATATGTTTCATTTGCTTACCCCATGGGGAGTAATGACTTCACATTTAAGAAGTAGAGGTTGTAAATTCATTGACGGTTAGCAAGCATTGTATTAGTCATGTGAACAATTCATGAAAGAATATTGAAGGAAGAGAGATTTCACATATAAATATATTATCATAGACATCTTTTATAATTGTGAGCACTCATTATGTATGACATGCTAAAGAGTTGATGTTGGACAAGGAAGACAACGTAATGGTTATGTTTTCTCACATCTCAGTTAAAGTATATTGTCATGGATCATTCAAACATGTTGAGCTTGCCTTTCCCCCTCATGCTAGCCAAAAATTCCTAGCACCAAGTAGAGATACTACTTGTGCTTCCAAATATCCTTAAACCCAGTTTTGCCATGAGAGTCCATGATACCTACCTATGGATTGAGTAAGATCCTTCAAGTAAGTTGTCATCGGCGCAAGCAATAAAAATTGCTCTCTAAATATGCATGACTTATTAGTGTGGAGAAAATAAGCTTTGTACGAACTTGTTATGGAAGCAATAAAAGCGACAGACTGCATAATAAAGGTCCATATACAAGGGGCAATATAAAGTGACGTTCTTTCGCATTAAGATTTTGTGTATCCAACCCTAAAAGCGCATGACAACCTTTGCTTCCCTTTGCGAAGGGCCTATCTTTTACTTTGTGTCTTTTACTTTATGCAAGAGTCAAGGTGATCTTCACCTTTCCATTTTTCATTTTATCCTTTGGCAAGCACTTTGTGTTAGGGTGATCTTGATATATATATATCCAATTGGATGTACGTTAGCATGAACTATTATTGTTGACATCACCCAGAGGTGAATACGTTTTGAGGCAACATTATAAGCCCCAATTTCTCTGTGTCTGATAAAAACTTCATAACCACAAGTATTGCGTGAGTGTTAGCAATTGTAGAAGACTATATGATAGTTGAGTATGTGAAGTTTGCTAAACCAAAGCTCTGACATAGACTCTTCCTAAAAGTAAGATGAATTGCAATTGTTTGATGACTAAGAATGAAGTTTGCTAGTATTCAAGAAAGTTTATGGTCTATGCTTTAACATGTGAATTGCTTGTTACTAGTTCGTGAAAAGTTTTATGAGATGAACTACTGTTATGACATATAATGATGCTAGTAAAGGTGATTGAAATTATCATTGATCAAACTTGTGCACCTTCTAGCATTCACACTTCATAAATTCTTTCTTTTATCATTTACCTACTCGAGGACGAGTAGGAATTAAGCTTGGGGATGCTGATACGTCTCCAACGTATCTATAATTTATGAAGCATTCATGCTATATTATTATCTGTTTTGAATGATTATGGGCTTTATTATACACTTTATATTACTTTTGGGACAAACCTATTAACCGGAGGCCCAGCCTATATTGTTGTTTTATTGCCTGTTTCAGTATTTCGAAGAAAAGGAATATCAAACAGAGTCCAGACGGAATGAAATCTTCGGCATCGTGATTTTTTGGAAGATTATCATCCTGGAGGCTTGGAGATCAAGTTAGAAGATCCTAGAGGATCCCAGGAGATAGGGGGCGCCCCCCCTACAGGGCGCGGCCCCCTATCTCGTGGACCCCTCGAGCACCTCCCGGCCGACTTCTTTCGCCTATATAAGCCTACGTACCCTAAAACTATCGAATATCAAGATAGATCGGGAGTTCCGCCACCGCAAGCATCTGTAGCCACCAAAAACCTCTCAGGAGCCCTTCCCGGCACCCTGCCGGAGGGGGGATCCTTCACCGGTGGCCATCTTCATCATCCTGGCGCTCTCCATGACGAGGAGGGAGTAGTTCACCCTCGGGGCTGAGGGTATGTACCAGTAGCTATGTGTTTGATCTCTCTCTCTCTCTCGTGTTCTCTCTCGTGTTCCCTCTATGGCACGATCTTGATGTACCCCGAGCTTTGCTATTGTAGTTGGATCTTATGATGTTTCTCCCCCTCTACTCTCTTGTGATGAATTGAGTTTTCCCCTTTGAAGTTATCTTATCGGATTGAGTCTTTTATGAGAACACTTGATGTATGTCTTGCCGTGCTTATCTGTGGTGACAATGGGATATCATGTGCCTCTTGATGTATGTTTTGGTGACCAACTTGCAGGTTCCGCCCATGAACCTATGCATAGGGGTTGGCACATGTTCTTGACTCTCCGGTAGAAACTTTGGGGCACTTTTTGAAGTACTTTGTGTTGGTTGGATGAATCTGAGATTGTGTGATGCATATCGTATAATCATGCCCACGGATACTTGAGGTGACAATGGAGTATCTAGGTGACATTAGGGTTTTGGTTGATTTGTGTCTTAAGGTGTTATTCTAGTACAAACTCTTTTATAGATCGATCCGAAAGAATAACTTTGAGGTGGTTTCGTACCCTACCATAATCTCTATGTTTGTTCTCCGCTATTAGTTGCTTTGGAGTGACTCTTTGTTGCATGTTGAGGGATTGTTATATGATCTATCTATGTTATTATTGTTGAGAGAACTTGCACTAGTGAAAGTATGAACTCTAGGCCTTGTTTCCTATCATTGCAATACCGTTTACGCTCACGTTTATCATTAGTTACCTTGCTGTTTTTATTATTTCAGATTACAAAAACCTTTATCTACCATCCATATTGCACTTGTATCACCATCTCTTCGCCGAACTAGTGCACCTATACAATTTACCATTGTATTGGGTGTGTTGGGGACACAAGAGACTCTTTGTTATTTGGTTGCAGGGTTGTTTGAGAGAGACCATCTTCATCCTACGCCTCCTACGGATTGATAAACCTTAGGTCATCCACTTGAGAGAAATTTGCTACTGTCCTACAAACCTGTGCACTTGCAGGCCCAACAACGTCTACAAGAAGAAGGTTGTGTAGTAGACATCACCTCCCGTGGCCGGTTGTGCTGCCGCGCACACCTCGGCGCCCCCTACTACTCCCACCGCTGGCCAGGGCATCCCTCTACTCACCCACACCCCGTGTTATTCTGCGGCAATGGCAACCTCACACCACAGCCGAACCGGTGAACCGTCGTACTCCTCTCCGTGCGGGCTTCCACTCCCGCATCTTCCTCAGCTCCGCATCATCCCCTTCCTAGGCCTCGCCGTTGTCCACCGCCGTGGTGCTCTCGGCGCGGCCTGGTCAACATGGTCAACGACCGACATGCATCTAAAGTGGACTGTACATGGAGAGGCTGACAGCTGGGTCCACGGCCGCACGCAAGGAAGTGCCTCCTTATTATGCGCAAAATAATGATTCCTCCACCTGACATCTGGGACCCACCGAAAGGGCCTCTGTATTTCGCGAAAAAAACATTACCGCCGCTGACAGCTTGGACCCACCAGCTTTATCTTTGCACGCAAGGAAGTGCCTCCTTATTACGCACAAAAAATGAATACTCCCCCTGCTAGCTGGGACCCAGTATAGTGGCAGGCTGACTTGTGGGCCTACTAAGTTGACGGGGATGGAGGGCTTTGTCAACTTAGTCAATACTCCAGTGATCGTACGATGTCCATCCAACGGCCGTAGTGCTTCTTCAGCCTCTGGTCTTCGTGCTCCAGCCGCCCAAAGCAGCGTCGGTCATGCCGCATGCTCCCGCCTCCCGTGGCCGGCTGTGATACCGTGGAGGCCTCACCGCCCCTACTACTCCCACCGCTGGCCAGGACATCCCTCTACTCACCCACACCCCCTGTTATTCTGCGGCGACGGCAGCCTCACACCATAGCCGAACCAGTGAACCCTCGTACTCCTCTTGGCGTGGGCATCGACTGCTGCGTCTTCCCGGCTCCCCGTCGTCCCCTTCCTAGGCCTCGCCGTCGTCCACCGCCGTGGTGCTCTCGGCGCGACGTGGTCAATGTGGTCAATGACTGACTTCCATCGGAAGAGTACTGTGTGTGGAGAGGCTGACGGCTGGGTCCACGGCGGACGCAAGGAAGTGCCTCCTTATTACGCGCAAAATAATTATTCCTCCACCTGACAGCAGGGACCCATCGGACGGGCCACCGTATTTCACAAAAAAATCGTTTCCCCCTTGACTGCTGGGACCCACTAGCTACACCTTCGCACGCAAGGAAGTGCGTCCGGGCAAAAAAGACGATTCACCCCCTTGACTGTTGGGACGCACCAGCTACATCTGCGCACGCAAGGAAGTGCCTGACAGTCAGGACCCACCTGGTCGAAGCGTACGTAGCATTGCCATTCTGGTCGCGAACGTGTACGTACATACTGGTGGATGTAGAGGCGTGCACGTGTCGTAGTAGAGGCGCGCACGTGTCATAGTAGAGGCGCATACGTGTCGTAGTAGAGGCGCGCACGTAGCATGTACATGTATGTACATCGGCCAGTGTGCAAGAAAGAAAATACGGCCACGTATGTGTACATACGGGCGGGGTCTCGAACGCCTACTCGCGCATACGTACGGCCAGGGCTCGTGTACATGGCTGGGTCAGAATGGAGAAACAGCATCGTCGTCGTGTTCATGGGGAGCCAACCGGCTGGGTCAGAACGGAATGCGTCGTCGTGTTCATCAGGAGGGCTTGGACGGAATAGGCAATGGAAACGAGGCCTGGCGTACCGCAGAACAGAGGAAACGGCCTTGTGTTTGACCGGCCATGTTCAAAATGGGATCCTGTTCATCGGGAGGGGTCTGGCGTACCGCAAAACGGAGGAAACGAACCTCCTACGGTCGAAACTGGGGTCCTGTTGATCAGGAGGGATGTGGCGTTCCGCAAAACGAACGAAACGGACTTGTGTTGGAGCGCTACGGTCGAAACGGGGCTCCTGTTCATCGGGAGGGGTGTGGCGTACCGCAAAACGGGACTCCACGGGATACTGTTCATCTCCATGTCGGCCTCCTCCCAGCCTCCATGGGCTACTGTTCATCCACCGTCGACCTCCTCTAGCCTCCAAGGGCTCCTGTTCATCTAGCCTCCACCACACGCTACTCCACCGGCTACTGTTTAACCACCCCTCCACGGGCTACTGTTCATCCACCCTCCACCATCTACTGTTCATCCAGCCCTCCACGGGGTCGTCCTGTTCATCCAGCCCTCCACGGAGTCCTTTTCATCCAGCCCTAATCGGCTCGATCGATCGGCGTCCTGTTCATCCAGAGGCAACGCCACGGGGTCCTGTTCATCCAT
>NC_041393.1:500299710-500365733 GCF_002162155.2 Triticum dicoccoides | reverse complement strand
AGCATCGATCAGCTTCAATTAGCAGCAGTAGCGAAGGAACCGCTCGATCGGGTTCAGTTAACAACCATCGATCGATCGCTCGGGTTCAGTAACGCGTAGCCTGCAGTGCAATTGCTCGGGTTCAGTTAGAGCCCAACGCCTCGCTCAGGTTTAGTTAGAGCCAATGCCTCGCACACATGCACGTACGTGTATGAGAGAAACGCACATCACTCAGCCCCCGACCACCCACCGTAACCGGGAACTCCCCGAAATTTTCCTCGCCCTTGCTTCTACCACGGTTTTTTCCGTCATGGACGGCCCAAAGAATGTCATGTAGCTACGTCTCCAGCCCGCCCAGGACGAAAAGCCCATTTTTCTATCATGATTTTTTCTCATAGAAGTAGGAGCCCACCACATCTATGATGATACCGGGTTTTGTCACAATTATCGTCATAGAAGTGTCATAAGTATGACAGAAAAAAGTTTCGTTCGGCTCAAAATGTCACGGATGTGTCTTTTTTTGTAGTGTTTACGGATGATGTTTAACAAACCCCAAAGTTCATGAAGCAAGTATGAAGAAACTCGATACTCTCATGGTCTAAGGAATTATGCAAACATTAGCCATCTCTGTGTTATCAACCATAAACTTGTGACGAATGAATCTCATAGCATAACATCAATCCGGGTCGACTCAACACAAATGTTCTCTTAACGTTGTGCCCTCAAAGTTGCTGGCATAGACATGCCCATGACCAGGAAAACAGAATCATCATGCAACACTTGAGCTAGTCTTAGAGGCCAGACTAGGAATACTTCTTACCGTTTATTATTCCACACGTGCATATGAGTCTTCCTTTGAGCCTCATGTTATTGTAGACTCGAGAACCATAGCAGTTATAGCATGGAACATAAACATAATTATGAACATGGAGGTAAATAATAGCATTTATTATTGCCTCTAGGGCATATCTCCTACAGACTCCCACTTGCACTAGAGTCAATAATCTAGTTAATGCTAATGCACTTTACACCTATGGCATACCGGTGTAAAAAATGCTTCGCATGTGGTATAGTCTAATGTCCATCGGATCTGACGACTTCAGCTCCGTGTGTATCTTTGCATATCCTCATGTTTTCACGCTTTCACAAAATTTATATTTTATGTGGACTTGGCTTTTATATATGTGAATCACAGGTCGAACCTGGATTCCTCAGACTGAGTTATGGAGAAACTATCTGCAGTAGTGTCCCATTGACAAAAGCCATCTTGGAACCATACTAAGTTCATGCATGAACTATATGATTCAACATCTTGTTTGTCGCTTCTAAAGCGTCAACATACTTAGTCATTTGTTATAGAATTCGCCACAGTATCCTGTTGGGAACAATTTCCAACTATTGTGCCACCATATTGTGTATTACACAAAACCCTTAACTTAAATCAAAAGTCGTATGGAGAAAAGATGAAGACAATATCGATGTAACATTTTACAACGAACTCTTCATGATCTCCGCTTGCGTGAAAACATATCATCAGTACTTACTCTAGTACTCAATGACATCTTTCACTGTTGTCCCATGATTAGTACTTTGATCACTTTAGTATCCATACTTGCAACACCTTGGGAGTATCGGACATATCTGGTTGTTTTACATACCATGGAATACATGATTAATCCAAACACAAAAGTGTGTGTAATCTGCATCATGTATTTTGCTCATTAGTGTTTTGGGACACCAAGTCTTGCAAAAAACTCTTCCATGTGACTCCGGCAAGAATCACCCCTTGGCGGTTTTAAATGCTAAAAGGTTTTAGCACCTTGTCAATATGTATTCATTGCTTAGCCCTATTAGGTAAATCTATCTCCATAGACCATTATGCCTAATATTGAGGCTATTTAGCCTAAGCACTTCATCAAAAAACTATTTTCAAATGAAGTCCTAATTCGTGTCAAGAAATTTATTTCTAATTAACAATGTGTCAAGCACACAAGGTTTTTAGAAATATTATTATGCTCCCACATACTTTCTTGAATTACAAGCATCTTCGTTACCCATTGATGAAGTCAACCCCCTTTGACCATTTCATCAAAGCACAAAGATTCCAACTCCATTTTGCTCTCTTCTGTCCATCGCCGGAACTCTGAAGTTTGCACCCTTACTAGCATCATCTGGATAGACAAAATGCCTTGGACTGTAACACATGCAAGTCCTTGGTTTCATTTCCATCTGATGGAAATCATATTGTCATCCATGTTTCATATCTCATAATTGAAATATGTTCTGTGACTCAAGGACCAAACCCAATTGTGACAAAATCCAGAAGAACCCTTCTTGGAAATTGATGTCAAAGGGGGAGAGAGAGAGAGATCACATCAAAGCTTAATCATTTCTCTAGGGGGAGAAAATACTCAGGGGGGGAGAGACCCCAGATGCTTGGTGTTCAAGAGGAGATAAGTCACATGTCTTTAAGAGGGGAAAGACATGTTCATATTTGATTGTTTGCATTAGCTCTGTTTCTTTTCTTTGCTTTGTATTTCTGTTCCCTATCTTCTCCCAGTATCCCATGCTAGATTCAGGGGGAGCAAGGCATCTAAAGGAAGGAAACCCTTGAATTCATTGCACATCTTTACCTTTGGGGACATGTCTATATCCAATCGGGTACTCATTACTCACTCTCTACATGTCATCCCTGTCTTGGTTCTCTTGTGGTTTCTTTTGTTTGCTCTGGCTAGTAGGTGTATCTGTGTTATCTAACCTTGTTTACGTAGGTTCATTCCTCCCTCGGCCAACTCAAGACCACAAGGTAAGTATATGCATCACAGTCATGTGTATGAGTATTTCTTGCTAATGTACATATTGTTTGCAAGGACTCATGAGCATGAAGGTGCATTTCCTATATTCACACCATTTGCTCTGATGCATATAGCCAAGATACATGTAACATATTGCTTACTCTTTCATGCTTATGCATTCACATGCTCCTATATCTCATATTTACATGATTGCATACATGTAGGGGGGCCTATGCATGTTACATGTCTTTCCAAAGCTTTACTTGTTATTCTCTATATCTTTATCTAAATCTTTGATGTATGTTGTCTTCAATTACCAAAAAGGGGGGATTGAAAGCACAAGTGCTCCCTGGGTGATTTTGGTCATTAATGTCAACATATCTCTTGTTGGACTAATACTTTTACCTAGTATGTTTCAGATAAGTTCAACAATGGAGTGGCATGGACTAGAGGATGTGGAACCCCTTCAAGATGCTAAGGACAAAGGATTGGCTCAAGCTCAAAGCACAAGACTCTACATTTTACTTTTAGTGATCCAAGATCACATTGAGTCCATAGGAAAGCCAATACTATTAAGAGGGGATGAGGTGTTGCTTAATGGCTTGCTTGCTCAAAGTGCTTAGTTATATGCTCCAAAGCCCTCAACCACTTTCTCACATCCACATATGTCCCAAATCAAAAGTCAAACTCGGACCTACCGAATCTTTCTATCCGGTGCCATCGAGTTGAGATGACATAGCCACTGCCAGAAACCCTAGTATTTTCGGTCTCACCGATAGGGATCTCGGTCTCACTGAGATGGGATTGTAATCTCTTTGTTGCCCTTCGTAACATTTCGATCAAACCAAGATAAGTGATCGGTCCCACCGAGATTGCAATGCAAACTCTCTGTTTCCTCGGTCCAACCAAGATGAGCGAATCGGTCCCACCGAGTTTGCCTGACCAACTCTCTGTGTGTCTATTACCAAAATCGGTCTCACCGAGTTTGTGTAATCGGTCTCAACGAGATTACGTTATGACCTAACCCTAACCATATCGGTGCCACCGAGTTGACATGTCGGTCCCACCGAAATTCCTAACGGTCACATTATTTACTAAATCGGTCTGACCGAGTTTCACGACTCGGTCCCATCGAGTTTGGTAAGTTGTGTGTAACGGTTAGATTTTGTGTGGAGGCTATATATACCCCTCCACCCACTCTTCATTCATAGAGGAGCCATCAGAACATGCCTACACTTCCAACATACATTTTCTGAGAGAGAACCACCTACACTTGTGTTGAGGTCAAGATATTCCATTCCTACCACATAAATCTTGATCTCTAGCCTTCCCCAAGTTGCTTTCCACTCAAATCTTCTTTCCACCAAATCCAAATCCTGTGAGAGAGAGTTGCGTGTTGGGGAGACTGTCGTTTGAAGCACAAGAGCAAGGAATTCATCATCAACACACCATTTGTTACTTCTTGGAGAGTGGTGTCTCCTAGATTGGCTAGGTGTCACTTGGGAGACTCCGTGAAGCTTGTGGAGTTGAACCAAGGAGTTTGTAAGGGCAAGGAGATAGCCTACTTCGTGAAGATCTATCCTAGTGAGGCAAGTCGTGGGCGACGACCATGGTGGGATAGACAAGGTTGCTTCTTCGTGGACCCTTCGTGGGTGGAGCCCTCCGTGGAGTCACACAACCGTTGCCCTTCGTGGGTTGAAGTCTCCATCGACGTGGATGTATGATAGCACCACCTATCGGAACCACGGATAAAAAATCTCAGTGTCTCCAAATTGTGTTTGCACACTCCAATCCCATCCCTTTACATTCTTGCAAATTGCATGCTTTACTTTCCGCTGCTCATATACTCTTGTCATGCTTGCTTGATTTGTATTGTGAATGTTAAACTTGTGCCAAAACTCCACTCCAACTTAAAGAAATTAAAAACTGCAACTTTTCTTGCTTAAAGTCTATTCACCCCCCTCTAGACACCTCTTCTCGATCCTTTCAAATGGGCAACGGAAGCTAAGTCCAATCGGATGCCCTGATTCGCGCAGAAATGAGCCAAGGCGCCTTTGGAAAAATTGGTGCCGTTGTCGGTGATGATGCTGTGAGGAATGCCATATCTGAAAGTGATGTCGGCGATGAATGTGACAGCAGTCGGCCCATTCAGCTTCTTGATTGGTTTTGCTTCTATCCACTTTGTGAACTGCCTCGTGCCATCTTGAAAGGGCGTACCATATCCAAACCCCCACACGACAAAGTGCCGGGTGATGGGGATGGTCTTGAGGGCGAAAGTCGGCAGATGTTTCTTGGCGCTGAACACTTGGCACCCCTTGCACTTCTTGACTAGCTCTTTGGCATCGTCCAAAGCAGTAGGCTGATAACCCACAAGTGTAGGGGTTAATTGTAGCCTCTTTCGATAAGTAAGTGTCAAACCCAACGAGGAACTAAAGGTAGAACAAATATTCTCTCAAGTCCTATCTGCCACTGATACGACTCTACGCATGCTTGGCATTCGCTTTACCTAGAACAAGTATGAAACTAAAATTACTTTGTAGGTGTTGTTGGATAGGTTTGCAAGATAATAAAGAGCACGTAAATATAAACTAGGGGCTGTTTTGATAAAGAAGCAATAAAGTAAATATAGCGAGGGTGGAAAAGTGGTGGTAGGAGTTGTGGAATTTTCCCTAAGCAATTGACTATGTTACTAGACCGGTAATCACTATTGCAATTCTATTTGAGGGAGAGGCATAAGCTAACATACTTTCTCTTCTTGGATCATATGCACTTATGATTGGAACTCTAGCAAGCATCCGCAACTACTAAAGATCATTAAGGTAAAACCCAACCATAGCATTAAAGCATCAAGTCCCCTTTATCCCATACGCAAACAACCTACTTACTCGGGTCTATGCTTTCGTCACTCACGCCACCCACCATAAGCAAATCATAAACATATTGCAAACCCTACAGCGGGGATCCCTCACGCTTGCGTGACATGGAGGGTACCATAGGACATCACCAATAATAAAACATGAAACTCGAACCAATCATAGCAATTCATCAATCACCGATAGGACAACGAAAATCTACTCAGACATCATAGGATGGCAACACATCATTCGATAATAATATGAAGCATAAAGCACCATGTTCAAGTAGAGGGTACAGTGGGTTGCGGGAGAGTGAACCGCTGAATATAGATGGGGAAAGGTGATGGAGATGTTGGCAAAGATGGCGGAGGTGTTGGTGAAGATCGTGGTGATGATGATGGCCCCCGGCGGTGTTCCGGCACCACCGGAAGCAAGGGGGAGAGAGCCCCCTTCTTCTTCTTCTTCCTTGACCTTCTCCCTAGATGGGAGAAGGTTTTCCCCTCTGGTCCTTGGCTCCCATGGCTTGGGAGGGGCGAGAGCCCCTCCGAGATTCGATCTATCTCTCTGTCTCTCTGTGTTTCTGCGTTCTGGGATTCTACCCTGGCACCGTTTCTTTTATATCTGGAGATCCATAACTCCGATTGGATTGGAACCTTCGCCCAAATATTTTTCCAAAAATAAGCTTTCTTGCGGCCAAAGAAGGGCATTAACCGCCTTACGAGGGGCCCAGGAGGGTGGGGGGCGTGCCCACCTGGAGTGGGCGTGGACTCCTATCTCATGGCCACCTCGAGCACCGTCTCGCGTTTATTTTACTTCCCAAAAATCACAAATATTCCAAAATAATTCTCTATCCGTTTTTATCCCGTTTGGACTCCGTTTGATATGGGGTTTCTGCGAAACATAAAACATGCAACAGACATGAACTGGCACTGGGCACTGGATCAATATGTTAGTCCCAAAAAATAGTATAAAAAGTTGCCAAAAGTATATGAAAGTTGAATAATATTGGCATGGAACAATCAAAAATTATAGATACGATGGAGACATGTCAGCATCCCCAAGCTTAATTCTTGCTCGTCCTCGATAGGTAAATGATAAAAAAGATAATTTTTGATGTGGAATGCTACCTAGCATAATCTTGATCATGTATCTAATCATGGCATGAATATTAAAACACGATTCAATGCAATAGTCTATCATTTGACATTAAAAATGATAATACTTCAAGCGTACTAATAAAGCAATAATGTCTTTTAAAAACAACATGGCCAAAGCAAGCTTATCCCTACAAAATCATATAGTTTGGCCATGCTTCATTTTCGTCACACAAAATGCCCCCATCATGCACAACCCCGATGACAAGCCGAGCAATTGGTTCATACTTTTTAACGCGCTTCAGACTATAGGTGGAATAGAATATGATGGTGGAGGTTTATACGGAGAAGACAAAAAAAGGGAGAAAGTCTCACATCGACGCGGCTAATCAACAGGCTATGGAGATGCCCATCAATTGATATTAATCCGAGGAGTAGGGATTGCCATGCAACGGATGCAATAAGAGCTATAAGTGTATGAAAGCTCAAACTAAAAACTAAGTGGGTGTGCATCCAACTTGCTTGCTCATGAAGACCTAGGGCATTTGAGGAAGCCCATCGTTGGAATATACAAGCCAAGTTCTATAATGAAAAATTCCCACTAGTATATGAAAGTGACAACATAGGAGACTCTTTATATGAAGAACATGGTGCTACGGTGAAGCACAAGTGTGGTAAAAGGATAGTAACATTGCCCCTTTTCTTTTTTTTTCTTTTTTTCTTTTTTTTCTTTTTCTTTTTTTGGTGGGCTTCTTTGTCCCCCTTTTTTATTTAGGCTTCTTTGGCCTTTCTTTTTTTTTCTTTTTTTTTCTTTTTTCTTTTTTTTCATGGGGCAATGCTCTATAATGATGATCATCACACTTTTATTTACGTACAACTCAATATTACAACTCGATACTAGAACAAAGATATGACTCTATATGAATGCTTCTGGCGGTGTACCGAGATGTGCAATGATCTAGCTTAGCAATGACATCAAAAAACGGACAAGCCATGAAAACATCATGCTAGCTATCTTACGATCATGCAAAGCAATATGACAATAAATGCTCAAGTCATGTATATGATGATGATGGAAGTTGCATGGCAATATATCTCGGAATGGCTATGGAAATGCCATTATAGGTAGGTATGGTGGCTGTTTTGAGGAAGATATAATGAGGCTTATGTGTGATAGAGCGTATCATATCACGGGGTTTGGATGCACCGGCGAAGTTTGCACCGACTCTCGAGGTGAGAAAGGGCAATGCACGGTACCGAAGAGGCTAGCAATGATGGAAAGGTAAAAGTGTGTATAATCCATGGACTCACATTAGTCATAAAGAACTCATATACTTATTGCAAAACTTTATTGGCCCTCAAAGAAAAGTACTACTACGCATGCCCCTAGGGGGATAGATTGGTAGGAAAAGACCATCGCTCGTCCCCGACCACCACTCATAAGGAAGACATCCAAAGAAACACCCCATGCTTCAAATTTGTCACACTGCATGCTACGGGACTTGCAAACCTCAACACAAGTGTATTTACAATCCACAACCACCCACTAGCATGACTCTAATATCACCATCTTTATATCGCAAAACTATTGCAAGGAATCAAACATATCATATTCAGCGATCTACAAGTTTATGTAGGATTTTATGACTAACCATGTGAATGACCAATTCCTGTCATCTCTCTAAATAGATATAAGTGAAGCAAGAGAGTTTAATCATTTCTACAAAAGATATGCCCACGCTCTAACAAATATAAGTGAAGCAAAAGAGCATTCTACAAATGGCGGTTTTCTATGTGAAGAGAAACATGCAATCCAAACTTCAAATGATATAAGTGAAGCATATCAAGCATTCTATAAAGCCATACTCAAATGATTTAAGTGAAGTGCAATGAGCATTCTATAAATCAACCAAGTACTATCTCATACCAGCATGGTGCATAAAAGAAAAAATTAAAACTAAATGCAAAATACACTCCAAGACTTGCACATATCGCATGAACAAAACGAATACGAAAACATACCGATACTTGTTGAAGAAAGAGGGGATGCCTTCCGGGGCATCCACAAGCTTAGACGCTTGAGTCTCCTTGAATATTTACTTGGGGTGCCTCGGGCATCCACAAGCTTGAGCTCTTGCCTCTCTTCATTTTCCTCATATCGAGACCATCTCGATCAAACACTTCATCCACACAAAACTTCAACAGAAAACTCGATAAGATCCGTTAGTATAATAAAGCAAATCACTACTCTAGGTATTGTTGTAAACCAATTCATATTTGTTTTTTCATTGTGTCTACTGTAATATAGCTTTTCCATGGCTTAATCCACTAATATAAATTGATAGATTCATCAAAACAAATAAACTATGCATCAAAAAACAGAATCTGTCAAAAACAGAACAGTCTGTAGCAATCTGCACATTCACCATTCTTCTCGTACCCCAAAAATTCTACCAAAATTAGGAAAAATAAACAATTTGTACAGCAAGACATTGCAAAATAATCAGAACCGTTTGACGTTCTAGTTAAAAATGTAAAATTGCGCACTACAGCCAAAGTTTCTGTCCTGCACCGTACAAACCAACAAGCATTGTAAACATCCTAAAGGCAAACCTTAGCACATTATTTTTATAATACAATGGAATTGTACAAGGGGATAATTATTTTTGATTAAAAGTTTCTGTAATTAATATTCACAAAGTTTCCATGAGCATGAACAAAGTTCAAGGAGCTCTCCCACTTCAACAATGCTTGTCTTTCTCACTTTCACTTTCCTTTTTGAAAAGTGTTAGGTTCCCCTCTTTATTTTTTTTGTTTTTAAACTATATAAAAGCACTCAACAGAAATAAATGACTCTCTAAAACTTCCGGGTTGTCTCCCTGGCATCTCTTTCTTTAAAGCCATTAAGCTAGGCATATAGTGCTCAAGTAATGGATCCACCCGGATCCCAAGGTATATCAAAGCCAATTTTAATTAACAATGATTTGTAATTTAGTAGTGAGCACAAAGTAACATATATCAAGCAACAACAAAGTCTAACTCTCTTCCTATGCATCGTCATGTCATAAAGGAACAATTCATGCACACATAGTAAAGGCCAACGCATAGTATAAACCGTTTCTTGCAATTTTATTTTATTGGGAACATAGAGAGGTGGAGATATAGTTCCTCTCTCATAATAATTGCAAGTAGGAGCAGCAAGAACATGCATATTATATCTATCAAAATCATCATGTGCAATGGTAAAAGGCAACCCATCAATATAATCTTTAATAAGCACAAACTTCTCCGATATAGTGTAGTTTGGAGAATTCAAAAAGATAATAGGACTATCATGCGTGGGTGCAATAGCAAAAATTTCATGTTTAACATAAGGAACTATAGCAAGTTCATCTCCATAAGCATAATTCATATTGGCATCTTGGCCACAAGCATAGCAAGCATCATCAAAAAGGGATATTTCAAGAGAATCAACGAGATCATAACAATCATCATAGCAATCGTCATAGTAATCATCATAGAAATCATCCTTCGGTAAGCACGAAGGGAAATTAAACAATGTATGAGTTGAAGAGTTACTCTCATTAGAAGGTGGGCATGGGTAGCTAATCCACTCTTCCTCCTTTTGTTCTTCGCTCTCCTCATCATCTTTTTCATCAATGAGCTCATAGTTTCATCAATTTCTTCTTCCATAGCTTCCTGCAAAATATTAGTCTCTTCTTGGACAGCGGAGAATTTCTCAATATATGGTTTAACATAGGCATTAGAAGCATAATTATCATAACAATATTCAAGTATGGCAAAAAAATTAGATTTGTAAAGAGTGGCATCATACTTATCAATCAAAGAAGCAATTTCATAAGCACCCTTAAAAGCAACAAATTCTTCAATTTGTTGAACATCATAGTAATTATAAACACCCTTAGCATACGAAAATACGATTCCATTATCAATAACCTCACATTGGTAGGGAAGGTGTTTCTTAGGGTTTTCAGAACAACAAGTAACATCATATAATTCACATAAAGTCCAAGCATAGCATTGCAAACGATGAATTTGATCCAGTAAAAGTTTCCCTTTTTCAGATATACGGTGTCGCGCATAACAAGCATGCTCATCTAAAGATTTGCCCTCAACTAAGCTAGTTGGGGTTTCAGCACGAGCACATAGGGATCAAAGATGATCCAAGTAAAAAGCTTCAGGAGTGTGATAGATTTTGAGTGGTTCTTCAACCATTGGTTCAGTAGCTACAACTAATATTTTTGGTATTTTGCGTTTCCTACCCATAACTAAAGATAGAAAACAACTAAGAACAGTAAATAAAAATTACTTAGTGATAAAGCAAACAAGCACACATGAGAATATTCACCCCATGCTATGACTCCCCGGCAACGGCGCCAGAAAAAGGTATTGATAACCCACAAGTGTAGGGGATAATTGTAGCCTCTTTCGATAAGTAAGAGTGTCGAACCCAACGAGGAGCTAAAGGTAGAACAAATATTCTCTCAAGTCCTATCTGCCACTGATACGACTCTACGCATGCTAGGTGTTCGCTTTACCTAGAACAAGTATGAAACTAAAAGTACTTTGTAGGTGTTGTTGGATAGGTTTGCAAGATAATAAAGAGCATGTAAATATAAACTAGGGGCTGGTTAGATAAGGAAGCAATAAAGTAAATATAGAGAGTGTGGAAAAGTGGTGGTAGGAGTTGTGGAATTGTCCCTAAGAAATTGACTATGTTACTAGATCGGTAATCACTATTGCAATTCTATTTGAGGGAGAGGCATAAGCTAACGTACTTTCTCTTCTTGGATCATATGCACTTATGATTGGAACTCTAGCAAGCATCCCCAACTACTAAAGATCATTAAGGTAAAAGCCAACCATAGCATTAAAGCATCAAGTCCCCTTTATCCCATACGCAAACAACCTACTTACTCGGGTCTATGCTTCCGTCACTCACGCCACCCACCATAAGCAAATAATAAAGATATTGCAAACCCTACAGCGGGGATCCCTCACGCTTGTGCGACATGTAGGGCACCATAGGACATCACCAATAATAAAACATGCAACTCAAACCAATCATAGCAATTCATCAATCACCGATAGGACAACCAAAATCTACTCAGACATCATAGGATGGCAATACATCATTGGATAATAATATGAAGCATAAAGCACCATGTTCAAGTAGAGGGTACAACGGGTTGCGGGAGAGTAGACTGCTCAATATAGATGGGGGAAGGTGATGGATATGTTGGTGAAGATGGCGGAGGTGTTGGTAAAGATCGCGGTGATGATGATGGCCCCCGGCGGCGTTCCGGCGCCACCGGAAGCAATGGGGAGAGAGCCCCCCTTCTTCTTCTTCTTCCTTGACCTTCTCCCTAGATGGGAGAAGGGTTTCCCCTCTGGTCCTTGGCTCCCATGGCTTGGGAGGGGAGAGAGCCCCTCCGAGATTGGATCTATCTCTCTGTCTCTCTCTGTTTCTGTGTTCTGGGATTCTGCTCTGGCACCGTTTCTTTTATATCCGGAGATCCGTAACTCCGATTGGATTGAAACCTTCGCCCAGATCTTTTTCCAAAAATTAGCTTTCTTGCGGCCAAAGAATGGCATCAACCGCCTTATGAGGGGCCCAGGAGGGTGGGGGCGCGCCCACCTGGAGTGGGCGTGGGCCCCTATCTCGTGGCCACCTCGGGCACCGTCTCGCGTTGATTTTACTTCCCAAAAATAACAAATATTATAAAATAATTCTCCATCTGTTTTTATCCCGTTTGGACTCCGTTTGATATGGGGTTTCTGTGAAACATAAAACATGCAACAGACAGGAACTAGCACTGGGCACTGGATTAATATGTTAGTCCCAAAAAATAGTATAAAAAGTTGCCAAAAGTATATGAAAGTTGAATACTATTGTCAGGGAACAATAAAAAATTATAGATACGACGGAGATGTATCATCGGCCAGAAGAATCCATGGCGGAAGGCTTTGGCGACAAGGGATCTGGAGGCGGCGTGGTGGTCACACTCGCCTTGATGTATGTCTCTGAGGATCTCTATGCCCTTTTTGGTTCTACACAGCGCTGATGGACGCCAGTCACACTCCACCTTGCGAGCTCTTGATTGACAATGGTGTAGGAGCCTGCTCTGTGTTGATTTGTCTTGCTAGCACCTTGTTGGTTGGCAGCACGCGACTGACCAAATAGTCGCGGATAGGCTGCACCCAAGATGGGGTGGCCACCACTGTGAACATGGCGACTAATACGATGGGGGCCGGGCTGGGAGGTGGCAGGTTGGAGCCGGCCTCTCCGCACGGCGGTGATGAAGTCCCCTCGCCGACTGCAGCTGCCCCCGGGCCGCCTACTAAGAGCGCGGGGCCGGGTGCAGGTCCTGCAGCCCCCAGGCCGCTTGGCGAAGTCCCCGAGCCAGTCGCTGGAGTCCCCGCGCCGACTGTTGAAGTCCCCGTGCCGACTACTGAAGTCCCCGAGCCAGATCCGGCTGCTCCTGGGGCAGTCGGCACATGGAGTCGGACTCCGGTGAAGGCTAGATGGACAGCTTGCGGAGGCGCTCGAGGGAGACGCCGGATGGTATAGCTTGCCGGGTGGAGCCGATGCGGACGAGAGCGTCTGCTGCGTCGTTGTCGGCACGTGGCACATGGATGAACTCACACCCATCAAAGTGACCGCTCATCTGTTGGACGAGGAAGCGGTAACTTTCCATGTTTGCATCCTTGGCGTACCAGCCGCCATACGACTGCTGGACCACCAAGTCCGAGTCGCCGTAGCAGAGGATGCGGCGAATGCCGATTTCTTTGACCAGTCGGAGTTCAAAGATGAGTGCTTCATATTCTGCTGCATTGTTGGAGGTGGCGAAGTGGATCTGCAACGTGTACTTCAGCTTGTCGCCTTTGGGAGAGGTGAGGATGATGTCGGCTCCCATCCCGATGCGCATCTTTGAGCCGTCAAAGTGCATCCGCCAATGCATGGAGTCCGGAGCTGGCGGCAGGTACTGGGACTCGGCCTAGTCGACGAGGAAGTCGGCTAATGCTTGGGACTTGATGGCGGTGCGGGGCTGGTAGAAGATGGTGTATGGAGCCAACTCGATGGCCCACTTGGCCACCCGTCCTGAGGCATCTCTGTTGCCTATTATCTCGGCAAGGGGAGGGGTGCAAATGACCGTGATGGAGTGCTCTTGAAAGTACGACTTTAGCTTCTTGGCGGCAAAGTACACGCCATAGCACATCTTCTGGTAATGGGGGTAGTTCTGCTTGGAGGCCGACAAAACCTCGCTCAGGTAATACACCGGCCTTTGGACCGGCTGTGCCTTGCCGGCTTCTGGGCGCTCGATGACGATCACCGTGCTGATCACTCTGTTAGTAGAGGAGAGGTAGAGGAGCATGGGCTCTTTAGCAGCCGGAGCCACCAGGATAGGTGGTGTGGACATCATTCGCTTGAGCTGGAGGAAGGCGGCATCTACCTGGTCATTCCACTCGAAGTAGGTGGTTTTCTTCATGAGCTGGTACAGGGGGAGTGCCTTTTCGCCCAGCCGGCTGATGAAGCGGCTGAGGGATGCTAGGCACCCGGTGAATTTCTGCACATCACGCAGCTTGGTGGGTTTCTCCATCCTCTTGATGGCCTTGATCTTCATAGGGTTGCACTTGATGCTGCGTTCTGAGACCAGAAAGCCCAGGAGCTGGCCGGCTGGCACACCAAAGACACATTTCTCCGGGTTGAGCATGATGTTGAAGTGTTGCAGATTTTCAAAGGTTTCTTTCAAGTCCTCCATCAGGGTGCCACGCTTCTCCGTCTTCACCACAATGTCGTCCACGTAAACGCGGGCATTGCGTCCGAGTTGCTTGAGCAAGCACTTCTGCATACAATGTTGGAAGGTGGCGCCGTCATTCCTCAAGCCAAACGTCATGGTGATGTAGCAGAAGGCACCGAATGGTGTGATGAAGGCAGTCTTTAGTCGATCAGCCAAATCCAGCTTGATCTGGTGGTAGCCGGAATAGGCATCAAGGAAAGACAACAACTCGCATCTGGCTGTGGAGTCAATCACTTGGTCTATTCGCGGCAAAGCGAATGGATCTTTAGGGAAGGCTTTGTTGAGGCTGGTGTAATCAATGCACATGCGCCACTTGTTATTCTTCTTCAGCACAAGGACTGGGTTGGCTAGCCAGTCCGGGTGGAATACTTCCATGATGAATTTGGCTGCCAGCAGTCAGGCGACTTCTTCTCCAACAATTCTTCTCTTTTCTTTAGACAGGCAGCGGAGGGGTTCCTTGATCGGCTTGGCATCTGACCTTACATGAAGTTTGTGCTCGGCGAGATCCGTCGGGACACCCAACATGTCTTTGGGGGACCATGCAAAGATGTATCGATTCTCACGGAGGAAATTGACAAGCTTGCCTTCCTATTTGTTGTTGACGCCAGTGCCTACAACAGCAAATACTTCCGGGTGGTCAGGGTCCAAGGGGATCCGCTTGGTCTCTTTCGCCGGCTAGAATGAGGCCCCTGGTTCGGCTTCCTTGGGATCAGATGGCATGGTCGGCTTCTCGCTGACCATTTCTACCATCCAATCAAGGAGCCCTCTTTCTTGAGCTATGACAAGGGACTCGGCCAGCCGGCTGTTAGCAGCCGCACAGTCTTGTGACTTCTTGTAATCTCCAGCAACAGTGATGATGCCCTTGGTGCTTGGCATCTTGGCTTTCAGGTATGCATAGTGAGGGACCATCATGAGCTTTGCCAGCGCAGGGCGGCCCAAGAGAGCATGATAGTGGTTTTCCAATTCCACCACCTCAAACCAGATTGGCTCACGGCAAAAGTGGTTGCTATCGCCGAATAGGACGTCCATTTTATCTTGCCGATTGGGGAGCAGGACAGGCCTGGGACTATGCCATGAAAAATAGTCCAGCTTGGCTGGAGTTGCTTGGCCTTGATGCCCAGTTGGTCCATGGTCTCCTTGTATAGGATATTGATGCTGCTGCCACCATCTATCAGCACCCGGCTGAAACAGCAGTTCCGCCTCTCTGTTGCAAAGGTCGCCTCGACCACCAGGGCATATGAACCCGGATTTGGCATCATAGCCGGGTGGTCAGCTTAGCTCCAAGTGATAGGCTTCTCGGACCAGAGCATGCGGGTGGGGACTACTGTACTGACAGCATTGACCTCGCTGTGTTGTTGCCGCCTGCTGTGCATGTGGCCGGCTTGGCTTGTGAAAACGACATAGGTGGCGTGCTCTTCAAGGAACTCGTCTTGAACGGTGCCGACCGGTTGGGCTGCCGGCTGCTGGACAACTTGAGCTGGAGGGCCGGCTGGCGGGAGAGGCGGGAGGGCCTTGCCCTTGGCGATCTGAGCTAGCCAGTTGCACTTCCGAGTGGTGTGGTTGGACGGCTTTGCGCCACTGTGGAACTTGCATGGGGCGTCAAGGGCTTGCTCAAAGGAGAGGGCGGGCAGCCATGCTCCCTTGCCAGTTTTCTATCGCTTGGTGCTGGGCTGACCAGTCGGCTGTCGCTCTTCGACTGCTGCTACCTGCCGGTTGTTCGAAGCCGGCTGCTGGGCCTTGTGCTTGTTGTCGTTCTTCTAGCACCGGTTGGCGTCACCAGCCGGTGTTTGGGAAGCCTGAGGGAGCACCTTTCTGGTTGCGTCCACCCGGAGCTCCGACTTCGTGGAGTCGGTTGTGGCGTACTTGTCCGCTATGACTAGCAGTTCGTCTAGAGTGGTTGGCTCGTTGCTGATGTCTACTACACAACCTTCTTCTTGTAGACGTTGTTGGGCCTCCAAGTATAGAGGTTTGTAGGATAGTAGCTAATTTCCCTCAAGTGGATGACCTAAGGTTTATCAATCTGTGGGAGGCGTAGGATGAAGATGGTCTCTCTCAAACAACCCTGCAACCAAATAACAAAGAGTCTCTTGTGTCCCCAACACACCCAATACAATGGTAAATTGTATAGGTGCACTAGTTCGGCGAAGAGATGGTGATACAAGTGCAATATGGATGGTAGATAAAGGTTTTTGTAATCTGAAAATATAAAAACAACAAGGTAACAAGTTGTAAAACTGAGCATAAACGGTATTGCAATGCTAGGAAACAAGGCCTAGGGTTCATACTTTCATTAGTGCAAGTTCTCTCAACAATAATAACATAATTGGATCATATAACTATCCCTCAACATGCAACAAAGAGTCACTCCAAAGTCACTAATAGCGGAGAACAAACGAAGAGATTATTGTAGGGTACGAAACCACCTCAAAGTTATCCTTTCTGATTGATCTATTGAAGAGTCCGTAGTAAAATAACACGAAGCTATTCTTTCCGTTCAATCTATCATAGAGTTCGTACTAGAATAACACCTTAAGACACAAATCAACCAAAACCCTAATGTCACCTAGATACTCCAATGTCACCTCAAGTATCCGTGGGTATGATTATAAGATATGCATCACACAATCTCAGATTCATCTATTCAACCAACACAAATAACTTCAAAGAGTGCCCCAAAGTTTCTACCGGAGAGTCAAGACGAAAACGTGTGCCAACCCCTATGCATAAGTTCACAATGTTACGGAATCCGCAAGTTGATCACCAAAACATACATCAAGTAGATCACGTGAATATCCCATTCTCACCACAGATAAGCACATGCAAGACATACATCAAGTGTTCTCAAATCCTTAAAGACTCAATCCGATAAGATAACTTCAAAGGGAAAACTCAATCCATTACAAGAGAGTAGAGGGGGAGAAACATCATAAGATCCAACTATAATAGCAAAGCTCGCGATACATCAAGATCGTACCACCTCAAGAACACGAGAGAGAGAGAGAGAGAGATCAAACACATAGCTACTGGTACATACCCTCAGCCCCGAGGGTGAACTACTCCCTCCTCGTCATGGAGAGCGCCGGGATGATAAAGGCCACTAGTGAGGGATCCCCCCCTCCGGTAGTGTGCTGGAACAGGGTCCTGATTGGTTTTTGGTGGCTACAGAGGCTTGCGGTGGCGGAACTCCTGATCTATTGTGCTCCTGGATGTTTTCGGGGTATATGGATATATATAGGTGAAAGAAGTCGATCAGGGGAGCCACGAGGGGCCCACGAGGGTGGGGCGTGCCCAGGGGTTAGAGCGCGCCCTGGACCCTCGTGGCTTCCTCGAAGCTTCCCTGACGTCTACTCCAAGTCTTCTGGATTGCGTTTCTTCCAAAAATAACTCTCCCGAAGGTTTCATTCCATTTGGACTCCGTTTGATATTCATTTTCTTTGAAACACTAAAATAGGCAAAAAAAATAGCAATTTGGGCTGGGCCTTCGGTTAATAGGTTAGTCCCAAAAATGATAGAAAAGTGTATAGTAAAGCCCATAAACATCCAAAACAGATAATATAATAGCATGGAACAATCAAAAATTATAGATACGTTGGAGACGTATCAAGCATCCCCAAGCTTAATTCCTGCTCGTCCTCAAGTAGGTAAATGATAAAAATAGAATTTTTGATGTGGAATGCTATCTCACATAATTATCAATGTAATTTTCTTTATTGTAGCATGCATGTTCAGATCCGAAAGATTCAAGACAAAAGTTTAATATTGACATGAAAACAATAATACTTCAAGCATACTAACAAAGCAATCATGTCTTCTCAAAATAACATGGCCAAATAAAGCTATCCCTACAAAATCATATAGTCTAGCTATGCTCTATCTTCATCACACAAAATATTTAAATCATGCACAACCCCGGTTTCAGCCAAGCAATTGTTTCATACTTTAGCATTCTTAAACTTTTTCAATCTTCACGCAATACATGAGCGTGAGCCATGGACATAGCACTATATGTGGAATAGAATGGTGGTTGTGGAGAAGACAAAAAAAGAGAAGATAGTCTCACATCAACTAGGCGTATCAACGGGCTATGGGGATGCCCATTAATAGATATTAATGTGAGTGAGTAGGGATTGCCATGCAACGGATGCACTAGAGCTATAAATGTATGAAAGCTCATCAAAAGAAACTAAGTGGGTGTGCATCCAACTTGCTCGCTCACGAAGACCTAGGGCAATTTGAGGAAGCCCATCATTGGAATATACAATCCAAGTTCTATAATGAAAAATTCCCACAAGTATATGAAAGTGACATCATAAGAGACTCTCTATCATGAAGATCATGGTGCTACTTTGAAGCACAAGTGTGGAAAAGGATAGTAACATTGTCCCTTCTCTATTTTTCACTCATAATTTTTTTTGGTGGGCTTCTTTGGCCTCTTTTTTTAATTGGGCTTCTTTGGCCTCTTTTATTTTTCAGAAAGTCCGGAGTCTCATCCTGACTTGTGGGGGAATCATAGTCTCCATCATCCTTTCCTCACTTGGGACAATGCTCTAATAATAAAGATCATCACATTTTCATTGATTTGCAACTCAATACTTAGAAGAAAATATGACTCTAGGTGGATGCCTCCGACGGTGTACCGGGATATGCAATGAATCAAGAGTGACATGTACGAAAGAATTATAACGGTGGCCTTGCCACAAATACGATGTCAACTACATGATCATGCAAAAGCAATATGACAATGATGAAGCGTGTCATAATAAACGGTGGAAAGTTGCATGGCAATATATCCCGGAATGGCTATGGAAATGCCATAATGGGTAGGTATGGTGGATGTTTTGAGGAGGATATATGGTGGGTGTATGGTACCGGCGAAAGTTGCACGGCCCAAGAGAGGCTAGCAATGGTGGAAGGGTGAGAGTGCGTATAATCCATGGACTCAACATCAGTCATGAAGAACTCATACACTTATTGCAAAAATCTACAAGTTATCAAAACAAAGTACTACACACGTGCTCCTAGGGGAAGGGTTGGTAGGAGTTAACCATCGCGGGATCCCAACCTCCACACATAAGGAAGACAATCAATAAATAAATCATGCTCCAACTTCATCACATAACGGTTCACCATACGTGCATGCTACGAGAATCACAAACTTTAACACAAGAATCTCTCAAATTCACAACTACTCCACTATCATGACTCAAATATCACCATCTTCATATCTCAAAACAATCATAAAGAATCAAACTTCTCATAGTATTCAATGCACTTTATATGAAAGTTTTTATTATATCCCTCTTGGATGCCCATCATAATAGGACTAAATTCATAACCTAAGAAAATTACCATGCTGTTTAAGACTCCCAAAATAATATAAGTGAAGCATGAGAGTTCATCTATTTCTTCAAAATAAAACCACCACCGTGCTTTAGAAAGATATAAGTGAAGCACTAGAGCAAATGACAAACTACTCCGAAAGATATAAGTGAAGATCAATGAGTAGTCAAATAATTGTGCAACTATGTGAAGACTCTCTAACATTTAAGAATTTCAGATCTTGGTATTTTATTCAAACAGCAAGCAAAACAAAACAAAATGACATTTCAAGGATAGCACACATCATGTGAAGAAGCAAAAACTTAGGTTCAACCGATACTAACCGATAATTGTTGAAGAAGAAAGGTGGGATGCCTACTGGGGCATCCCCAAGCTTGGATGCTTGAGACTTCTTGAAATATTATCTTGGGGTGCCTTGGTCATCCCCAAGCTTGAGCTTTTGTGTCTCCTTAATTCCTTTTATATCTCGGTTTCCTAAATCTCGAAAGCTTCATCCGCACCAAACTCAACAAGAACTCGTGAGATAAGTTAGTATAAACCAATGCAAAAACCTTATCATTTTCTACTGTAACAAATCACAAAAATTATTATTCAACATTGCATACTAAATGTCTCTACATATTTAATACTCCTATCCTAAAATAGAATCATTAAACAAGCAAACATATGCAAATAATGCAAACATAACATCAATCTGCCAAAACAGTACAGTCTGTAAAGAATGCAAGATTCATCATACTTCCCTAACTCCAAAAATTATGAGAAAAAAATACACTGTAGAACATTTATCATAGCTTATTTTGCAAAAAGTTTCAACAATTTATCATATTCTGACCTTTTCTAGGGAATTTTTGCAACATCGATAAACTTTCTGTTTTCAAACAGCAACAAGTATACTTGCAAAATAAACATGGTAAAGGCTATCCTTGACATTTTTATTGAAAATATAGATGCAAAATGTTATTCTAAATAAGATAAATCAAATACTATCAAAATAAAATGACGCTCCAAGCAAAACACATATCATGTGGTGAATAAAAATATAGCTCCAAGTAAAGTTACCGATGAACGAAGACGAAAGAGGGGATGCCATCTGGGGCATCCCCAAGCTTAGGCTCTTGGTTGTCCTTGAATATTACCTTGGGGGTGCCTTGTGCATCCCCAAGCTTAGGCTCTTGCCACTCCTTATTCCATAGTCCATCGAATCTTTACCCAAAACTTGAAAACTTCACAACACAAAGCTCAACAGAAAACTCGTAAGCTCCGTTAGTATAAGAAAATAAATCACCACTTAGGTACTGCTGTGAACTCATTCTAAATTCATATTGGTGTAATATCTACTGTATTCCAACTTATCTATTGTTTATACCCTCCGATATTACTCATAGATTCATCAAAATAAGCAAACAACACAATGAAAACAGAATCTGTCAAAAACAGAACAGTCTATAGTAATATGTAACTTTCAAATACTTCTGTAACTACAAAAATTCTACAAAATTAGGAAAACCTGAGAAATTTGCGTACCAATCCAGAGCAAAAAGAATCAGATCAAAAGAACATTTCTGCGAATCATCAAAACTAATTTACTGGGTGCAAAAGTTTCTGATTTTCAGCAGGATCAACACAACTATCACCGTAAGCTATCCTAAAGGTCTTACTTGGAACTTTATTGAAACAAAAGCTATAAAACATGATTACTACAGTATCATAATAATGTGAACACACAAAAACAGTAAAGGTAAATATTGGGTTGTCTCCCAACAAGCGCTTTTTTTAATGTCTTTTAGCTAGGCATGATGATTTCAATTATGCTAGCATAAAAGATAAGAATTGAAACATAAATGGAGCATCATGAAGCATATTACTAACACATTTAATTCTAACCCACTTCCTATGCATAGGGATTTTGTGAGCAAACAACTTATGGGAACAATAATCAACTTGCATAGGAAGGCAGAACAAGTGCAACTTCAAAAATTTCAACACATAGAGAGGAAACTTGATATTATTGCAATATGTAAAAGCACATGTTCCTCTCTCATAATAATTTTCAGTAGCATCATGAATGAATTCAACAATATAACTATCACATAAAGCATTCTTTTCATGATCTACAAGCATAGAAATTTTATTACTATCCACAAAAGCAAATTTGTTCTCATGAATAGTAGTGGGAGCAAACTCAACAAAATAACTATCATGTGAAGCATAATCCAATTGAAAATTAAAATCATGATGACAAGTTTCATGGTTATTTTATTATCTATAGCATACGTATCATCACAATAATCATCATAAATAGGAGGCATGCTTTCATCATAATGAATTTGCTCGTCAAAACTTGGGGGACTAAACATATCATCTTCATCAAACATAGCATCCCCAAGCTTGTGGCTTTGCATATCATGAGCATCATGGGTATTCAAAGAATTCACACTAGCAACATTGCAATCATGCTCATCATTCACATATTTTATGCCAAGCATTCTATGTAATTCTTCTTCTAGTACTTGAGCACAATTTTCCTTCCCATCATTTTCACGAAAGACATTAAAAAGATGAAGCATATGAGGCACCCTCAATTCCATTTTTTAATTTTCTTTTATAGACTAAACTAGTGATAAAACAAGAAAAAAAAGATTCCATTGCAAGATCTAAAGATATACCTTCAAGCACTCACCTCCCCGGCAATGGCGCCAGAAAAGAGCTTGATGTCTACTACACAACCTTCTTCTTGTAGACGTTGTTGGGCCTCCAAGTGCAGAGGTTTGTAGGACAGTAGCAAATTTCCCTCAAGTGGATGACCTAAGGTTTATCAATCTGTAGGAGACGTAGGATGAAGATGGTCTCTCTCAATCAACCCTGCAACCAAATAACAAAGAGTCTCTTGTGTCCCCAACACACCCAATACAATAGTAAATTGTATAGGTGCACTAGTTCGATGAAGAGATGGTGATACAAGTGCAATATGGATAGTAGATAAAGGTATTTGTTTCTTGACTTCCACTCCAAGTCCTCTGGATCACGTTTGTTCCAAAAAGATCGCTCCCGAAGGTTTCATTCCGTTTGGACTCCGTTTGATATTCCTTTTCTTCAAAACACTGAAATAGGCAAAAAAACAGCAATACGGGCCAGGCCTCCGGTTAATAGGTTAGTCCCAAAAATGATATAAAAGTGTATAGTAAAACCCATAAACATCAAAAATAGATAATATAATAGCATGGAACAATCAAAATTTATAGATACGTTGGATACGTATCAGTCGCAGAGAAGCTTGTGCTTGAGCAAAGTACCCTCTCGGCACCCGGCCGTGAAATACTCTATGGCCTGCACCTCATGCACCCCTTCGCAGGAGTTGTGCAGCTTGCCCTAGCGTGTCAGATAGTCGCGAGTGGACTCAGTCGGGCCTTGGACGCACAAGGAGAGATGGTGAGGCTTGGGCAGCTGCTTGTAGGTGCTGGTGAAGTTACGGATGAAGACATCAGCGAAGTCTAGCCAGCTATTGACGTTGTGCGGCTTGAGGCTGTTCAGCCATGTCCAGGCTGTGCCCTGGAGCATGGGCGGAACATACTTCATGGCAACACGCTTGTTGTCGTTTGCTATGTTGATGGCAGTGGAGTAGTCGGCCAGCCAATCTTTCCGCTTCACGGAGCCGTCGTACTTGGGAGTATCTCGTGGCAATGAGAATCCTTTGGGGAAGGGCTCGTTTCTGATGCGGAGGCTGAAGCAAGGCGGGCCGACCGTTTCTTCTTCTTCTTCCGCCAGGGACCGGGCAAGTCGGTCGATCCGGTGGCGGGCGTCATTCTCTCCGATTCCCTCACGGTGACCCACCCGGTCTCTAAGAGTCAGGTGCCCAACAAGCGGCGGGGAAGCGCGCCTCTCCCTGCGCGGGGGAAGCGGGTAGTCGTTGTGCCGCTCTACTTCTCTTGGGCGGCCGTCGACGTCGCGCTCGATCGAGATGTGTGTGCACCGACTACGGCTAGCAGTCGACTCTGGATCGGCCCGACCGCCTGTCGGGGACCGGGAGTTCACGCCGTGCTCGGGTTCACGCCGTGCACGGCGGGCGGCTTCTTGCTGGATGGCGGCCGCGTCAAGGATCCACTGCAGACGCTCCTTCATGATGCGCCTCTCCTCGCCCTCTAACTTGTCCAACTCCTCTGCTGCCGCCTGGACAGTGCGTAGGTTCTCGGCGGGCGTGGGGTAGACAGGACAGTCGGCCCCGAAGATGCTGGCGATGGTGGTGCCGCTGTCGGATTTCGGGTTCCGGCAGACCCTCTAGATTCGGACACTGGGGTGCGAGCGGAGATTCGGCCCTCTACCTAACTGCACCTCACCACCTCGCTAGGAACTAAGCAATCAAAGGGACAACACAAGAAACACAGGGTTTATACTGGTTCAGGCCACCATTGTGGTGTAATACCCTACTCCAGTGCGTGTGTGGTGGATTGCCTCTTGGGCTGATGATGAACAGTACAAGGGAGAACAGCCTCGCGAGGATCTGTTCTTGGCTGGCGTGATGAACTGCTAGGGGAGTTCAGTCGCTCTCTCTTAGGATGCTTCTCTCGATGCCTCTACCCTGGGGGTGGCTAGTCCTATTTATAGGAAAAGGCCCTGGGCCTCTTCCCAAATATTGAGCGGGAAGGGCGCCAACAATTGGCCATTTTGAAGGGGAACATCTAGTACACTTATACTGACTAAAGTTGGTCCTCGCCTGCCAAAGGCTCTGGTGGTGATGTCGGCTTGGGCTCCACGATGACTTCCATCCTGTCGTTCTGCTGGTCTTGGTCTTGTTGCACCGAAATGGATGCCTTTGCTTGATGCTCTTGTCTGCACTTGCTCCCTTTGCACCAAAGAGGAAAGAAGGACACTGTGTGGGCTGGCGCCCGCACGGCGCCTTTGGTCGTCATGGCTTGCGTCATGGGCACCTCGCGAGGTACCCTGCCTTGATCTCTCCGCCTCCTCGTGAGCCAGCCTGACGAGGCCGTGCCTGAGGAAGCGTCCTGTTGTCCACCCCATGAGGCTTGGCCCCTCGCGAGGGTCTTGAGCTCGTGTTGATGAAGATGGGCCATGTTGGGCCGCCCCTTGAGCCACGCCGCAGGCCGCAGGCAGGCAAGTCTGGGGACCCCCGTTCCCAGAACGCCGACAGTAGCCCCCGGGCCCAAGGCGCGCCCGGACTTGGCTGAGCAGAAAGGCGAAGGGGCAAGTGCGAAGCCCCGCGGGCCCTAACAGCCTGCGGCCTCGGGCGCCGCATGGCGGTTGATTGGACATGGGCGGTCCCGCTCCCCCACGACGCCTCGGCAACTGTGCAACCGCCAGGTCCCTGCATACAAAGCGGGTCATGATTACCTGTGGTTGTGGAGGCAGACGGTTGGCCTCCTCCGGCTTATAAGTACGGAGCAGCGCCTGCCCTTCCGATCCATCCCCTCTTGCTTCTCCCTTTCCTTCATGGCTCTGCCGAAAAGGTACTCGGCCGCGGAGAAAGGTAAGGCCCGCTAGGTGGAACTTGACTCTCCTCCACCCAAGCGCGGTCAAGGTTCATCGAGCTTCGACGGCTCCTCTTTGAGCAGCGGCTCCTCCAGCGGTGGCCGTGATCAGCCTCCGCACCGCCGTGCCCGCCTGGAGGGAGGTAGCGGGCCTGCCCGCCGTCGCGCCTCGGTGAAGCGTGAGACGGAGTCCTCCTGAGCTCCGGAGGCGGTTCGAGTCTCCCTCGCGAGCTGATGCCGGGCGAGTCGCGCCTGTTTTGTTTTCCCTTTCCCTGCGCAAAAAGACGGTAGTGTAGGGCCCCGCGAGGGTATGCTGGGACTATTGCTGTTTAATTACTATACTGTTTCCGCTATTTTGGTATTAATGCCCTTATGCCGTACGCCAGTGCACAAGATTTACTCAGCTTGGGGGGAGGACTTGTCGCGACCCTTGCTTCACGAGGCCGAGGCTTTGTCGAACACTCCAGGTCCTGCGGGGGTTAGTCTGAAGAGGTAGTTCCCGGCTTTAGCCGTGGGGGCGATCGACCCAGGCCCTGTGTTCGTGTCGCGATGCCCGTGGGGCACGGACCGGAGGGGTGCTCCTGTAGTGGTCCCAGGTTGGGTAGCCTCGAACGATAAGGGCGGAAAACGCTCGCGAGGGTGCCCATGGTGCCCCTCGCGAGACTTGCGAGAGAGTAATCGGGGCAGGAGAGCAAAAAGAAGCTGAAGGGTCACAAAATAAAGACGGCAACAACTTTAGCAAAACCTCAAATGGGGATGAACAGCCAACTACAGAAAGCAAATGAAAAAAGCCGCGTCCGGCACCTAATCTAGTCTTCGACGTCTTCTCACCAGCGCGGAGCTAAGTGCTGCCACTGGGCGTGGGAGGGAGCCCCAGGGCCTGAGGCCGGCGCTCCTGAGACTCTGGGGCATGTACAACCCCACTCATTATTACGTGAGAGTGTCACGGGCGGCGAGCTTCACATGCGTTGGCCTTCTTCACAGGCTCCGGGCCTTTCTCGTGAGGATAGACTTCACAGGCGTTCGCCTTCTTCACAGGCTCTGGGCCTTTTCCAAAACGCAACAGCTTCACAGGCATTCGCCTTCTTCACAGGCTCTGGGCCTTTTCCAAAATGCAACAGCTTCACATGCATTCGCCTTCTTCACAGGCTCTGGGCCTTTTCCAAAACGCAACAGCTTCACAGGCTCTAGGCCTTTTCCAAAATGCAACAGCTTCACAGGCATTCGCCTTCTTCACAGGCTCTGGGCCTTTTCCAAAACGCAATAGCTTCACAGGCATTCGCCTTCTTCACAGGCTCTGGGCCTTTTCCGAGGGTAAAATCTCCGGAGGTACTGGATGTTCCACGCATTCTGGATGGGCACCCCCTCCTGAGTCTCCAAGCGCATGGAGCCAGGCCTGGAAACATGAACAACCTTGAACGGGCCCTCCCACATGGGAGAGAGCTTATGCAGTCCCTCCCTGGAGATGACCCGCCTGAGCACGAGGTCTCCTACCTCGAGTGTCCTGGGGCGGATGTTGCGGCAGTGGTATCGCTGCAGCGCCTGTTGGTATCTTGCTGCCCGGAGCGCAGCCTCCCGGCGACGCTCCTCCCCTAGCACGAGGTCCGTCCCCCGCATGGCGTCCTGCTGCACCTCATCGAATTCTAGGACCTGTGCGGAACGACGTCTGACCTCATGAGGGAGGACCGCTTCAGCTCCATAGACCAGGAAGAATGGGGTCTCGCTAGTTGGCTTGGTTGCGGTCGTGCGGATGGACAATAACACAGACTGAAGCTCGTCGTACCAGCCTCGGCCACAAGCCTCCAACTTATTCTTGAACGTCCTGGTTTTGAGGCCCCTCGGGACCTCCGCGTTGGCCCGCTCGGCCTGACCGTTGCTTCGGGGGTGCGCCCCTGAAGCGTAACATATCTGCGTTCCAAGGTTAGCACAGTATGTTTTGAAGAGATTACTGGTGAACTGCAAACCGTTGTTGGTGATGATGCGGTTGGGTACCCCGAACCGGCTCACGATGCCCTTGATGAACTCGACCGCAGTCCCTGCAGGGATGGTGTGGACAGCTTCCACTTCCGCCCACTTAGTGAACTTGTCCACAACGACGTAGAGGTAGCGATAGCCCCCTGGCGCCCGAGGAAATGGGCCTAGGATGTCTAGTCCCCAGACTGCGAATGGCCACGAGAGAGGTATAGTTTGCAGACCTCCAGCCGGCTGATGGATCTGCTTGGCGTGGAACTGGCAGGCCTCGCAAGCCTTCACCAGTTCGACAACATCATTGAGCGCAGTGGGCCAATAGAATCCAATGCGGAACGCCTTGCCGACGAGGGTCCGTGATAACGAATGATGCCCACAGTCTCCACCATGTATATCCGTTAGCAGTTCCTTCCCTTGGTCCCTGGAGATGCAGCACAGGGACACATCATTCGGTCGCCTGCGGTAGAGCTCTCCGTCCCTGATGCAGTATGTTGTGGCCTGCCACGCCACGCGCTCCACTTCCTCCTCCTTCTCTGGCAAGATCCCTTGTGTCAGACAGCTCCAGAGCTCCGTGATACAGCATCCCTCCTGAGGCTCCATTGTCAAGAGCAGACGTGCCCTTGAGGCCGGCCCACAGACAGGGGCTCCCGAGGCTAGCGGCTGGGGGAGCTCCTCCCGAGGCTGCACCGCGCTCGACAGTGATGGTGTGGCTGAGGGCTTGAAGAGCCGCTCTTCAAAGATGCCAGGCTCTTAAGGTAGTTGCCTGGATGCTCGTTTGGCGATGTCGTCGGCCTCCTGATTGGTGCCACGGGGCACGTGTTGTAACTCCAGCCCCTAGAACTGCTTCTCCATCCTGCGGACCTCCGCAAGGTAGGCTTCCATGTGCTCATCCCTTGGCTCGTATACTTTGTTGGAGAAGTTGACGAGGAGTTGTGAATCACCTTTGATGGTAAGGCGTTTTACTCCGAGGGCGGCCGCGGCCTTCAGGCCCGCTACCAAGCCTTCATATTCTGCTATGTTGTTGGAGACCTTTTCTCCGTGTTGGAAACAGAGCTGCATGGCGTAGTAGAGCTTGTCTTGGGTAGGAGATATAAGCACCACACCAGCCCCCGCACCGCGCCTGGAGAACGCCCCGTCGAAGTACATGACCCAACCGTCCGGCGCCTCGCTTCCCGGGGAGAGGGATCGATCCTCATCAGCCTTTAGGCCCGGCGCCTCTGTCCACTCTGCCACGAAATCTGCCAAGGCGGCCCCCTTGATGACTCTGGTTGTGCTGAATTCGAGCTGAAATGCATGCAGTTCAATGTTCCACTCAGCGACTCTTCCAGCTGAATTGGGGCTCCTGAGCACCCTCCCAAAGGGTATGCTGAGACAACCTTGATGGGGTGGCCCTGAAAATAGTGTCGCAGCTTGCGCGAGGCCACCAATAGTGCGAGGAGAAGTTTCTGAGGCATGGGATACCGCACCCTTGCGTCCCACAACACTGTGCGGACGAAGTACATAGGATGTTCAACTTGGTTGGAAGTGCTGGTGTCGATGGCGCCCTCCGGAGACCGCGGCGCCTCCTGAGGCTGGGGACCTCCCAGCGGCTGGTCGCTAGGGGGAGGGGTTCTCGCTGTCTCGAGCGTGTCCCCTAGCGGCGGCTGATCCTTCTCGGCTATGGCGGTGGTCTCTTCCGGTCTTCCTTGTTCATGCTCCGCTCCGACCCGGGTGGGTGCCGTTTCCCTGTTCCAACGCTCCTCCCTAACCGCCACCAGGGCTGCGCTGGCGGAGTAGGGAGTGGCTGCAAGGTAAAGCACCAGGGGATCCTGAGGGCACGAGGCCACCATTACCAGAGGGCTGGTTAGGTATCTCTTGAGATCTTGGAATGCCTTGTCTGCCTCTTCAGTCCATTCAAAGGGTCCCTTTTTCTTCATCAGTTGGAAGAAAGGCAGCGCTTGCTCTCCCAGCTTGGAGATGAAGCGTCCTGCTGCTGTCACGCGCCCAGTGAGCTTCTGCATTTCTTTGAGGGTCTTTGGCGGGCTCATGTCCTTGACCGCCTTGACCTTCTCCAGGTTAGCCTCGATGCCCCAGTGGGACACGAGGAAGCCCAAGAGCTTTCCTGAGGGGACCCCAAACACGCACTTCTCTGGGTTGAGTCGTAGGCTCAGGGCATCGAGGCTCGCGAAGGTTTCCTCCATGTCTTGTATCAGGGTCTTGGCCTCGCGAGACTTTACCACAATATCATCGACGTAAGACAACGTTTTTCCCGAGCTGTGGGCCCAAGGCGATGTGCATCAACCGCTGGAAGGTTGCCCCTGCATTGTGCAACCCAAATGACATGCACGTGTAGCAGTACACCCCACATGGGGTTAGAAAGGCAGTTTTTTCCACATCTTCCACCACCATTTTGATCTGGTGATACCCAGAGAAGGCATCCAAGAAGCACAACAGGTCGCACTCGGCGGTGGAGTCGACGATCTAATCGATGCGGGGGAGCGGGAACAGATCTTGTGGGCAAGCTTTGTTGAGATTGGTGAAGTCGACACACATACGTTCCTTCCCTCCTTTCTTCGGTACAACAACTGGGTTGGCCAACCAATCCGGGTACCGGACCTCGCGAATGACCCCTGCAGCTTCCAACTTGCGGGTCTCTTGGATGATGAAAGCCTGCTTTTCCGTGGACTGCCGTCTTGCCTTCTGCTTCACGGGTCGGACATTGGGGCACGCATTGAGGTGGTGCATGATTACGCCCCTTGGGATCCCTGCCAACTGATCGGGCTCCCATGCGAATACCTTCTTGTTTGCGCGCAGGAACCTGACCAGGGCCTCCTCCTGCTCGGGCTCGAGATTGGCGCCTATGGTGAAGGTGGCGTCAGTGGATCCATCCTCGTCAACCAGCATCTGCTTGGTTTCTGCCTTGTCTTGGGTGAACAACTACTTCTTCTTGGCCGGCGCAGCTCCCTTGGGCTCAGGGGCGTCCGAGTCGGCGGGCTGCGCCGACGTTGTCGCCTTGAAGGCGAGCTTGAGCACTTGCAACGCATCCCCGGTGTCTCCACACACACGGTGAGGACGCCGTTGCTCCCGGGCATTTTCATGAGGTTGTACGTCGGGTGAGTCGCAGCCATGAACCAGGCTAGCGCTGGGTAGCCGAGGATGGCGTTGTACGGGAGGCCGATGGGGGCGATGTCGAAGTCGATCAGGTCCGTGCAGAAGTTGTCGTAGGTGCCGAAGGTTACCGGGAGACGGATCTGCCCCAGGGAGCTAGAGGACCCGCCCCCGACGCCCAAGAAGGGCCGGCTGGGCCAGAGCCGCTCCGGTGGCATGTGGAGGAGGCTGAAGGCTTCAACCGAGAGCACACTGAGGCCCGAGCCGCCGTCGATGAGAGTCCTGGTGACAACCACCTGGCAGATGGTGGGGGTGCACAGCATCGGGAGCACGCCTGAGCAGGCTGAATTGGAGGGGTGGTCCTTTGAGCTGAATGCCAGATCGGCCTTGGGCGTTGAGGGAGTCCTGGATTAGGGGGTGTCCGGATGGCCGGACTATGACCTTTGGCCGGACTCCCGGACTATGAAGATACAAGATTGAAGACCCCGTGCCGTGTCCGGATGGGACTTTCCTTGGCGTGGAAGGCAAGCTCGGCGATACGTTATGAAGATCTCCTCCCATTGTAACCGACTATGTGTAACCCTAGCCCTCTCCGGTGTCTATATAAACCGGAGAGTTTTAGTCCGTAGGACGAACAACAATCATACCATAGGCTAGCTTCTAGGGTTTAGCCTCTCTGATCTCATGGTAGATGCACTCTTGTACTACCCATATCATCAATATTAATCAAGCAGGAGTAGGGTTTTACCTCCATCGAGAGGGCCCGAACCTGGGTAAAAACATCGTGTCCCTTGTCTCCTGTTACCATCCGCCTAGACGCACATTTCGGGACCCCCTACCCGAGATCCGCCGGTTTTGACACCGACATTGGTGCTTTCATTGAGAGTTCCTCTGTGTTGTCACCCTTAGGCCCGATGGCTTCTTCGATCATCAACCACGACGCGGTCCAGGGTGAGACTTTTCTCCCCGGATAGATCTTCGTATTCGGCGGCTTCGCACTATGGGCCAACTTGCTTGGCCATCTGGAGCAGATCGAAAGCTACGCCCCTGGCCATCAGGTCAGGTTTGGAAGCTTAAACTACACGGCCGACATCCGCGGGGACTTGATCTTTGACGGATTCGAGCCACGACCGAGCCTGCCGCACTGTCTCGATGGGCATGATCTAGATCTGCCGCCGGACAGCGCCCGGAGCGCCGCTTAGGTGTCCGCTCCGACAATTAGCCTAGAGCCGACTGCGCTAACCAGGGATGGACGGTTAGACGCCGCCCCAGGAGCTGCAATCTCTACGGCGATAGAGCCGAATACCAGCCTAGTCCTTTGCAAGGCCCGTGACTCCAAGGTGCCGGACTCCGTTCCAGACTCCGAATCTTCCGCACCCCTTCCGATCGAACCCAATTGGGCTCCGATCATGGAGTTCACCGCCGCGGACGTCTTTCAGCACTCGCCCTTTGGCGATATCCTGAATTCACTAAAGCCTCTCTCTTTGTCAGGAGAGCCCAGGCCGGATTACGGTCAGCATGGTTGGGATACGCACGACGAAGAAATTCGAGGCCCACCCACCACCCACTTCGTAGCCACTGTTGACGATTTAACCGACATGCTCGATTTTGACTCCGAAGACATCGACGGTATGGACGCCGATGAAGGAGACGACCAAGAACCAGCACCTATAGGGAACTGGAAAGCCACCTCGTCATACGACATATACATGGTGGACACCCCCAAAGCAGGGGATGGCGATGAAAAAACGGAGGATGACCCCTCCAAGAAGCAACCCAAGCGCCAACGTCAGCGGCGCCACTCTAAGTCCCGCCAAAGCAAAAACGGCGATTCCGGCACCGGAGATAACAACACGCCAGACAGTGCCGAAGATAACCCCCTCCAGCAGGATTCAGTGCAGGAGGAAGAAGGAGCCAGCCCTCATAAGAGAGCGGCTGACAGAGAGGTTGAGGACGACAACTATATGCCTCCCTCCAAAGACGAGGCAAGCCTCGACGACGATGAATTCATCGTGCCAGAGGATCCCGTCGAACAAGAGCATTTCAAACGCAGGCTTATGGCCACGGCAAGCAGCCTCAAGAAAAAACAGCAGCAGCTTAGAGCTGACCAAGATTTGCTAGCCGACAGATGGACCGAAGTCCTGGCGGCCGAAGAGTATAAACTCGAGCGCCCCTCCAAGAGCTACCCAAAGCGCAGGCTGCTACCCCAACTTGAGGAGGAAGCAACTAAACCTACATCACCAGCGTACGGTGCGCCCGATCGGCCACCCCGTGGCCGCGACAGAGAGGCCTTCAGGCCCTCGACCCAAGCCGCACCCCGGCACCGCTCAAAACATACCAGAGTACGGGGAGATGCAACAGACCTACAAGACATATTGGAGAACAAGGCAAGGCAAGCAAGATTGATCTACGGATCGCATGGGCGCCCTGCTTCACGTGACGCCAGCCGTCATGCCGGACATGATAAGTACGGCCAGGCCGAATACAACAGACCAAGCTCATCTGAGCTGCGTCGTGATATAGCTCAATACAGGGGCGCCGCACACCCACTATGCTTCATAGATGAAGTAATGGATCATCAAATCCCCGAGGGTTTTAAACCCGTGAACATCGAATCATACAATGGCACAACAGATCCTGCGGTATGGATCGAGGATTATCTCCTTCATATCCACATGGCCCGTGGTGATGATCTACATGACATCAAATACCTCCCGCTCAAGCTTAAAGGACCAGCTCGACATTGGCTTAACAGCCTGCCAACAGAGTCAATTAGTTGCTGGGAGGACCTGGAATCCGCATTCCTTGACAACTTCCAGGGCACTTATGTGCGACCACCAGACGCCGATGACCTAAGCCACATAATCCAGCAGCCAGAGGAATCGGCCAGGCAATTCTGGACACGGTTCCTAACTAAGAAAAATCAAATAGTCGACTGTCTGGACGCCGAGGCCCTTGCTGCCTTCAGGCACAACATCCGAGACGAATGGCTTGCCCGACACCTAGGACAGGAAAAGCCGAAATCTATGGCAGCCCTCACGACACTCATGACCCGCTTTTGCGCGGGCGAAGACAGCTTGCTAGCTCGTAGCAATAACATAACCAAGAGCCCTGGTAATTCGGATACCAAGGACAACAATGGCATGTCACGTCGCAACAAGCACAAGCGCTGCATTAACGGCGACAATACTGAGGATACGGCAGTCAACGCCGGATTCAGAGGCTCTAAACCCGGTCAGCGGAAGAAGCCATTCAAAAGAAACCCCGCGGGCCCATCCAACTTAGACCGGATACTCGACCGCTCGTGCCAGATACACGGCACCCCCGAACAACCAGCCAACCACACCAACAGGAATTGTTGGGTGTTCAAGCAGGCAGGCAAGTTATGTGCCGAAACCAGAGACAAGGGGCTGCGTAGCGATGACGAGGAGGATCCCCGACCACCGAACAACAGAGGACAGAAGGGATTCCCCCTGCAAGTGCGGACAGTGAACATGATATACGCAACCCACATCCCCAAAAGGGAGCGGAAGCGTTCCCTCAAGGACGTCTATGCGTTGGAGCCAGTCGCCCCAAAGTTCAACCCATGGTCCTCCTGCCCGATCACTTTTGATCGAAGGGACCACCCCGCTAGCATCCGTCACGGCGGATTCGCCGCATTCGTCCTAGACCCAATTATCGACGGATTTCACCTCACCAGAGTCCTAATGGATGGCGGCAGCAGCCTGAACCTGCTTTACCAGGATACAGTGCGAAAATGGGTATCGATCCCTCAAGGATTAAACCCACAAAGACAACCTTTAAAGGCGTCATACCAGGTGTAGAAGCCAGCTGTATAAGCTCGGTTACACTCGAAGTGGTCTTCGGATCCCCGGACAATTTCCGAAGCGAAGAGTTAATCTTCGACATAGTCCCATTCTGCAGTGGTTATCACGCCTTGCTCGGACGAACCACATTTGCGAAATTCAAAGCGGTGCCGCACTACGCATATCTCAAGCTCAAGATGCCAGGACCTCGTGGAGTCATCACGGTAAATGGAAACACTGAACGCTCTCTCCGAACTGAGGAGCACACGGCGGCCCTGGCAGCGGAAGTACAGAGTAGCCTCTCAAGGCAATCCTCCAACCCAGGTGTCAAACGTCCGGACAACGTCAAGCGAGCCCGAAGTAACCTACAACAAATCCGGCTGGCATGTTCCGAGCAAGCATAGCAGTGCGGCCCCAACCCCAACCCTCGCCAGATGGTGATATCGATACCACGCGTACATGATTACGCCTTAGAGATACCATGGGCATAAGGGGAGGGGCACAACTATGGCACGCCCAGAATGCGGCTCAACCGCACTAAGGGGCTCCCTATTCCGCCGTTTCCTTTTTATACACTTTCAGGACCCAACTATTCGGAAGGCCTGTCCGGCAACACACTCACCGAACATACGATGCAACAGCCAGGGAGAAAACAAGCCGCGTCAAATGTCGAGGTGGTCTCTATAACGAGCTTAATACCTGTTTTACTTAAAATCCCGCAGCTTGCCCCTGGAGGGGGACATGTCTAATAATCCCATCTCTTCCTTATCGCACTACTTGTATCGTTCTGCTCTCGTAGCAGCCCTTTTTTAATAAACAATACATAGCTCTTATCTATTATTGTACTCATCTATTTTTTATATATACAAATATGTTCAGTCATGACATTCTGCAACTGTACACTTTGGTACGGCCAATACACCAGGGGCTTAAGCACCCCATAACATGGTGTGAGAAGACCGAACACTCTCATGAGTGCGGCACCCCGAACTTATAGCACTATATGCATTGGCTCCGAATCATGTCTTTGGTCAATAGTTGGGTTTGCCTGGCTCCCATGTTTTGGTACCTTATGTTCCGCAATGTTGGCTAAGGTAGCGCTCGGAGAACTACTGCGATTGTGCCCCAGTTGAGCTGGGTTAACACCTCAGTAGAGAAAGCTAAAACTGACCGTCATGATAGTGCGAGAGACCGGTCGCTGTTCGCGAGGTTTTTCGAGTCCTTAAAGACTTATGCTGCTTAGAGCGAGGAACCGGACTTATCCGGCCTAGGCGTGGATAGTGCCCCGAACTTGGTCTTCCGAATACTAGGGGCTTCGCCGAAATTTAAAATTATAGAATTCTATGGCTAAGTGAGAGTGATAAAGCATTATAAGTCCGACGGCCTGGTTCGTTGTGCTGAGCGCCTCCCTAGATGGACCCAAGAATGGGAACAAGAGCGCTCAGGTTTATCCCGAACACCGCAGCACTCGTGGCATGGGGGTCGAAGCCGACGACTTGCATCTCTCAGATTTGATAAACGGCCGCACAGAAGGTAATATTTTAAATTAACAAGTGTTGCTTAACGCACATGAACAAAGTTTTCAGCGTACAGGATAACAAATGCGAGTCTACTCAAAAATTACATCTTTGGAGCATTCGTCCGCTATACGGCGAGCACCCTTCAGGACGCCCTTATAATACATCTCGGGCATGCGATACTCCTTGCCCGGCGGTGGCACGTCCGTCAAAAGCTTCTCAGCGTCTAGCTTGCCCCAGTGCACCTTAGCACGGGCAAGGGCCCGACGGGTACCTTCGATACAGACGGAGCGCTTGACGACCTCAATCAACAGACACGCGTCCACCAGCCGCCACACCAGACCGAAGTAGCTCCCAGGCATGGCTTCTCCAGGCCACAGCCGAGCTATGAGGCCCTTCATGGCCTGTTCGGCCACCTTGTGGAGCTCGACCAGCTGCTTCAGCTGGTCGCTCAGGGGCACCGGATGTTTGGCCTCAGCATACTGAGACCAGAACACTTTTTCCGTCGAGCTCCCCTCTTCGGCTCGGTAGTATGTGGCGGCATCAGACACACTACAGGGCAGATCGGCGAACGCTCCTAGAGAGCTCCGAATTCGGGCAAGTAGCAGATAATTAACTTTTATATTCTTGCTTTGCATAAAGAATGCCTTACCAGCTGCTATCTTCTTCATCGCCTCAATCTCCTGGAGGGCCTTCTGGGCTTCGGCCTTGGTGTTTTTGGCACTCTCAAGAGCCAAGGCGAGCTCGGACTCTCGAGTCTTCGAGTCACGCTCCAAACTCTCGTGTTTTTCCACGAGAGCCTGGAGCTCTTACCGCACCTCCGCCACCCGCGCCTCCTGCTTCTCTCGCTCGGTGCGCTCCAGGGCCGCACTGTTTTTGGCCTTGGAGACCGCCTCCTTCAGGGTCGCCACCTCGGCTGTGGCCCCTCCAACATTTAAGTTCGTCCTGTCATTATTTGCAACCAAGTATTTCTATATACATTTACATGCGGTATTAAATACCCTCCTTGTCCTCGAGCTGCTTCTTGGCACGGCCGAGCTCGTTCTCGGACCGCTCGAGGTTCTCCCTCAAGGCATTGACCTCCGCAGTCAGTGCGGCAGAGGTCAGCAGCGCAGCCTGCATTCCCATATTGACATATTTTCATTAGACTCCTGTGTATATCTTTTTAGATCCTCAGCTCGGCTTTTCTTTCCGAAAGCCGAACTGAGCATCAGGGCTACTGTCTATGCGGTAACATTTTTTATATGTTTTTAACACATAACTCAAAGCCTGTTAACAGGCTTGTACAGGCTTCTGTCAGCCCGCTCTTGGCGGACTGAACCTTCTGAATCACCGCACTCATAACAGTGCGGTGTTCCTCGTTGATGGAGGCGCCCTTAAGCACCTCCAGCAAATTGTCCGGCGCCTCCGGATGGACAGAGGCCGGCGACGTCGAAGGCTTGCCCTCTTATGAAGGCGCCGCCTGTCGGACTCTGGAACCGTTGGTGGTTCCGGAGCAGTGTCCGACCCGAGGCCGGACTTAGACCCCTCAGGGGCTTTACCCCCTTTTGGCCTGGAGTCCGGGAGGTCGCCTTGAGGCGCCTCCAGGACCACCTCCTCCTGGTTTAGTCCCTTTTGGGACTCCACCTCGGCGTCGTCCGTAGGGAGAGGGGAGGAGGCCGTCGGAAGTGAAGCAATGTTCACATCCGACGAATCCAAGGAGCCGCTCGTCGAATCGTCGAGTTGAGCTTTGGGCGGACTGTATGACCAAATTCGGCGTCAGAAAATGCCAAATAACGGAGAAGCGCCATAAGTTATTCGAATATCCGGATGCTTACGATTTTGCCAGGGGCTTGATCCTGGATGGCCATTCCTCCCCGCCGTCTTCGGCATCGGAGGCGTAGTCCGACAGAAGGTTCTTCCCCTTCTTGGACCCTCTGGCCTCCCCAGTTGGGGCGGCCTTTCTTTTCTTTCCTCCCCCCGTTGGAGGGGGAGAGGCGTCTTCTTCTTCTTCCTCCTCCTCGTCTTCGGAGGCGGAGGGTGCGTCGGGGTTGTCGGGCGATGAATCCGACACCACCAGGCGCCGGGAGCTCTTTCGAGTCCTCGTGGCCTTCTTCTTGGCCTTCTTCTCTGGCACCATGTGAGGTGCCGGAACCAGCAGCTTCGTTAAGCGAGCATCCGCTGGGTCTTCGGGCAAGGGAGCCGGACAGTCGATCTATCCGGCCTTCTTCTGCCAATCCTGCTGAAGAGATGGGAGTTTAGATCCCGCATAGAATCAAATCTATGAAAAAAAATACCCCGTAAAGGGAAAATTAAGCTCACCGCGCTGGCTTGGTGCTTGGCGCAGAATCCGTGATCCTCGGTGACGGGAGGGGAGACCTCGGAACTCTTGAATAGCACCTTCCAGGGATACTCGTGTTTTGTGTCGAAGAGCCGAGACAGAGTCTGGTGCTGGGCCGGGTCGAACTCCCATAGGCTGAAAACCCGTCGTTGACACGGGAGAATCCGACGGAAGAGCATGACCTGGACTACGGTGACAAGTTTAACCTTCCTGCCGATCAGGTCTTTGATGCAGGTTTGAAGTCCGGTCACTTACGCTGAATTACCCCACGACAAGCCCGTCTCTTTCCAAGATGTGAGCCGTGCGGGGATGCCAGATCGGAATTCGGGGGGCGCTGCCCATTCTGGGTCACGCGGCTCGGTGATATAGAACCACCCCGATTGCCACCCTTTGATAGTCTCTACGAAGGCGCCCTCGAGCCATGTAACGTTGGCTATCTTGCCCACCATGGCACCTCCGCACTCCGCTAGGCGGCCGCCCACGACCTTCGGCTTGACACTGAAGATCTTCAGCCATAGGCCAAAATGAGGCTGGATGCGGAGGAAGGCCTCGCAGATGACGATGAACGCCGAGATGTTGAGGATGAAGTTCGGAGCCAGATCATGGAAGTCCAGGCCGTAATAGAACATGAGCCCCCGGACGAACGGATGAAGAGGAAAACCCAGTCCGCGGAGGAAATGGGGAAGAAAAACAACCCTCTCATGGGGCCTGGGGGTGGGGATGAGTTGCCCCACATCTGGAAGCTGGTGCGCGATGTCGTCAGACAGGTATCCGGCCTTCCTCAGCTTTTTGATTTGCCCCTCCGTGATGGAGGAGGCCATCCATCTACCTCCCGCTCCGGACATGATCGGAGAAGGTTGAGGTGGGAAGTGCGGGCTTGGGCGTTGGAGCTCGAGCGCGCAGGGACGAATAAGCAAAGGAGGAAGAAGGCGTGAATGGAAAGGGCGGATTCTTATCCCCTTATATGGGCGGCCAAAACTACGAGCCCCCACCAGCCTAATAAAACTCACTTATCTCCCAAGCGCCACGGTTAATGGCGCGGTTGGGTTACCCATGCCCGTATTGATGAGAATCCCGGAATAAGGGGACACGATCTCTGCTTTGACAAGACGTGCCAAGGAAACCGCCTCGCTAAATGCGCTGAGGTGGAACAGTAAAATGAATAAAAGCCTGGCCGTGGCGTGATGTCACGCTGCGGAATACGTCAGCAGATTAGATTGGTGCAAATGTTATTCTCTCTATGGTGGCATGTGGAACTTATTTTGTAGAGCCGGACACTATCCTGGTGTGCAATGTCTTCTATGAAGTATTCAGAGGAGGAACCAGCCTTGCAATGCCGAAGACAACTTGCGCGCCGGACTTGTCGTAATTGAAGCCTGGTTCAAGGGCTACTGAGGGAGTCCTGGATTAGGGGGTGTCCGGATGGCCGGACTATGACCTTTTGTCGGACTCCCGGACTATGAAGATACAAGATTGAAGACTCGGTCCCGTGTCCGGATGGGACTTTCCTTGGCGTGGAAGGCAAGCTCGGCGATACGATATGAAGATCTCCTCCCATTGTAACCGACTCTGTGTAACCCTAGCCCTCTCCGATGTCTATATAAACGGAAGAGTTTTAGTCCGTAGGACGAACAACAATCATACCATAGGCTAGCTTCTAGGGTTTAGCCTCTCTGATCTCGTGGTAGATCCACTCTTGTACTACCCATATCATCAATATTAATCAAGCAGGAGTAGGGTTTTACCTCCATCGAGAGGGCCCGAACCTGGGTAAAAACATCGTGTGCCTTGTCTCCTGTTACCATCTTCCTACACGCACAGTTCGGGACCCCCTACCCAAGATCCGCCGGTTTTGATACCGACAGGCGCCGACCGACCTGAGAGAGCCCCCTGCCGCGTGGAAGCAGCGCCGACCTGGCGGACGAATGGCTTGACGTGGCGGCCTGAGGGCGGCGCCTGCGAGCCGCCCAAGAGGGCCGCGACAACCGGAGCGGACGGCGCGCCGCTCATCGCAGGGCGAGTCGCGGTGTCAGCGGAGAGCGGGTCGGTGGAAGGAGAAGCTCCGACGCACCCCTACCTGGCGCGCCAAATGTCGGATTTCGGGTTCCGGCAGACCCTCTAGATTCGAACACTGGGGTGCGCACGGAGATTCGGCCCTCTACCTACCTGCACCTCACCGCCTCACTAGGAACTAAGCAATCAAAGGGACAACACAAGAAACACAGGGTTTATACTGGTTCAGGCCACCATTGTGGTGTAATACCCTACTCCAGTGCGTGTGTGGTGGATTGCCTCTTGGGCTGATGATGAACAGTACAAGGGAGAACAGCCTCGCGAGGGTCTGTTCTTGGCTGGCGCGATGAACTGCTAGGGGAGTTCAGTCGCTCTCTCTTTGGATGCTTCTCTCGATGCCTCTACCCTAGTGGTGGCTAGTCCTATTTATAGGCAAAGGCCCTGGGCCTCTTCCCAAATATTGAGCGGGAAGGGCGCCACCAATTGGCCATTTTGAAGGGGAACATCTAGTACACTTATCCTGACTAAAGTTGGTCCTCGCCTACCAAAGGCTCTGGTGGTGACGCCGGCTTGGGCTCCACGATGACTTCCATCCTGCCGTTCTGCTGGTCTTGGTCTTGTTGCACCGAAATGGATGCCTTTGCTTGATGCTCTCGTCTGCGCTTGCTCCCTTTGCACCAAAGAGGAAAGAAGGACAGTGTGCGGGCTGGCGCCCGCCCGACGCCTTTGGTCGTCATGGCTTGCGTCATGGGCACCTCGTGAGGTACCCTGCCTTGATCTCTCCGCCTCCTCGCGAGCCAGCCTGACGAGGCCGTGCCTGAGGAAGCCTCCCATCATCCACCCCGCGAGGCTTGGCCCCTCGCGAGGGTCTTGAGCTCGTGTTGATGAAGATGGGCCATGCTGGGCCGCCCCTTGAGCCACGCCACAGACCGCAGGCAGGCAAGTCTGGGGACCCCCGTTCCCAGAACGCCGACAGTCGCGATGCCGAACTGCGCCCAACCGGCTAGGCTCTCCAGCAGCGGGAGTGCCGCCTGCAGCATGGTCGAGCTCGCGCTGCTAGGCCTCAGCGAGGTGCTTCACAGCAGCCAGCTGATTGGCATTGTCGAGGAGCGAAACACGGTGTGCCTCTAGGGTTGCACTGTCTGCGCCGCTGTTAACCGGAGTGGCAAGGGCTCGCAGGGTCAAACGGATCGGATCCTGGTCCGCCCTAGCCGAGTCTTCGTCCTAGCTGATGACCAACACCTCCATGACGGTGCTGGCGCTGGTGATGCTGCCCGCGTGAGGAAGCGGGTCATTGATGATCTCTACGTGATTGGGGTAGATGTCTGCCGTGTCAGAGTCGATGATCATCTCGACGGGCGGGTCGGTGGAACCAATTGACTCCAAGTCGGAGGAGGGCTCGTCAACGATGTGGAGCTTGTCAAGGAGGTCAACAAGGCAGCTCTCGGAGCTAGCCAAACCCACATCAGGGGCAGGCTCGTCGGTGAGGTGGACGCCGCCGAGGAGATCGGCGAGGGAGCTTGCGGTGCAGGTGGCCTCCACGCCACGCAGATCATCGGTGCAGACGCCAGTGGGAGAAGCGGGCTGGCTGTGCTCACGGGAGAGGAAACGGGTTCCCGTCCAGAATGTGTCTCTGGACAATGGTGCGCCTTGCCCCACGGTGGGCGTCAAATGTCGTGGTATTTCCTTGACATATGCCAACGGGTGGCTAATCATGTATGGGGTCAATAGAACGTTGCCAGGATCTAGAAGCGGGAGTCGGCAAGACCGCAAGTGACGCCGGGTCTTACCCAGGTTCGGGGCTCTCCGTGGAGATAACACCCCTAATCCTGCTCTAGGGGTCTCCGCATCACTTTGATCAATAGCTAGTACAAGGGTGCTCCTTGAGTTGTTCGGGCTAGAGGAGGAAGAAGGCTGCTTGCTCTACTCCTCTCTAGCTATGGGTGTGTGTATGATATAAGAAGGTTGAACCTTTTGCATGGGTGGCCCTGGGGGGTTTATATAGGCCTACCCCCAGGGGTACAATGGTAATCCAGCTAGTCATGGGACCCGGCCGTCAGTGTCTCTGGGCTCCGGCTTCTCCGCCGGCTACTGGGGCCCGCCAGCTGCCGCGAGCTTCGCCGATAGGTAGGGCCCGCCGCCTGCGAGCCAGGGGGAACAGGCTGCACTGTAGCCTTGCCCCTGATGGCGATGTCTTGGTCGGGGGGCGCGTGGCTACAGTGCCGCCGCCTGGCGGGCGATCACTGTAGCCACACCCCGTCACCTCTGGTTAATTGTGCACATACTCCAAGGGAAGGGGCGGCCGCCTGCTAGGAGCAGCCCTCCCCTCAAGGCCACCTGCTCAGGCCTTGTCGTCTTCTAGGGTACGCGGACAGGTAGGGCCCTACCTGATGTAGGCACCGTCACAAGCGGCGTGGCTACAGTGCCATGCCAGGCGGAGGGTGTCCGCCTGGTACGTCCGCACTGTAGCCACGTTCCTTCCAGGATTCGGGGGTGGTAGGTGGCACTGTTGCCACGTACGGTCTTGTCGTACCAGGTGGGTGCAGTCTTTGAGGCGGCGATGGGCCGCTTGCTAGGATTCGGCCCATGATCTCACCGTCTTCTGAGGCACGCCGCCTTCTAGGAGGCGGCCGGTTGGCTCCAGCTGGCACGGAAGCAGACCTGGCGGCCAGTCGGACTGAGGGGCTAGGCTAGCCCCGATGTCTTGAAATATGCTAAGGTGTGGACGAGGCTACCCGGGGTCTATCCCCCGTCAGTTTCACTTGTGAATTTGTGAATCTCTTTCAGCATTATTGACTCTTGCTAACATTTTGCATCAAATTTTTGTGCCACTATCCTCACCAAGCTACTCCATAAGCTTTACTTTGATATGTGTGAGTGAACAAGTGCGGTACCAATTCCACTATTTTTTTCATTTCACATTTAGTGAAAGTGGATACATCCTCAACTTTCGGAAAAGGTAACTTGGTATTGTTTATCTCATTTCCTACTCACCTTTGCTCGAGTCTTGTGATAGATAGGCAAGGCATTTCACCTTTGGTCTACAACAACAACGACGAGTTCGATGCCACGAAAAACAACTTTGACGCCAAGATGCAAGCTCAAATGGAGGAGATCAAAGCCCTCATCAAGTCCTACAAGCAGTCTTCCTCATCTTCAAGAAGACACTCAAGCGCACATGCTTCCGAGCTACCATCTCCAGCAAGATCACATCGGCATCGCCATGATCACCGACAAGAACATGAAGGTCAAGAGCTCAACACCAACAACCGCTCAATGACTTCACCATCATCCTTGGCATCTTCGCCAAGTGACTTCAAGGCATCTTCTCCTTCGGATATTCGGCATCTTCGCCAACAAGCACCTCAAGACTGCGCTCAAGAGAAGCTCCCCAAGCTCAAGTCCGCGACTTCCACGAGCTACTATGACCTTGACATCGACCACAAGATTCCTCTCTATGGTACTCTAGAACCCGAGGAGTATCTCGAGTGGGAGCGCTTGATGGACCACTACCTCAAGCTACATCAAGTTCGTCCCGACGATCAAGTCAAGTGCGCCACAAGGAACTTCCACGACTACGCCTCAACATGGTGGCTTCACACACCTTCGGGGAGCTATGACATGAGTTGGTCCAAGACGAAGAGAACTATGCAGCGAGAGTTCATGCCTCTAACCTACAGGGAACAACTTCGGCGCCAACTGGAGAACACCATCCAAGGATCCAAGTCCATTGATGCATACTTCAAGGAGATGAAGAATGCCTTGCGATGAGCCGGCATGGATGACCCCATCTCGATGAAGTTCCACTTCATGATGGGATTGCACAACGACATCTCCAAGACTATATTCCTCGAGAACTACAAGTCCATCGACGACAACTACATTTGTGTTCTCAAGGCGGAACAAGAATTCATGCAGACCAAGGCTTCTCCATCCCAAACACACTTCTCAAAGACCAAGCTTCAAGACAGCGAGAATGAGGCTAGTACCACCAAGATGTCCAAGCCCAATGAGCTCCAAGACGATGCTCCCAAGTTCGACTTCACCGCCATCCCTCTTTGTGGCATTGATGATGTCGAGTCTACCATGACTCTTTTTTAAGACGGTGCGGCAAAGAGTATGACTACGAAGACCTTCAAGGACCAAACTTTGGATGCAAACAACATGGTGACGAGCAAGGATGATGCTTCCATCTTAGGAGGCGAGAGTGATCATGTGCCATCTTCGGCCCTTATCCACGGCGACGGTGACAAGATGATCGAGCATGGGATTTTCCCTTCGGTCATGGAGAAGAGCGATGATGTGTCATCTTCGGCCTTCATCCACGACAACGGGGACAAGATGGTTGAGCATGGGATTTTCCCTTCGACCACGGCGACGTATGATGACTTGAGTGACTTTTGCCACCATATTGAAAGTGAGAGTGACTTCACCTCTAGCCCCATATTTGACGAGTTGCCCCACTTTCCATGTGAGGCGAGCCACAGCCCCCACCACTTGAGTGAGATGAGTGACTCCACCATATGTGACTTTGAGTGCACCTATTTTGAGGGAGTGAGTGAACCACCACATAGAGAGAGTCAGATAGTTGATAGGTCTCATGAGGCTATTTGCATTTCTAACAACTTTACCTATACCTCTGTTGTGTCTTCTCATTTGGTGCTAGGTCCCATATATGATGACGTGTAGATCCTCGACGACTTCGTCCTCCCTTTGGACATGACGATGGCCATGGTGGAATATGATGCACCCCCCACATGGTTCCATCAAGATGATGATATTGGCCACCATTTGGTCTTTCCCACCTCATCTACACCACTTGAGTGGAATGAAAATGGTAACATAGGTGACGGTGATGCTCTAGTCCCACTAGTGGACATTCTTGACATTGATTGCTTGCATGATGTTGATCCACCTAGTACCTTGCTTCATGCTAGTGTGATTTCCCCATGCGATTATTTGCCCATTTATGATGAGTATGATGATTCTCATGTGGGGTCTATTAGTTGTCATGCCATGTTACATAGGATTTCTTGTGACAATTCTTTAGGTCACATTATGTTTTATAATCCGCTTGACTTGTCATATGCTATCCATGAGATCAACCATATGTCATATTTGCAATCTCTTTGTAGTGACTATTTATATGCCATTCAAATTAACCCAATGTGCACATATGGCATAGATGACAAGCCCATGGTTATTGGCATTTGTTTTTCTTGTGATGATATTGATATGATCCATTTGCATCATTTGTCTCATATGCCATGCCATGACCACCTCGCTTCGGATATGCATTGTTTTGGATGTTGTCCATTTTCTCCATATGATGTTTCCAATATTGCTCATGAGGAGACCCCCATAGTTTCCTCATACATGTTAGGAGATTTTGATCCATCCCATCCATTGCATGATCCCAATAATTATGTGGACCATATATTTTCCATGAATGAAAATGCTATTGATGTGCCATATAATTGTATGCTCAATTTGCATCCCCATCGTGTCATACAGAATAACTATTCTTTCATGATGGATGACATGTTCATATACCATGCATCAAATTCCTTTGAGTGATGCTTATTTTGTTCTAACTCACACGTGCACATACACATCATGATGGATGATGTGTACATTTACCACACACACACTTTCTTTGGTTTGTGTCTCTTTTGTGTAGGTACCCATGAATACTTGTCAACCTCGCAATCCCACGAGTTGACAAAACAAGCTCTAGAGAGCAACGATGACTTGGGATCATGTGGATTGTGTTTCACACTGTCCCCATTGTGCAACAACTTCGCGCATTTTTTTCTACATGGCCCTCACTTGGCTATGGGTTATTGTCCATTACATATTATATACCCATCATGCCATTTTCACTTTGCATGATATGCTCATTCCTATGCTTTTGCCATGCATTTGTGACCCATGCTTTGCATTACACATGATGATTGATTCTCATACTTGTATGTATCTTTGAAAGCTTGGTGGAGATATTGCTTGTTATTGCCATCATTGCTTTGTTCCCAATGCTTATGATGATGCTTTGATCATGTTTCATTTTCATGCTTGCGATATGTCATGTGCATTTCCTATATCTACTATTTCCTCACATGACATGATTGCCATGATTTCCTCTAGTGTGTTGCATCTTCGCTCCACTAGTTTGCATGACTTGATCTCTATGCTTGCTCATGTTGCATCACCCATGATTCATACTTGCTCATTTCATGTGGTTGATGACAACCATCTACATGCTTTGCACATGATTGATATTGCTTCTTGTCATATATCTCCATATGTTGCCTCCCTCATGCTAGATGATTTTCCATGTATTGAGTGCAACCATGCTATTAGTCTTGCTAATGAGATGCCCCCATAGCATTCTCACATATATTTGGAGATTTTGACATATTTCTTGTGAAGCATGCTTGTCTTACCTCTTTTCACCATATACCTAGTGCCATGAATATAGCCATTGTTGCATCATATATTCATGCACTTGTGCTTCTAATGGTTGTGTGCAAGAGAAGAGAACCATGATGATGGATGATGTGTTTATCTACCATGAGCATACGCTCTTTGTTTTGTTGTGTGCATGTGTAGGATACTTGGACTTTGTGTCGACTTCCACTTCACGTGAGTTGACAATTCAAGCTCTTGAGAGCAAGCCTCATACATTCTACCACGACTCGCTTCTACAACACATTTCCTACCACTTCGGCATTGTGAATAATGCACAAGGACACACTTTCAAGGTGACATCCTTCTTGATCTTGGATATTGTGGATCATACTTCATGTGTTGCTTGCACCATTTGCACGCATGTTAAAGATATTTTTTTCACCCATGATTGCCACATTTCCATGCCTCATGACATATATACCTTGTGTGTTGCATCCAATTCCTGGACTACTTGCTACTATCCTATGGTTGGTTGCACCAATGTCATTTCTTCACATATGCAATGTTCCATTGATTGCTACATGCTTTCCTTGATTGCCTCACACATGATGAACAATTGCTCTTTCTATTGTGTTGAGTGCCATACTATCTTCACTACACCCTATGCACATTATGCTTGGATTGTCTTGCACTTGACCATGTGTTTAGACACTTCATTTTATTTGGTGTTGTGAATGATTCTTACGCCTACCATCGACCATTTTTTGAGTGCTCTATGCATGATGGCTATGACCTTGAGTTAGATGCTTATTCTCATATTACACATATTTACATCGCTACCTCACATTTACATGATTGTCCCTATGATAACTTTGCTTGTGCTCGATTAATATGCTTACATGCCATGTCACAATCCTTTGTCACACAATATGCTTTGCATGATGATAAAACTTGTTGGGTGAATCACCTCTTGAATGCTTGGTTTTACACTAATGCTAACCACATTTGTCTTTCCAAGTGTTTGTTGTATTTGCTCATTTTGAAGGAATCACAAGACAGTGCGACATTGGAGAGTGCCCATTTCAATCTTGAAGATGACGAGTACTTGGTGAGCGTCCACTTCTACACAGCGAAGCCATCTCTTTCCCATGGTGATTTGGTTTTCGATCCAAGGTCGGATCTTGCCCAAGGGAGGGGAGATGATGCGGAGCACCCTATGGACATCACCATGTCAAGAGTCCGTTCGACGAGTGACACGTGCGACATCTACTTCACATACACAAAGGTGAATCATATCCTTTACACGTGCTCACTTGACCCCTTTGAGGATGGTATACTACTTGACACTTCTCCCGTGTGCATGCATAGGTATTATCGGAGCTTCACGGACGGCGAGGAGGAGTGCAAGAGCCAAGGAACAAGTACACCATCCGCGAGGGAAGCATGGAAGCGACGATGGAAGAAGACAGAGCTATTGAAGCTACAACATCTGGACATCGATTCAGAGGCCGGACATCCAGTGCATGTGCAGCCGCCCATGAGCTGCACCAACATACGGCCGAAGCATCAGCGGCTGGACATCCGGCCAGTGTGCCCGGACATCTGGCGCAACACCATAGCCCGGACATTCGACATCGCCCCCGAAAATCCGGCGTGAGGCACCCAAAGCCAGAAGGTACCCCACTCGGGCTGGACATCTGACCAACCGCCCCGGACATCCGGTGTCTCACGAGAGCTCAGACATCCATCCCCCCAGCCTGAACACCCGGCGCCTGCCTGCCACACAGAGTCAGGCCAAAGGCCCATGTATCCCTTTCCCACTTACCCCTTCATGGCTTAGACTATATATACTCCTCCCCTTCCTCCTAGTTAGGGTTAGCAAAGTGATAGCTCATTTGTATGTGAGCTTTGCTCCTACTCTTCTCTGGAGAGATAAATACTACTCCATTGGAGGCCAAGACCTCCATCTTGGATAAGATCCTGCGGGATATCATCAAGACCCCCTCGCAGGAAGATCCATCTAGGATACCATCAAGACCTCCTCTTGGAGATGAACTTTACCTTGTATCTTTCCTTTTGTTGTTCATGTACCTTCTGGATCTTGTGTGTTTGATTGTCTAGTGGATGTGTGATTGAACTTGTTCTTGAGTGTTTCCCCTTGTGATTTCTTTCCGTTCTTCCCTGTGTTCTTCGTGTTCTTTGCGGGATCCCCTCCATTTCGTGAAAGATCGGGCATCTAGGGTTCTACCCTACATCACCATGGTTTGCTCCTCATCTTTTGTGATATTTGCTCGAATCATGGCAATCTCCATTTCTTTGTAGTACTCTTAAACAGACTTTGTGCCTTGTTTGAGAAGTTGCATTCTCTTGAAGAAGACACAATTATAGTACGTGGGTACAAAGCTCGGTCGCATGACATCCTTCATTTGATTCCATGTTGTGATGGGCGGGTCACCTCTTGCCGCTCGACGCTCAATGACTTGCTCCCACCAAATGAGGACATAGTCTTGGAACTCAAGAGATGCCATGGAAATCTTCTTCTCTTCTTCATAGTTGTGCAAACAAAAGATCTTGTGAACTTAGGCATGGTGAACTTGAGCTTGTTGTAGCGTTTCTTTCATTGTGTTGTGGTCGATGCTTATGATGAGGACTCTCTTACCATGGAGGAGGGTCATGAGCCGCGTGCTCCTCATCCTCCGCTTGATTGTTAGCTTGGTGTTGAGGTCGTGAAGGTTAACACGATTCCTCATCTCTTGAAGCTCCTCAAGACATGCGACCTCTTCTTGTCGCTCTCCGGAGGGCCTCTTCTTGAAGTCTTGCTTGGTTGTTGCGCTCGTCGACGGCTAGTGTAGCTTCGCGTAGAGCACGTTGGACTTCAAGGTTTTGTTCCTCACGACGATGTTGTTCTTGTGGAAGGGCATCACCATCTTGTTGTTCTTGTTGATCTTGGTGTATTAGAGCTTGCTCTTGGACCGGAGGTTCATTAGCTTGGCATCGTAGTCGCTCATGTTCATATAGATGTGCTTGTAATCCATTTCGTGAAATTTATTTTTTGGAGCTTGATGAACTTCATGGTCTTGGCGGTGCTGTGGACGAGCTCATGAAGGACTTGCATCTGAAGAATAGTGCGAAGAATGACGACTTGAGTGGCTCTGTCTTTAATAGGAAGAATATGTAGAAGAGCGATTGACCATCATGGCTTGTATGTCCTCCTTGAGAGATGTCGTTGTTGTATCGAAGTAGTCTCTTGTACGTTGCTCGGATTGTCTCAAGTCGGTAGCGAGTAGGCCGATGTTGTCGCCCAATGCTTCATTCTCTTGATGTAAAGCTTTTTGCGTGCAGAAGAGGTGGTTCTTGGTGACGTAGTTGTTCGGATCCTCATCATGCTCGATGAAGAGTGAGTTAGAAGAAGTAGTTGGCCTATCCATCATCGTAAGCAAATGTGAGTAGAGAACTGAAAGAACTAGACCAAATCTACCTTACCCGATGTTTAAAATGGATCAATGATCACTCAATAGTGTAACAAGGAAATAGCATAATTGGTACCGGATCTCACACCTACACAAATAAAGCCTTTGGTGGAGCTTGGTTAGGATGGTGGCACAAAATTTGATGCAAATGTTAGCAAGACTCAATAATGTTGAAAAAGATTCGCAAATTCACAAATGCAACAAGTAGACTAATAGGAATATGTGGCACACAGAAACACACACACACGATGAATGGGGTCGTGCAACCAAGGATGGAGCTCAAAATGTGGAATCCACGGAAAATGCTCTTGTTGCACAATGCTAGAGACATGCTAGCACGATTGCACTATAGGTGGATAGGAGACTTATGCACAACCTACTAAGCAAAAATGGGACGACTTCTATCTCAAGTATGCTATATGTATGGTGTTACGGTGATATGATCCAGATTATCGAGTATGACAATCTTAATGTAGTATGATGTTATGGTTCTTTCTTAAAAGCTCTTTGCTTATCTTTCTCTTTTGCTTAAAAGCTTGTTGGCTCTTTGTCCTTTGAGCTCTTTCTTTGGCCACTATGCAAACTTCACGAACCAAGATAGCAATTGTGTATATGCGATGAGAACCTTGTGACATAAGAGATGATACCAAGATATGGATACCGATATGATGTGAGATATAAAATGATCACTAATGCGTACAATAACATTGCCGGCAATACTCAATGGCTAGTGTCGACAGGAAAGTGATGCAAAATCGGCTATGGGGTTATCAATGCAATGGCAAGGAGTAAACAAAGGTGTCGTAGAAGTTATTGTCCTTGCTTGTGGTCGAGGGTGTCAAGATCGTGAAGTGGTCTTTGTCGATGTCGAGTCCTTGGCGAAGATGAGTGGTGGTGGTGTCAATGACGAAGGGTTCCTAGTTAGCTGAAACACCCTAGGAAACAATGAACCACAACTCAAATTCTCAAAACCAAAGTCTAATGGTGGTAGCGGAAAGCGGTGGTATGGTTGGGTATGTCGAGAGGTAAGCGGAAGTGGGATGGTGGTGGTCGAAATGGGTATGCGGTGGCGGAAGTGGCGGTGTAGAAAAACAGCAGAAAATGCAGTCTCGACAGTGGAAGCTGGATGATCTGGGAAGGTATGGATGATCTGGCGTAGGGTCTGAATCGTCCGGGCAGGTCAACTGCATGCGAGTGAGGCTCGGGATGAGCTCGAAAACAGGGAGAAATTCAAAGATTTATGGGTTTTTGATGGAATTCGTCATGGGGATGGTAGGAAAAAGTGAGATCCACTTGCAACACAAAGAATTCACGCATCAAAATCACAAAAACTTCATCATACCAACAAATCAAAAAAATGGGGATATTTTTGTGGGGAATTTTTGAAATTGGGACAAAATCAACAAAATTAGGCTAGAAAACAAGGGGTAGGGGCTCCAAATTCGTGATCAACCTAGGCTCATGATACCAAGATGATGTAGGGTGGAAACTCTAGGGCCGATCTTTCATGATTTGGAGGGGATCCCATGAAGAACACGATGAACACAAGGGGGAAACAAGAGGAAACACTCAAATTGACTTGATCCAATCGCACATCTGCTAGATCCATGAACACAAAGAGATCACAAGATCGAAAGACAACAAAGGAAAGATGCAAGTAGCTAGTTCTTCTCCAAGAGGAGGTCTTGGAATCCACTAGGGGATCTTATCCTAGGTGGAGGGCTTGAATGCACTTGGGGGATCTTCTCCTAGATGGAGGGCTTGGCCTCCAATGTAGTAGGTATCAAGTGGATGAGAAAGCTCTATCTCTCATATGAGCTAAAAAATGCTAACCCTAGAAAAGTGGAGGTGGAGTCATTTATATAGGCAAAGGGGACGAAAGGGTACATGGGCCTCAGCCCAACATCATGCACGCAGGCAGGATCCGGATAATCCGGATGATGGTGCAGATGATCCGGGCTTAGGGGGTCCGGATGATCCAGGTGACCATCTGGATCATCCGGGGGTGTCATGGCGGTTGTGGGGGCTCCAGTTGTCCTGGGGCTGGTCTAGACGTCTGGATGATCCGGGCCAGGGACCGGATGATCCGACTTCAGGAGGCCGGCTGCTGTGGTTTTCGGGTGTTGTAGCCGAATCGTCTGGACCAGGGTCTGGGTCGTCCGGCCAGCCTAGGACTTGGCTGATTTCTTCTCCATTTCACGTATGTATTCCTCCTCCGATCCTCCTTCCTCCTTAGCTTCTCCATGGATGTCTTTGATGTACCTGAGTATGCAAAGTGTCTCCGTTTGAGGTAGGAGCCATGTCTCATGTGGTTCAAAAGGGTGTTACAAGAGGAGTGATGTCACCTTGGTTTCGAGACCTCTTGCACATGCTCGTGTCATGGGTCCACTTGGCACTTGGTGAGACGATGTTAGGTCCATGGGGATGACCTTGGGATGCCCTGCATCACCTCCTCATCATTGTCAGAGAGCAAGATGATGCCGCCCTCGTCGCGTCTGGAGAGCCGTGCGGTGATTTCTTTCAGAGCATGACACTGGTGCTCCATCTCCTCCCTCATGCAGTCCTGGCGCGACCAGGCGAGGCCACTCTCGAGGTCGGCGACCATGGCCTCGTGCTCCTTCTTCACCATGACGGTCGCCGCTAGCTCCTTCTTTGGGTTGACCAGGTGGTAGTGGTTGCGGCGAGGGGAAGGGGCGCGGCTACCCTCGTTGATAACGAGGTTGCCGCCGCGGCTGCGCCAACGAAGCGGCGTCTCCTGTGGCTCGGGATTGAGGGGGACGAGTGCTGCCGGAGCCAACCTGGAGGAGCGGGAGCCCTAGGACGACAAAGATGGCGTGTCCATGCGCCTCGATATCCAGGAGCTTTCGTGATGTCGAGAGAAGGATGGCACCGAGTACTCCAGCCATGGCATGTTGCTGCCCTTGATGTACGCGAGCATGGCGGAGAGAGTCCGCCCCAGCGCGCCCCACCATTGTCGGCGGCCCTCCGAGTTGTGGCGACCCCTCGGCATCGGGGCGCCATTGGTGGACGCCAACTGCTCGGTATGGCGTGCTTTCTACTCGGTGCCACGTACCGTGCTTCTTGGTGCTCGTGCTCCGGAAGATTGGCCCGGATCACCTCGATCTCGGCGGGGCGCTCCATGCCGGATGGCGGCGGAGGCACAGGGATGCCACCTGCCTCAGTTGCCATGCACCCGGGACACACATGTGGGTGGCGTCGGGTAGTTCGCCTCATGCAGCAGGCACGCCTCCCACTTGTGCAGCCAGCGACGGCCGAAGCCGTTGGCCGCCGCCCCGTCACCGGGGAACCTCTCCACCATGACTAGTGTGGCAACGACGAAGGGCGTTTTTTCGGGCGAGAAAGGTGGTCGGTGCTGGGCTGGAGCAGTGTGGGCGAGAGAGATGGCGAGTGTGCGGTGTGCGACGGCGAGGTCGACTTTTATAGTGGCAAGAGAGCGGGAAAGGTGTGGACGCATGGCGGAAAAGGGCGAGACACGCAGCGGCTCGCCATCACTGCGCCGCCCGTCCTTAATGGAAGGCTGACCGGTGGCAGCCTTGGCATTGAATCATGCGGGAGCCGAGGCGAGACGATGAGGACGATGAAGCCTAGTTGTCGACTCGGGAGGCCCACAGGGTGGGAATCTGGCGCATGAAGTTTTGACACCATTTTTCTTTCCCCCGACGCCCCCGGTCGCCCCTAGCGCACTGGGTCATTTTCTAAACTTTCCTAAGTTTAAGCCGTTGAATGACAAATCGCTAAGTTCAGGCCTGAAAACTTAAACACAGGCGAGGACTCCAATAAGAAAATCGTGCGGCTGGATATGTGCTTCCTTCAAATTTCCCTTGTATAAAAGTTCATTCGATAGGCACAAATAGAACTGATTTTTTTATGAAAAAATTCTAATCTATTCGTCTTCGGTCATGGTACAAAAAACAACAAAGATAATACAAATTACAATCATGTCTATGGACCACCTAGTGACGACTACAAGCATTGAAGCAAGTCAAAGGTGCGCCTACGTCATCATCCCTCCTTCACCCGAGCCGGACAAACCTTGTTGCAGTAGACAGTCGGAAAGTCGTCGTGCTAAGGCCCCGTAGGACCAACACACCATAATAGCAACCATCATCGATGAAGAAACTCGTAGATCAGAAGGATCAAACCTGTAAACACTTGAACGAATACTGGATCCAAACAGATCCAGCAAAGACCAACACCGAGTGAACCCCGCGAGATCCGACGGAGACACACTACCACACGCCCTCTGACGATGATAGACACACCATCGGGACGGGGATAGAACATGGGAGACATTATTCCTACAAAGGGACATCATCACGGCCACACAACCCCAATCAAGACGTTGGACCTAACAAGAACGAGAACGGGGTTCCTCCCGTCGGTGGGGGTCAGGATCCTCCGCACCTCCATGGCCTAGAGGCCATTGAAGATGGGGTGGAACGGCAACTGCGCTGACAGGAGGAGAAGAGCTTTTCTTGTGGAGGAGGAAAGAGTTGGGTGTTAACACGAAACGAAAAAATTGACAGAAAATGACATTATGCATGTAGCTGATACTTTTCAATGCATATTCTCGAGCTCATTTGAACAAATCAAGTAGCATAAGCTAACCTTTTTTCTTTTTGTTTTGCGAATAAACTAATTTGACAATTAAGGGCATCTTTAACGTCTCCTCTTAAAACACCCGCATACGTCATACTAAGTTGTTTGAACATAGTTTGTCATGTAACGCATACCCGTATTTGTCCGTGAACGCATCCGCTTCTTTGAATTCCAGCAGACCGGATGCAAGCTCAGGGGTGTTTGTGGGCGTTCGGATCTTCGCCACATACGCGTATGTAATCCCCGACCCACTCAAATCCCCTACTGGACCACTTTTCGGCCACTCTGCCCTCCTTCCTTACTCTGCATCCGCACCCTCCTTGCCTGTGGTCACCGCCCAGGCATTGCTGGACGTCTTCGACCCCCATCCACGTGCCTGACCGCCTTGGTCTATGATGTCGTCCATCCAGGATCCATCTGCGGCCATGTACCCTCCACCCCTTCGTACGCCATCGATGACGAACACCAGCCCTGTCAAGTTTTTGGTCAAATGCCATCGAGCTATTTTGTTGATCTTCTTGTTGTTTTCTAGAGTAAGAGCCAGTTAGTTAACCTAATAGGCTTCTAAAATAAGTTGGGTAGAGGCCAACTTATTTCCACGACCCCAAATAAGCCACAAAAGATTTGTCCCTAAGCACGATGGTGAGGTACTCGGTGATGGAGGATGAGTTGCTATGCTATGCATGAAAGATTGTGTATACAGACTTTGTAGGCATGAGACAAGGGGCACTCAAACTTTTGGCAAAATGTGCATGCTTCTTTTTATGAGCAAAAGCACTTCGTGCCCTATTACTTGCACGTATCCATGAATGCAATATGAAGTTGCTATCCCATCAGTAGATTGCATCTCGAAATCCACCATGAAGTATTGCAGGGCGATTGCATAAGTGCAGACAAGGTGGCCACCAGGCGTATCAAGCATGGAGATCGTAAGTGTTACATCTTGTTGCTCTACATGTTGGTCAATTTATTGATTTACTTATAATTTTAACTTGATAATTATTGTGTTGTATAGTCCGGGCACTCTGTCGTGATGTACCACATAAGCGAGGGCATGTCATGTTTATACATTCTTGATGAAGCTCAAGGGGCAGAGTGTGTGGGATGACAGGAGCGGATTCTGACTCGTGTATCTTTGAATTCAAAATACATGTTGGACGTTGATACGTCTCCAACGTATCTATAATTTTTTATTGTTCCATGCTATTATATTACCTGTTTTGGATGTTTATGGTCTTTACTTTACACTTTTATATCATTTTTGGGACTAACCTACTAACCGGAGGCCCGGCCCGTATTGCTGTTTTTTGGCCTATTTCAGTGTTTCGAAGAAAAGGAATATCAAACGGAGTCCAAATGGAATGAAACCTTCGGGAGAGATCTTTTTGGAACAAACGTGATCCAGAGGACTTGGAGTGCAAGTCAAGAAGCAATCGAGGAGGCCACGAGGGTGGAGGGCCCCCCCTACTGGGTGCGCCCCCTATCTCTTGGGCACATCAGGCGTCCACCAACCTACTTCTTCCTCCTATATATACCCACGTACCCTGAGAACATAAGAGGCGACCACGAAAAACTATTTCTACCACCGTAACCTTATGTATCCGCGAGATCCCATCTTGGAGCCTTTGCCGGCGCTCCGTCGGAGGGGGAATCAACCATGGAGGGCTTCTACATCAACACCATAGCCTCTCCGATGAGTTGTGAGTAGTTTACCACAGACCTTCGGGTCCATAGTTATTAGCTAGATGGCTTATTCTCTCTCTTTGGATCTCAATATCATGTTCTCCGTGATCTTCTTGGAGATCTATTCGATGTAACTCTTTTTGCGGTGTGTTTGTCAAGATCCGATGAATTGTGGGTTTATGATCAAGTTTATCTATGAGAAATATTTGAATCTCCTCTGAATTCTTTTATGTGTGATTAAGTTATCGTTGCAAGTCTCTTTCAATTATCAGTTTGGTTTGGCCTACTAGATTGATCTCTCTTGCAATGGGAGAAGTGCTTAGCTTTGGGTTCAATCTTGCGGTGTTCTTTCCCAGTGACAGCAGGGGCAGCAAGGCACGTATTGTATTGTTTCCATCGAGGATAAAAAGATGGGGTTTATATCATATTGCATGAGTTTATCCCTCTACATCATGTCATCTTTCTTAATGCGTTACTCTGTTCTTTATGAACTTAATACTCTAGATGCATGCTGGATAGCGGTCGATATGTGGAGTAATAGTAGTAGATGCAGGCAGGAGTCGATCTACTTGTCACGGACGTGATGCCTATATACATGATCATGCCTAGATAATTTCAGAATTATTCGCTTTTCTATCAATTGCTCGATAGTAATTTGTTCACCACCGTAATACTTATGCTATCTTGAAAGAAGCCACTAGTGAAACCTATGGCCCCCGGGTCTATATTTTATCATATAAGCTTTCAATCTACTTTTATTTGCATTTTTACTTTTCCAATCTATATTATAAAATACCAAAAATATATTTATCTTATCATATTATCTCTATCAGATCTCACTTTCGCAAGTGGCAGTGAAGGGATTGACAACCCCTTTATTGTGTTGGTTGCGAGTTCTTGTTTGTTTGTCTAGGTGCATGGGACTTTTGGGGAGCCTCCTACTGGATTGATACCTTGGTTCTCAAAAACTGAGGGAAATACTTACGCTACTATTGCTGCATCACCCTTTCCTCTTCAAGGAAAACCAACGCAAGCTCAAGACATAGCAAGAAGGATTTCTTGCGCTGTTGCCGAGGAGGTCTTTGCTCAAGTCAAGACATACCAAGTACCCATCACAAACTCATCTCCCTCGCATTTACATTATTTTCCATTTGCCTCTCGTTTTCCTCTCCCCCACTTCACCTTTTCCGTTTTATTTGCCCTCTCTTTCCCAATCGCCTCTCTCTTTCATTTGCCTTTTTGTTTGCTTGTGTGTTGGATTACTTGTCGCGATGGCGCAAGATAATACCAAATTGTGGGGTCTTGTGATTTCTCCAATACCAATAATAATGATTTCCTTAGAACTCCGATTGCTCCTTTTAATGATGTTGAGTCTTGTGAAATCAATACTGCTTTGTTGAATCTTATTATGAAAGATCAATTCTCCGGCCTTCCTAGTGAAGATGCCGCTACCCATCTAAACAACTTTGTTGATTTGTTTGAGATGCAAAATAAGAAAGATACGGATAATGATATTGTCAAATTGAAGCTATTTCCATTTTCACCTAGAGATCGTGCTAAAGTTTGGTTTCCGTCTTTGTCTAAGAATAGTATTGATTCATGGAACAAGTGCAAAGATGCTTTCATCTCTAAGTATTTTCCTCCTGCTAAGATCATCACTCTTAGGAACTATATTATGAATTTTAAACAACTTGATCATGAGCATGTTGCCCAATCTTGGGAAAGAATGAAATTGATGATTCGCAATTGCCCTACTCATGGTTTGAATTTATGGATGATCATACAAAAATTTTATGCCGGATTGAATTTTGCTTCTAGAAATCTTTTAGATTCGGCCGCGAGAGGCACATTTATGGAAATCACCTTAGGAGAAGCTACAAAACTCCTTGATAATATTATGGCTAATTATTCTCAATGGCACACCGAAAGATCTACTAGTAAAAAAGTGCATGCTATAGAAGAAATTAATGTTTTCAGTGGAAAGATGGATGAACTTATGAAATTGTTTGCTACTAAGAGTGCTCCTATTGATCCCAATGATATGCCTTTGTATACTTTGATTGAGAATAATAATGAATCTATGGATGTGAATTTTGTTGGTCGGAATAATTTTGGAAACAATGCTTATAGAGGAAACTTTAATCCTAGACCGTTCCCTAGTAATTCCTCTAATAATTATGGAAATTCCTACAATAATTCTTATGGTAATTTTAATAAGATGCCCTCTGATTTTGAGAATACTGTTAAAGAATTTATGATCTCTCAAAAGAATTTTAATGCCTTGCTTGAAGAAAATTGCTCAAAGTTGATGATTTGGCTAGGAACGTTGATAGACTCTCGCTTGATGTTGATTCTTTGAAACTTAGATCTACTCCTCCTAAGCATGATATCAATGAGTCTCTCAAAACTATGAGAATTTCCATTGATGAGTGCAAAGAAAGAACCGCTAGATTGCGTGCTAAGAAAGATTGCCTTATAAAGGCGTGTTCTTCTAGTTTCCAAGAAAATAATGATGAAGATATTAAAGTTATTGATGTGTCCCCTATTAGATCTTTGTTTTGCAATATGAATCTTAATAATTATGGGACTGGAGATGAGTCAACTTTAGTTAGAAGGCATCCCAATGATTCGGAGTTTTTACATCTTGATGCTAAATTTGGTAAATTGGGATTGGAGAGGTCAAGACTTTAAATAGCATTGAACCCACTATCTTGGATTTCAAGGAATTTAATTATGATAATTGTTCTTTATAAAGTTGTATTTCCTTGTTGCAATCCATTGTGAATTCTCCCCATGCTTATAGTCAAAATAAAGCTTTTACCAAACATATTGTTTATGCCTTGATGCAATCTTTTGATGAAAAACTTAATTTGGAAGTTTCTATACCTAGAAAACTTTATGATGAGTGGGAACCGACTATAAAGATTAAAATTAAAGATCATGAGTGTTATGCTTTATGTGATTTGGGTGCTAGTGTTTCCGCGATTCCGAAAACTTTATGTGATATTCTAGGTTTCCATGATCTTGATGATTGCTCTTTAAATTTGCACCTTGCGGATTCCACCATTAAAAAGCCAATGGGAAGGATCAATGATGTTCTCATCGTTGCAAATAGGAATTTGGTGCCCGTAGATTTTATCATTCTTGATATAGACTGCAATCTTTCTTGTCCTATTATTCTTGGTAGACCTTTCCTTAGAATGATTGGTGTGATTATTGATATGAAGGAAGGGAATATTAGATTCCAATTTCCATTAAGGAAAGGCATGGAGAACTTTCCAAGAAAGAAAGTTAAATTACCTTATGAATCTATCATGGGAGCTACTTATGAATTGAGTGCTAAAGATGGCACTACTTAGATCTATCCTCGCTTTTATGCCTAGCTAGGGGCGTTAAACGATAGCGCTAGTTGGGAGGCAACCTAATTTTATTTGTGTTTTTTGTTTGTGTTTCTGTTTAGTAATACATTTGCCATCTACCTTCTGCTTAGATGTGTTTTCATGTTTTATTTAGTGTTTGTGTCAAGTAGAACCTATAGGATAACCTATGGTGATAGTTAATTTGATTCTGCTGAAAAACAGAAACTTTGCGCGCACGAAAATACTTTTAGTAATTCAAAGAAACGTGATTTTGTGTTGATTCTTTTTGTTGTAGATCAATAGATAAATTGCCCAGGATTTCCTATTTTGGTAGGATTTTTAGAGTTCCAAAAGTATTCGAGAGTTACAGATTGCTACAGACTGTTATATTTTTGACAGATTCTGTGTTTGTGTGTTGATTGCTTATTTTGATGCATATATGGCTAGTATTAAGTGGTGTGAACCATAAGAAGTTGGAATACAGTAGGTTTAACACCAATATAAATAAATAATGAGTTCATTACAGTACATTATGTGGTGGTTTTTCTTTCTTTCACTAACGGAGCTTATGAGATTTCCTATTGAGTTTTGTGTTGTGAAGTTTTCAAGTTTTGGGTAAAGATTTGATGGACTATGGAATAAGGAGTGGAAAGAGCCTAAGCTTCGGGTGCCCATGGAACCCCAAGATATTCAAGAATAGCCAAAAGCCTAAGCTTGGGGATGCCCCAGAAGGCATCCCCTCTTTCGTCTTCGTTTATTGGTAACTTTACTTGGAGCTATATTTTATTCGCCACATGATATGTGTTTTCCTTGGAGCGTCTTGTATGATATTAATCTTTGATTTTTAGTTTCCCACAATCATCCTTGCTGTCCACACATTTTGGGACAAGCCCACTTGATTAGAATTTATTAGAACACTCTATGCGCTTCACTTATATCTTTTGAGCTAGATAGTTTTTGCTCTAGTGCTTCACTTATATCTTTTAGAGCTCGGCGATGGCTTAATTTTGAAGAAATTGTTGATCTCTCATGCTTCACTTATTTTATTTTGAGAGTATTTTAGAACAGCATGTTATTTTCTATGGTTATAAATTTGGTCCTAGAATGATGAGCATCCAAGTTGGGTATAATAAAAACTATCATAGAAAGTGCATTAAACACTAGGATCAATTTGATGCTTGATAATTGTTTTGAGATATAAAGGTGGTAATGTTAGAGTCATGCTAGTGGGTAATTATGAAATTGAGAAATACTTGTGTTGAAGTTGGCAAGTCCCGTAGCATGCATGCATGGTAAAAGTTGTGTGACAAATTTGTTGCCTGAGGTACTCTTTTGATTGTCTTCCTTATGAGTGGCAGTCGGGGACGAGTGATGGTCTTTTCCTACCAATCTATCCCTCTAGGGGCATGCATAGTAGTACTTTGCTTCAAGGGCAAGTAGACTTTTGCAATAAGTACATGAGTTCTTTATGACTAATGTAAGGTCCATGGATATAAGCACACTCACCCTTCCACTTTGCTAGCCTCTATTGTACCACGCAACTTTCGCCAGTATCATGCACCCATTATTTACCTTCCTCAAAACAGCCACCATACCTACCTATTATGGCATTTCCATAGCCATTCCGAGATATATTGCCATGCAACTTTCCACCATTCTGTTATTATGACACGCTCCATCATTGTCATATTGCTCTTTGCATGATCATGTAGTTGACATCGTATTTGTGGCAAGGCTACCCTCATAACTTCCATACATGTCACTCTTGATTCATTGCATATCCCGGTACACCGCCGGAGGCATTCATATAGAGTCATATTTTGTTATAAGTGTTGAGTTGTAATTCTTGAGTTGTAAATTAATAAAAGTGTGATGATCTTCATTATTAGAGCATTGTCCCAAGTGAGGAAAAGATGATGAAGACTATGATTCCCCACAAGTCGGGGTGAGACTTCAGACTTTAATAAAAAAAAGGCCAAAGAGCCCACCAAATAAAAAAAAGAAAGGCCAAATAAAAAAATGAGAGAAAAAGAGAGAAGGGACAATGCTAATATCTCTTTTCCACACTTGTGCTTCAAAATAGCACCATGATCTTCATGATAGAGAGTCTCTTGTGTTGTCACTTTCATATACTAGTGGGAATTTTTCATTATAGAACTTCGCTTGTATATTCCAATGATGTGCTTCCTCAAAATGCCCTAGGTCTTTGTGAGCAAGAAAGTTGGATGCACACCCACTTAGTTTCTTTTGTTGAGCTTTCATACATTTATAGCTCTGGTGCATCCGTTGCAAGGCAATGCCTACTCACTCACATTGATATCTATTGATGGGCATCTCCATAGCCCGTTGATACGCCTAGTTGATGTGAGACTATCTTCTCCCTTTTTGTCCTCACAACCACCACCTTATACCACCATAGTAATATGTCCATGGCTTGCGCTCATGTATTGCGTAAGAGTTGAAAAAGCTGAAGCACGTTAAAAAGTATGAACCAATTGCTCGGCTCGTCATCGGGGTTGTGCATGATGGGAGTATTTTGTGTAATGAAAATGAAGCATGACCTAACTATATGATTTTGTAGGGATAAGCTTTCTTTGGCTATGCTCTTTTGATAGGACATGATTATTTGTTAGTATGCTTCGAGTATTACTATTTTTATGTTTTATAAGCTTTTATCTTGAATCATTTGGATCTGAACAATCATGCCACAATAAAGAAAATTACATTGAGAATTATGCTAGGTAGCATTCCACATCAAAAATTCTGTTTTTATCATTTACCTACTCGAGGACAAGCAGGAATTAAGCTTGGGGATGCTTGATACGTCTCCAACGTATCTATAATTTTTGATTGTTCCATGATATTATATTACCTGTTTTGGATGTTTATGGTCTTTACTTTACACTTTTATATCATTTTTAGAACTAACCTACTAACCGGAGGCCCAGCCCGTATTGCTGTTTTTTGCCTATTTCAGTGTTTCTAAGAAAAGGAATATCAAACAGAGTCCAAACGGAATGAAACCTTCGGGAGCGATCTTTTTGGAACAAACGTGATCCAGAGGACTTGGAGTGCAAGTCAAGAAGCAATCGAGGAGGCCACGAGGGTGGAGGACGCCCCCCCCTACTGGGCGCGCCCCCCTATCTCATGGGCCCCTCGGGCGTCCACCGACCTACTTCTTCCTCCTATATATACCCATGTACCCCGAGAACATCAGAGGCGACCATGAAAAACTATTTCCACCACCATAACCTTCTGTATCTGCGAGATCCCATCTTGGAGCCTTTGTTGGCACTCCGCCGGAGGGGGAATCAACCACGGAGGGCTTCTACATCAACACCATAGCCTCTCCGATGAGTTGTGAGTAGTTTACCACAGACCTTCGAGTCCATAGTTATTAGCTAGATGGCTTATTCTCTCTCTTTGGATCTCAATACCATGTTCTCTTTGATCTTCTTGGAGATCTATTCGATGTAACTCTTTTTGCGGTGTGTTTGTCGAGATCCGATGAATTGTGGGTTTATGATCAAGTTTATCTATGAGAAATATTTGAATCTCCTCTGAATTCTTTTATGTGTGATTAAGTTATCTTTGCAAGTCTCTTCGAATTATCAGTTTGGTTTGGCCTACTAGATTGATCTTTCTTGCAATGGGAGAAGTGCTCAGCTTTGGGTTTAATCTTGCGGTGTTCTTTCCCAATGACAGCAGGGGCAGCAAGGCACGTATTGTATTGTTTCCATCGAGGATAAAAAGATGGGGTTTATATCGTATTGCATGAGTTTATCCCTCTACATCATGTCATCTTTCTTAATGCGTTACTCTGTTCTTTATGAACTTAATACTCTAGATGCATGCTGAATAGCGGTCGATGTGTGGAGTAATAGTAGTAGATGCAGGCAGGAGTCGGTCTACTTGTCACGGACGTGACGCCTATATACATGATCATGCCTAAATAATCGCAGAATTATTCACTTTTCTATCAATTGCTAGATAGTAATTTGTTCACCCACCGTAATACTTATGCTATCTTGAGAGAAGCCACTAGTGAAACCTATGGCCCCCGGGTCTATCTTTTATCATATAAGCTTTCCATCTACTTCTATTTGCATCTTTACTTTTCCAATCTATATTATAAAATACCAAAAATATATTTATCTTATCATATTATCTCTATCAGATCTCACTTTCGCAAGTGGCCGTGAAGGGATTGACAACCCCTTTATTGCGTTGGTTGCGAGTTCTTGTTTGTTTGTGTAGGTGCGTGGGACTTTTGAGGAGCCTCCTACTATATTGATACCTTGGTTCTCAAAAACTAAGGGAAATACTTACGCAACTATTGCTCCATCACCCTTTCCTCTTCAAGGAAAACCAACGCAAGCTCAAGATGTAGCAAACGTCCAGTTATCTCAGATGAAATGTCTATATTTGAATTATTGCTGCACTAGGGATAGTTTGCATGTTATTTATGAATAGATATTTTTTGTAACATTTTTTTGACAAATCATCTCCTCCTTTATTCAATCACAATTGTATCATTTACAAGAAAAGGTATAATCTCATTCGGAGGCGAATCCATCCAGATACTAGGAGGAGAGAACTTGGCCAATTCATGGGCTACCTGATTATTATCTCTGATACATGAATCAAACAAAATGTGATTAAAGTCTAGTGAAATGTAATAACAGTCATCGAATATAGCACTTGCCACTGAGCTGGAGAAGCCTTCCTTCAAATCATTAACAACTTCTTCATTGTCGGAGACAACCTCAATCTTGATACATCCCACTATCTGTGCTAAGTTTAACCCAAATCTCACACCCGTTGCTTCAGCAGTAAATGAATCATAGAAAAAATTCAGTCTTTCGTTTGCTGCAGCTATAAATTTTCCATTATCATCTCGGAGAATTGCACCAACCATACCATTCAGATTGTCATGATCAAACCCAACCTCTACATTAAGTTTCATATATCCCGACCGGGGCTTAGACCAAGCCATCACTCTCCTCTTCGCTTTGGGCTTACATGCTATAACAAAGTTCGCTGCTAGTCCCCTTGCTGCCAATTGAATTTGGGCTGCAGTTTGTGTTTTCTCACCATGTGTTAGTTTCCACCGCTCGAACCACAAATACCAAGCAGTAGTTGCTATTGTCTCCCTCAGATTAGGCAGCCCAAGTACATGGATGTCCGAGTCCCGAAGACACAAAAGATGCTCAATTACGACTTCACCAAACCTACTGACACAACAAGCTTTTTTGATAATGTCATGTAATCCCAACAATTTGCCAAAATTCGACAGCTTTCTTGCATTGGAAGAGTAGATGCATAATACTCTCAGGTCCTCTGTTGCAAGCTAGGCAACCTGTTTTAACCTTCATATGTTTTGCTGTAAGTATGGTGCGGCATGGGATTGCGCTTTGCAATAATCTCCAAATAAATATCTTGATTTTTGTTGGACATTGTAGATTCCATAGCGATTCCCAGTTATTCTTAGGGGTAGATGACGTGCTACTTGGCTTAATTTTTTCCCATACTAGAATTCTCACTCAGCGCAATAACCCGACCTGACGGAATTTTTTTTTGTTTCTTGACGGATTCCATGCCACAAAGTCTTCCATCTCATGTAGCAGGAGTGGGATAGACAAGATCATGCGGGCATCTAGAGGCCAGAAGGTCTGTTGTACCAACTGCTCGTCCCAATCCCCCGTGGAAGGATCAATAAGAGCACTCACTCTCGAGATGATATTACTTCCATGAACTGTCAAAAAAATTATAGACGGTGATTGGGGTATCCACGGATCATCCCGAATATTGGTTCCGTCACCTATTCTCCATATGTAACCTCTCTTTAAGGTTTCCACTCCTGCCATTATGCTTTGCCAGGTGTACGAAGCTTTTTTCTTCAAAGTAGCCTTGAACAAATCTCCATCGGGGAAGTACTTTGCTCGAAGGATAATTGTGACGCCCGGGTAATTAAGCTAAAGTAATCCCCGCTAATGATGCCACGTCACCTCGGTTATTGTGGTTAAACTCGCGTTAGTTCGGAACCTAGTTCGAATTTCAAATTCAAAATCGAGCAAACAATAAAAGTTTTCAAATATTAAAATTTAAATGTTCGGAGTGAACCAAATAATACATAGGTAATTATGGTGGAGAAACCAAACTTTGATAAAATGTTTAAAGGCCCTAAAACAATTAAAACAATAGTGAAAACAATTAAACAAATGCCTATTGAATTTATAAAATGCTAACACTATTTTATTATGGGTTAAGAATTAATCTCATAGTAGTTTATTGGTAAATGCAAATTAGGCACTAGTGGTAATTTTATAAAACTGAAAATAAAAGAAACTACAAATAAAAAGAGACAAGAAAATATACTAAAAAAAGGAAAATAGAAAAC